>NC_081780.1:1170880-1533380 GCF_963082965.1 Carassius carassius
GGCCAGCTGCACTCATCAAAAGAGATCTAGAAGACACACGCGAGCAAATAGACAAATAAACACACTCATACATGCATGCAAACACAAGCACAGCAAGCCTAATGCATTCTGTGTCTCAGTGCTGTTGGTTATAACTAACCACAATAGTCGGGGTCTAGAAGTAAAAAAACATTTATTTTACAAATTTTCCTCAAAATTAAGGCTTTCAAGACAGATCCAACATTAGCTTTGAGAAATGTGACAATATACAGTGAATGGGTGCCATCGGAATGAGATTCCAAACAGTTGATTAAAACATCACAATAATCCACAAGTAATCCACACCACTCAAATACAGCAGTTAATATCTTGTGAAGCCAAAAGAAACAAATCCATTATTAAGACGTTTTTAACTTTAAACTATCACTTCTGACCAAAATATGAATACATAATTCATAAAACTGCTTCCTCCAGTGTAAAAAAGTCTATCTCCTGTCCTCTCATATCAAAATCCAGTGCTTGATCTGTGCAGATTTCTCTCCTGATTCAGCGCAGAACACTTTTTCACTGGAGGAAGCATTATTATGGATTATGGATTCCAATTTTATCCAGAAACAAACTCGAAATTAAATCACAGAATTTTCTTTTTTACAAACACACCTTTTTTGTCTTCTCCAGATGTTAACTGATGGACTGGAGCGGTGTGGATTATTGTGATGTATTTATCAGCTGTTTGGACTCTCATTCTGACGGCACCCATTCACTGCAGAGGATCTATAGCGGAGCAAGTCATGCAATGCTGAATTTCTCTAAATCTGATGATGAAACAAACTCATCTACATCTTGAATGGACTGAAGGTGACACAATTTTAGCAAATTTCTATTTTGGGATGAACTATTCCTTTAATCTTGAAGCAAATCCAACAGTTACAGAAGTCATAGTAACCATAGAAACAGGAATCACAGCAGAAACGTTGTGCAATGATGGCCCACTCAGTGAAGCGATGCAAATGATGTAATGGATTCAGTCTCCTTAGACTCTTTTTATCTTTGATATGTATTTTTATATGTATATTTGTGATATTATTTGTATAACACTTAAGCAGTTTCCCCCCTCAAACTGTAACTATTCTAAAGTATGATGTACAATTTGGACACGCTGTATATTATTATTATTTTTTCAATCTGTGAAAATGTAAACGAATGGCAACAAATACCCGATTAGTGGCTAAATACTTAACAATTCAAATAATAAAAAATCATTTTAGCATTGCAACATTTAGAAAGGAGGCTTAACTGTTATGAAAACAATGTAAACATGCCAGAACACTGGTGACTATAAACTAAAAATATACGTAGGAGTCGAGTTGTGACGTCATATACGTACAGATGACATCACATGCACGCGTCACACTGATATGTATATAAAAATTACGAATACTCTCATTTGAGTGATTGTTAATGAATTACAGCCTGTTGCATTGATTGATCAAAGATTTTCCCATGCATCAAGATCATTTCACCCACGAGGCGTTAGCTGTGATTAACAGATGAGTAGCTGATCATCTTATTTATTAATTTAGCACTATAATGCGATATGTTTATCATCCTCTAGCAGCTAGCCGCTGCTCCACCGTCACCGTTACACGGATCAAATCCAGCTGACTGCGTTCATTTACACTCCCCTGCTTCATTTTTACAACGTTTCTCTTCATAAGTCAGCACTTTGTTTGGGATTTGTGTGTTTCTTCAGAGTCTGCGTGTGTTGTTTTTTGTTTTTAGCTCGGGCTGATGTTACAGCACGCGCGGAACGCAACAGGAGCCAACGAGAAAACACAGCAAAGTTACGAAAGACACGAATGTGAGCACCCACGCCCGCGCACGCGGTGCTCCCCAATCGGACGTCACTTTTAGATCATTTCCAAGAATTATGTTTCCATCGGTGTCTTACCTGCTGTAGTAACTCATGTTTATCCGCCGTTGCTATGGATTCCTCCGCTGCTGTCGCGTCCCCGTGCGCAAAACCCGCAGCGGCCGAAGGCGCATGCGCAGACGGTTACGCGTCAAATGACGATCCTTCCTCAAGGGGGCGCGTGATGGCTCCGAAAATCCATTCCTCAACGTACGATAAAAAATATATTTTTTTTAATCTATATGTAAAATCGATTTGAATTTCATTTCACACAAATTTAAACTCTCCTCTGAAATCTCTATAAAATCATCCAAAAACCCCTCTCATCATAAACGACTGTGATTGGTCCATCTTTGAAATGCGCGGTGAAAAGTAACATATATCATGTGACAGCGCTGCTTATTCTCTCTGAACAAGATTACACTGGAGTAATGACACTAACAAAACTCACATCCATTGAAGATATAAAATTAATCGTTAAAGTGGGAGAATTTTTTAATACCCATTTTATGATATTTAAAGTTGATTTTCTTTCCAAATTACGCTGGTATAGTGGTGCTAAAACAAAAAAAAAAATTACTGTCGTTCAATCTGTCTGTTATTACACAGTTATACAACTAATAGAAAAATGTTTGCTGAAACGTTTTTGCTTTTTAATTTAGTTACTTGTTTCAAAACGTTCGGAGAACATTTAAAAATAGAATTCCCATTTGTTGCTAAATTATAAATTTGAATGTTCCATTAACAAACATTCATAAAGGCCTACATAAATCCTAGAACAAAAATTTGTTTTGGGGATTTTGATTTTTGTAGGTACAGAGAACATTTACAAATAATATTTTTAACTTAATGGGAAGCTTCAAAGAAATGTCTTAGAACATATTTTTTGGCTGGTGCTGGTCTCCAGTAAAGCCTTGGTAGAGCAGGTTGAAGTTTTACTGATTGTGTTAAAATAAGTATGTACACTTTAACAAATGCATGACATATTATGTTCAAGTGTGAACGAGATGAAACGTGTTCTGATCCGCTGTTTGTGCAAATGTAAAGAACAGAGCCCTAGGATATTTCAAATGAATTTTGATCCTAAAATCTCTAGATGGCAGTATAGAGTGATTTGTCCTGTTCTTCTCATCTGTCATTAACATATACTTGCTCTCATCTGTTATAAGGTTTGTAACAAAGTTCTATATAGGGAAAAAACGATTGCATGTGAGACTCTGATAGAAAACATTGAATACTTTATTCATTTCACCACTCAACAACTGTCTTTAGCCTACTGTACACTACTTTTAAGTGATTTGATTAGCCTCCAGAAAACAGCTCTTTAGTGCATATATATTTTCTGAGCAGCACCTGTGTACACACATTGCTTGCAAAACAGCCCAAAACAGGGGCACACCGGGGGTTTATGGCGTATATGTGTTTCTGAACCCTTCATTCTCCATCAACCACAAGAACATGAGAGAAGACATGAAGGAGGACGGGGTTACACTGAGAAAAACACAGCTGCTCAACCATCTGACCGCTACGTGGACATACATGAGATTATTTATACAGATCATCTGAACGAAACCAGACGATGTAAACAGGAAAACAGGATTTTAAACAGGAAGCACGTGATAAAACGAGGCCAATAAAACCTTTGGGAACGTCATGATTGCTTGCATTGCACATTTTTTAGATGCATAAACATTATAAGTGCTAAAATAGTTTTGACGGAGCAACTCTGACAGAAAGCAACAAACAGACTAAAGTGTGTTATGGCTAAACATTTAGGAGTAAGTCACTCTAACTATTCAACTTCATTGGTTAAGTTATGACATTCAACTTGTTGTTGTTTTTTTTATCAGACTAACATGATTTAAATTGAAGTGACTTGTACAGCCAAGGGACAGTTCACCCAAAAATAACAATTTACTAATTCTCAAGTTCTTCCAAACCTGTGAGAGTTTTTTTCTTCTGTTGGGCACAAAAGAAGATATTTTGAAGAATGTTGGTAGCCAAGCAGTTGACGGTAGCCATTGACTTATGGAAAAAATACACAGTTGAAGACCATGGCTGCCATCAACTTTTTGTTTACAAAACTTTCTTCTGAATATCTTCTTTTGTGCTCAACAGAAGAAAGAAACTATCCCTTTAAAAGCTTAAACTGAACTTAAAACTACAGTAGGTGGAGAAACAAATTCTGGTCATGCAAAAGGTATTTATTGTGCATCTTATTAGCTGCATATTTCAATAGGAAATGCATGAGTTCTTGACTCCCTTCAGACGAGATGCTGCACGTCTGATCTGTGGGTTTGCCTCGGGCTCTGATTCTCGCCGCTGTTGATTCAGGGCAGTGAGGATTGATACGCTGGAAGTTGTTTTTGAAACCACTGTGGGTGGAAGGTGCTGCATGAAGTCTCCGCTGCTCTGTGGAAAAATACAGGGAACACAAACAACAGCAAAAATGAGTGTTTGTGCATCAGGAGCCGCTTGGAAGATGACTGGCACATGATGGCCTCCGTGTGAATCCCTGCCGTTGCTTCAGTCCTGAGGGATTCAGAGATCCATCACTTCATTACTGAGGCTTACAGACGTCTCAAAACTGAGCCAATACATGCTGTTCTTGGTGTGATTGATTCAACAGTTATTCTAAATGACGTGTTTGTCTTCAGAATCTTTCATCAAAAGAAATAAGTTTCTCCACCTCTTAAGATGCTTTTATTATCAGCCATTAGTTAAATATTTATTCATGCATTTTGCAGATTCTTTCATCCATAGCAAATTACTTAATATTTAATGTATTCCCTGGGAATCGAACCCAAGGCCTCAGTGTTGCGAGCACCATCACAGGTGACAGATGTCGGTTATAAAAACATTTTAGGTTATAAAAATGTGGGAACATTGTTTTGAAATGTTTCTAAAAAAAAATCTAAATGTCCAGTTTTCTTGCTGTGATTGGAACATTATCTAAAGTTTACAAAAATGTTTCTTACAACATTCCACTAACTTTATTTTCACCCAAAATTCGAACAGTTATTTTTAATATTCGGTAATTTTTAGTCTTCTTTGCAGTGATCAGGTTACAAAAACATTTCTTAGTAAGTTTATCAAGTACAAATATGCTTTGAGAATGATTTGTAAGAATGTTTTCTCTCACCATTATGAGTTTTTGATATTGATATTATGAGATATTGATAACGTTATAAGAATGTTCCATAAGCATTACTTTAAGAATTCCTTGTCTTAACTTTTAATCCATGCAACAGGTGAAATGAATTTGTGCTTTTCACAATCATGATTTTAATGTTTATGCTATTATCTCCATGCCTTATAGTTGCATTTAGCAGATCAGAGCTGGGCAACAATATAGTTTGTATTTTGATATGAACAGTCCCATAGTTACATACTGTACTGTAGCCTATAAACTAATGTTTAGCGACCAGAAGCCACATTGAGGAAGTTTCTAATGAGAGTTTCTCAGAGTATTTAAAATGCATTTGTTGAGTAAAGTACAATGTTTTCTGTTAAATGGCATACTCTTTGATATTTAGCATCAATGACATTCAGATACTTTGTGATAACATTCATGATTTGTGCACTTCACACTACCAGGTGCTCTGTTTTGGATGTGATGCTTGATTGAATCAGTGTGTGTGTGTGTGTGTGTGTGTGTGTGTGTTTGCGGGACAGTATGAAATGTGAACAGCAACATTCCCGCTGTGCAGGGCCTGATGTTTTTACAGTCCTTTGTCATTATTACTGGACATTCAGTCATCCAGACATCTCTCATTCAATCCATTCCCTCAAATCAACCCAGCCAACAAATGTAGCTTATTAAAACGTTGTGTGCACAATGTTTCTAAAATGTTCAAATGCAGTTTTCTTGTTGTTAACAGAATGTTATTAAAAGGTTACAAAAATGTTTCACAAAACATTCTACTAGCTTTATCTTTTACCCAAAATCTAATGTTATTCAAATTTTCTATTTTTACAATTCTAAGAATGTTACAATTTTGTTGTGTTTGTAATGTTATTTAACACTTACAAACATGTTCATCAAATCTCCCAGCTAACAATATGTGTTCTAAGAGCGTTTTGAGAACTTTCCAGGTAATGAAAATGTTATTTCTGAATGTTCTGTGAATATTCAAAACATCTTGATTTTTTTATGTTTAAAAATAGTTTTTTCTTGGTTATGCAAATGTTAAGGAAACATTCCATTTGATCATTTTACAAATGTAATGCAAATGTTACTTTTGAACATTCTCTGAACATTCCGAAACATGTAACATTTAAAAGATCATTTATTGAGTACTTTCTTGTTTACTGCTCTTTTGTGTGTCCATAACCACTGTTGAGTTGATGCTTTATCTCTAACAAGCTTCACATGCCAGCGTGAGAGTGGTGTTTCTTCACACAGGCCGTTAATGAGCGTCCGTCTGTGACCATCACACCAAAACCCCCCTCAGAAGATACCCACAAACACCCTAAACATATTACATAGGCTGTTATGTAACGATTATAAAGACATCAGTGGAGCAGAAGAATCTGACAATTACATGAGACAAAACGACACACTGTAAGATTATTCATAAATACCCAAATGTCTGATTCATCACCTTCATTACACTGATTCCTGCTGCTGGAAATGGAAAACAATAAAATTATCTGATAAAAATTGGAATGTATTTTCATTGCAAACTCAAAAGCTCATATTTCACAGCAAGTCACATGATGTACAGTATTTCATTAGCATTTCTCCTTTACTGTTTCTGTATTGATTAGTTTGATAGAAAGTGGGTTATATTTATTGCTATCAGTTAGCATTATTTTATATGCTATAGTTTTTAATAAATCAGTTTTATTTGTACTTTTTTCGTTTTAGTTAATGTTTTAGTAATTTAGTTTCTCTCTCTTTTATTAGATGTTTTAATATGTCTATCATTTTTATTAATTAGATTTTCAGTTGTAGTTGTGCCTTATAAGGGTTGCATTGGTGAGTTTTTATTATTATTTTTAAGTATATTTTAATTAAACATTTTTTTTATGATTTTGGTTGTTAAATAGCTGATATCAGGGACACTTAATCTTTTTTAATTTAATTTAATTAACTATGACACTTTGAAGTAGTATTTTCTTGTAAAACATATTCTTATCTTTGTTTTATTTACAACTTAATTACAAAATATTTTTTGTTAATGGATTTAGCACAGATGTGCAATTAAATGATGTTGTCAGTATAGCTTTCTCAGGTGAAGGGGACGTGGTCCGTCTGTGTGTTTTGCTCCAGGATCTGTGATTGTTATGTTGTGCTACAGAATCAGAATGAGCTTTATTGCCAGGTATGTTTACACATACGAGGAATTTGTTTTCATGACAGAAGCTCCGCAGTACAACAGAATGACTGCGACAGAACATAAAACACATAATAAAAGAATATAAAAATACAAAAAATACAAATAAGTAGATAAGGAATGACAATATACAAATTGACAATTGTAGGCAGGTATATTACAAAAATGCAGTTATGTATGTACATTTATATTATGTGCAAAATGTAAGTGTGTACTAAGTATGTGTGTTAGATAAATAAGTGTATGTGTATATAAATATAAAGTGTAGTGTGTTCCACAGTTATTATCAGCTGTTCATAAGATGGATTGCTTGAGGGAAGAAACTGTTCCTGTGTCTGGTCGTTCTGGTGCTCAGTGCTCTGTAGCGTCGACCAGATGGCAACAGTTCAAAGAGGGAGTGTGCTGGATGTGAGGGGTCCAGAGTGATTTTAACAGCCCTTTTGCTCACTCTGGATAAGTACAGTTCTTGAATAGATGGGAGAGTTGAACCGATGATTCGCTCAGCAGTCCGGACTACCCTCTGTAGTCTTCTGAGGTCAGATTTAGAAGCTGAGCTGAACCAGACAGTTACTGAAGTGCAGAGGATGGATTCGATGATGGTGGAGTAGAACTGTTTCAGCAGATCCTGTGGCAGGTTAAACTTCCTCAGCTGGCGAAGGAAGTACAACCTCTGCTGGGCCTTTTTCACAATGGAGTCAATGTGAATGTCCCACTTCAGGTCCTGAGAGATAGTGGTGCCCAGGAACCTGAATGACTCCACTGCAGTCACAGTGCTGTTCATGATGGTGAGTGGGGGGAGTGCAGGGGGGTTTCTCCTGAAGTCCACAGTCATCTCCACTGTTTTGAGCGTGTTAAGCTCCAGGTTGTTGAGAGTGCACCAGACAGCCAGCTCTTTAACCTCCTGTCTGTAAGCAGACTCGTCACCGTCCTGAATGAGGCCGATGAGTGTGGTGTCATCTGCAAACTTCAGGAGCTTGACAGAGGGGTCCTTAGATGTGCAGTCATTAGTGTACAGGGAGAAGAGCAGTGGGGAGAGAACACAGCCCTGGGGAGCTCCGGTGCTGATTGTACGGGTGCTGGATGTGTATTTTCCTAGCCTCACTAGCTGCTGCCTGTCTGTCAGGAAGCTGTTGATCCACTGACAGACGGAGGTGGGCACGGAGAGCTGAGTTAGTTTGGGCAAGAGGAGGTTTGGGATGATCGTGTTAAAGGCCGAGCTGAAGTCCACAAACAGAATCCTCCCATAAGTCCCCGGTCTGTCTAGGTGTTGCAGTCCAATGTTTACTGCATCGTCCGTCCACAGACCTGTTTGCTCTTACTGAACAGAACATGTTTTGCATCCATCTGTGTCAACACCCACCCATGAGCGGGACAGGGCAGATGTGGTCCTTTAAAGAACTGTTCACTGAAAGGTTCTTTGGGGAACCAAAACCGTTTTCTATGGCATTGTTGTGAAAACCCCCTTTTGGAACCTATGCAAAACAATGAATATTTAATTATATAATGCCTCATTTGCATATTTAAACACAACAACAAAAAAATCCTTAATGCATTGCAATTAATCAAGTGGTTACTTTTAGTAAAAACTTTGACCCTATTGAATTGCCTGAAAATTATTAACCATAATTAATCTCATGTTAAACAGAGCAGATGAATGTTTATGAACAGCTTGATTTATGTCTGACCCATTTTCTTCAAGCAAACCCATTAAGTGCATGTTGCTGAAGTGTGTTTTGGGACTGAATCGTGCAACTGATATGGCTGTGATGAGTCATTTTTAACATATTTTGATAGAAAATTATTTGGAAGAGTAACTGGGAATGAGATCAAAACAAATCAAAAGCCAGTTCAAGCATGAGCACCACGACTCAACATGTCTGGACGATGAGCGCAAACACCAGACCAGCACACAAAAACACATTTATATATCTGCTGCATTTATAACAGTTTTCCCCCGGGAAGATAAAGATATTTTTAAACCAATCAACTATGCAAACTAAAATCATTGACTTGCACCATCCCAGCTAATGAAATGTATTCTATTTCTGAATTTGACTTTCAAAACATCCGGTTTTTAATGTTTTAAAAGCGTTTACTCTATGAACGTTAAAAGAACCTTCCAGTTTATTATTTTGCAAACACCATGGGTTACTTCTGAATGCGAACGTCCAACTAAATTGTTTCAGAAAAACTTTCCATAAACAATTTTTGTGCTAACATTTTGAGAACGTTATTAAAGACCAGATAACTTTGAACTTTGAGTGTTCTGTTAATATTACTGAAAGGATGTTTGTTCAAGGCTATTATATAACAATATATTCAAACAACTTTTTGATTTACAGCACTGAAATGTTTGACTCAAATCCTGCTGCTTTCGGGCCCGACATATGCAAGTCTCTAAAGGGTCAATCATTTGTCTGCTGTTTGTTTTATTAAACAATGTCAAGAGTTGAAGGTTGATCTCATTATATAAGAAAAGCATAACCCACAAATCTCTGACCTCATTTTCTGTAAGAACTGAAGAAAACTGAGCAGAATAGAATGTGTTGAGACACATACCTGTGCGGTGAGATACTCATATAAAGCCTGATTGATGGCTCTTCATGGCAAGAACGCCAGCGTCAGAACAGAACATACCAGAAACTCAAACAGGCTCCTAGAGAATTCATTACAGTTATTATTGTGCTCATAATATCCAGCATGACATGTAATTACACAAGAGAGACGAAGGTCAAATAACCTTGGGAGAACCTAGCCAGAATGTTCTGTGTTAGCTGTAATAATGCAATGTCATGGAAACATTCATCCAGAAGCAGTTGAAATGTTGATTGTAAATATGCAATGAATATATTGAATTAGTATATCTGAACGTTATCTATCTGGACTTCGAGAATGTTTTTTATATGTTGCTACTTGCTACTTGAACATTCCGAGAACATGTAAATGTAACATTCCAATAGTTTTTAAACCTGTTTTAAACTGATAAAATGGAATGTTGTCTTACTTTTACATTTTGACATGTTCGGAGAACATACTTTTTAAAGAACTACATGGGAACGTTAACCAAACACATTTTGGTGATCATACCTTAGATCTGATCCACAACAGTCATGTCAGTCTGCTGTCAGTGCTTAATGCAGAACAAACATCTATTTCTGCTATTTGGGTCACATACATCCAAAAATACCTGCGGTCACTTCCAGTATGGCTCATCTCCACAGATACGGAAACACACGTCTGCACTCCGCTGCGTTTGGAACAGTATACTACTGTACTGCTATGCATTGAGAATGTGCTTGATGTTCATTTGCCAAAATATTCAGTATGCAGAGACAGCACACTGCATCCCACAATACAATGCACTCAATCTCACACTGCATTTCTAAATCTATTCATTAGCATGATTTGAATTCTGCAATCTTTGCATTTTATCTCACGCCGGGTGCAGAAGCTTTGCATGCAATTCAGTCAGGAGGAGTCAAGTGTGTTTGATGAGTGAAGCTGGCAGAGAGATCAGTTCACTCACAGAAATGCAAAGTCATCTGAATCCATTTGGCAGTGAGTTAATATCCTTCTTTTAACAAACTAAACATGATCATTACTCATCAATTAAAAAAATATTTCAAAAAGCTTGTGATTTATGAATATGACACACTGATGAGACTCAGGATTGATAGACTGGATCAGTCTGTCCTGGCCTGATGCTAATCTACAGCAGCTTGATGAAAGAAAAGAACAGAATTATGTTAGAATTTATAATCAGATATGTTGCTCCTGTGATCAATATTAAACTAAATAAATAACAGTGCAAGAGTACTGAACTAAAAAACAATAATAACAAAGTTGCAATTAATTAATTTCGTTATTTCTTAATAGTACTCATTTGAATTAAATTTAAATGTAAAATAAATAAATAAATGACAAGTGAGGTCAAATATAATTAATTTAAGAGGAATCCAATAAAGAAAATGTATAAAATAAATCAAATAAAATATTAAGTTAAATAAAGCAATTTAATTGCAACAAAAAGTCATTGTTAACAAAAGCTGTGAAAAAAAAACACCCTAAATAAAATAAAATAAATGACATAAAATAAAAGCAAGAACACAAACTGCCCAAACACCCTTGAAGACCAAGTACACACTCACGAAGCCCCTCATGAAGACGCGTGAGCTTGTGTGTGTGTGTGTGTGTGTGTGTGTGTGTGTGTGTGTGTGTGTGTGTGAGTGTGTGTGGTTGCTGTAATTTGATGCTCGTGGAGGGTCTGCCATCATCACATGGTGGAAATTTCCACGCGCTCCTCGACTCCAGTTAAACGGGTTTGATTCCGAGGAGCGCCGCCAGTTCCTCTCCCTCCTGCGAGCTTTGCACTGATTCTCTGAAGGATCCAGGTGGGTTCAAACACTCATAGAAACATTTATTTCCAGAATAAAAGTGAAACATCGTTGCGCCTCTGCAGCATCACGGTTTGGCGCTGGCGCGAGATAGAAATTATACATTTAGAAACATCTCTAAACCTTTCTGGATTGTTATTATAATCACAGACTGACTGCTTATATATATATATATATATATATATATATGAATGGAATTTAAACATACTAATTATTTCAAGGCTGCTAAACGACAAAACGTAGTAATGTTTGCATGTAGTGTTTTTTGCACAAATCACAAACTGAGTTACTTCATGCACGCGCGTGCTAACGCGAAAGGAACATGTTTCTAAATATCATAATGCTCATTTGAACGATATATATATATATTTTTTTTTTATTTTAAAAACGTGCATTTTGAATATTTTGGTGAACTGTATTGTGTCAGTTTCACGCACACAAAGCGTTTGTGTTTGGCGCGCGCCGGAGCTCGTGCATAAAACCTGCAGCTTTAGAGGCTTTAAACATACACACAATGCGCAATTACTCTCACGTCAAGTGTTTAACAACATTTGTATCATTTTACGAAGTCTGAGGCTGGAAGAAAGGCGATGCATATCGTAGTTTGTGTAAACCTCCATGCAGGAAGCAGCATCCAGAACAAACGAGCTTTATACAAGGCACACGTGTGAACTTTATCATCGTTTTCAGAGGAAATATTTTTCCTATCCTGTTGCATTTGCATGTACACGTACACACTTAGCAGACACTCTTATTCTTTATGCATTTAGCAGAACATTTTCAAAACAGAAAGAAAACACACACACACACACACACTAAACTGGATGGAGCTTTAATCATTCATGAGCACTACCATTAATTATTGGTATTGCATGCATGCATTTAACTCAGAGTATCAATTTAGAGTCTGAGCTATAAAGCTCTTCAGCTACATATGTTAGGTTCATTGTGTTCTTTTGTCTTTGTCATTCTAATATTCAGATTTTCTGCTCAAAAAAATTGTTATTGTGTTAAAAACTAGCTTTTGAATGGTATAGTGAATAATGTTAAATGTCAAAAACTTTTTATTTCAGATAAACGCTGATCTTTGGATCTATCTATTCATCAAAGAATCCTTGAAAAAATATACTCAACTTTTTTAAGTATTTCTTTTTTAAGTATTTTTATTTTTAAGGATTTCTGAAGGATCATGTGATACTGAAGACTGGAGTGATGATGCTGAAAATCCAGCTGCACATCAAATTACGTTTTAAAATATATTCAAATAGTGAAATTATTTAACAATAGTTATTTTTGATGGCAATTCAAAGTATCATGGAAATCATTGGGTTCAGTGTTTTTTCCAATAATAGAAGCACTTTAGAAAAATAACTGATTCTTTAACCCAGCTGTAATTTTGGGGCAAACTCAAAAGACCGAAATAAACTCGAAGAACAAACGCAAATGAAGCCACAATGTTCCTGCCACCTTTCCAGTATCGCCCTCATCAGAAGCTTTAAATTAGACATGAAGTTTATGCTAATAATCTTTATCAAACTAGATTTTTTTTTTTTAAAGAACATGAGTGCCCTTGGAAAACCCACCGCAATGCTACAGTGTTCCCGATGGTTTCCCGAACGTTGATATATGGTTACTTATTGGTTTTTAGCACAACACTAGGGTTGTCTGGGTGGTTTCTGATTGCCTCATGTGAAAATAGTCCATCACGTCTCTAGATATAACTCTGTCATCATTCATCCTCATCTTTCATTCTTTTCAATGCGAGCAGCTCAGGTCAGTCCATTATGTGTTTCTGCAACGAGCAAATCAATAGACTGATAAGATGTTGGACAGAGCAATGAAACCAAGGACATGACAACCAAAACATAAACATCAGAAACTCTTCATTAGGCTTTTATATTCATTCAAGCAATTTTTGTATAGGTGTGTAGCAACATATTTTATATGTTGGCAGTAAATCTGTGGAAACCCAAAGTTTTTACAATTAAAAGTTGTGAAATTTGGCACGTTGATCGAGCAGCATCTCAGCTACTGTTATGCCAAATATGGGGGTTTTATATCAAACTGTGTAGCACCCACATCAGCTCAAAGCGGCATTAACATTTCTGTTAACAATGCCTAAATCTGGGAACCTAATGCATTTTCATCTGATCCTGAGTTCAGTTTTAACAATGGTTTAACTTATAAGCCAACTAGATTTTTCATCATTTTGAAGTCAAAATATTATTTTAAACATTTGCTTTTAATTTTTTCCAGAATTGATCAAAGCCATCCGAAGTTACTCACTGGTCTTTGATACTCAATCCAAACCGTTTGCATGTAATGCATTTACAAATTTATATTTGTAGCACTTGCATCAAAACTAAAGTTAGATGCTATCATTGCCAACAGCACCAAAAAAAAAAATGTTGAAAATGCAAGTTTGAGAGTCAGAGACTGTGGAGGTTCCTGGTGTCTGTCTTTCTGCTGCTTGATATATTTGTGTAATGTAATCTAGAGATGTACGGAGAGTCACATTTTGGACATCTCTCCTATCTGACCCGTCTATTTCAGGTCTTGGAGTCTTTGCTGATGAGTTGAATCAGATATTTTTTATGGATGTTTTCATATTTCTAGGGTTCTCGGAAGCGGAAGTCATTATAAACTGTGGGTAGCACAGGTTTGGTAAACTTCTATAGTGTTCAAGCTACAAACTACACCACAAATATTTTTTGTGCTCCAATTTGCAATTTTGAAAAAAAATCTAAGATGGTGCTGCTGTGACTTTTCAAGAGAGGAAAAAATATCAAGAGATTGATTACATTGGTCAGAGGAGAGAAAAATGTTGAAAAAAATTTTAGGTTTCAAAATTAGAAACACAATGCAGTGTTAACTAGTTTTCTGAAACTGAATTATAAATCTAGATTCATTTATTTTAAATGGAAATATATATAAAAAAATCTGCACTTTAAAAATGAATGTTAAATCTAGCAAAGAGTCCATTATGAAGAGTTTGAAGAGTGTACTGTTGGTGCACATCCAGAAAAAGACTTGGTAATACTGGTTAGAGTACATTTTTGTTGTTGTTGTTGGCTCTCATCCTTATAAGAAATAGCGTCTTAATAACAAAATGATGGGTTCATTTTTGGGATACTAGTTGAATGCTTATTTCAAAGTCTGTCTGAACTGTTGTTTGAGGGTGAGATATTTGTACTAATTTTGAAAATTTGTAATTTAATTTATTATACAGTACTCTGTGAGTGTGAGGTAGAGGTGTTGTGTTTCTGTGGAGCGTTGTGTGTTTGACCCTTGAGCCGGAGCTTCTGATTGGCTCGTGGTGTTGAGTGTCTCCATATAAGGAAAGTCCTCTCGGCACAGGAAGGCTCTTTCTCCTTGAGACTGGACAACCTGCATCAAGACAGTAAGATTGGCTTTTTAACTACTTTTTAAACTAAGTATTTCAGTTGGCACTGATGGATTTTTCAATGGCCAATATTGATATCTAGAGATTTGAAGTGCAGTATCTGATATATTGTAGATAACTTCATAACACACAAAAATGGCTGAACACATTTTACACAATATTTAGGTGAATTATGGTAAATATTCACCAATAATTGGGAATGCAGCACTATTGGTGGCATTGATGGATTTTTCATTTGCCAATAGTGATATCTAGAGATCTGGAGCACTTATATTGAATAAAATATTGATTCTGTAGACATATTAAGCATGGTTATTACAATAATTATTAAAAATACTTTACCAATAATTGGGAATGCAGTACATTGGTATATTTGTGGTCAGTGTTTTATTTGGTGCTGATAATGATATCTAGAGATTTGATCTATAACTAAATGTAATACAAAAAGATTAGCTGAACATGTATTTTATGCAATATTTACTTATATTATTATAATATTACCAGATTAATTGGGAGTATATCACACTATTATTATGGTCAGTATATCAGTCTGCGTTGTCTTGAGTGATGATATTGGATATAATGTTGATGTATAACAAAAAAATGGCTAAATACATATTTGCTTAAATATCTTACAAAATTCACCAATAATTTCATTTGTTGGTACATTTTTCAAGTATATCAAGTGGCATTTCAATGATTCATATTGATATCTGGAGATCTGGAGTGCAGGTATCTGATTTTATGATGATCTATAACTACTTAATAATAATAATAATCTGTATTTTACTCAGTATTTACTTTAATATTTGACAAAATATCCCAATAATTGTGAAAGTAGCATGTCTTTTAATCTGTCAAGTGGACGTGGTTGTTGGCCAATATCTGCCAATGGGACTTTTGATGGGAGTTGAGTGAATTTTCTGTTCATCTCTAGGTTTTTGATCAGTGACCCTGGAGTGTGTGTCCGTATATGTGTTTGTACACGCCTCAGTCGCGTATGCAGATTGGCGGATGCTGGTTGGTGTCCCAGAGCATCTGTGAGGCCGAGCAACCCCAGATTCTTGCCCCAGTGCAAACAGAAGTTGATGCAACGTGTCGCGTTATCTCAAACTCATTTCTGGAAGCTTGTGTGCCCTTCAGTGACGCAGGTAAGGGGAGAGGGCCGGAGCTTCGAGCTGAGTGGTTGATATAGAAGCGTCCTGATTGGCTGAGGTGGGGCCTCCCAAAGCTCTTTAAAGCTTCCGCTCACCTCCAGGGCAAAAAACTAAGCTCATCCTTGATCTCTGAGTACATCTAGTGTCCTGTGTCTGACCGGCTCTCATTGTGAGTAACCAAACCACCATTAATATAATATTATTGGGTTAAAGCTAGAGGAGATCTGTGAGTTTTGCATTTGGTTGCTCGGTGTTGGTGTTTCTGTGTGTGGTCTGCGTCCAGCCGGCGGCTTGAAGAGTGCTGGTCAAGCACAAACACTGACTTTCCCTTTGAAGAGTGAGTGTGTTTTCATCGTAAAACACTCAGGTCAGCTCCAGCTGCTTGGAGGCATTCTCGACGACAGCACAACTAACTTATGGCACCTTTCCACTGCATGGTATGACTCCGCTCAGCTCGTTTTGTGTTTCCACTGCAGTTTAGTACAGCTTTAAGTGGGCAGGATTATACACATGTTGCAGCCAAGAGCTGAGCGAAACTTTTTCATTCTGCATCATATTAACCGAACGATTGTAATGCACATCTAGTCAGTAAAGCTGGTTCTGTGATTAGCAGTAAATCTCCATCATCTGCTTTCCATAGTTCTCTGACAAGCTATGCAAAATCGCGTTCATAATCGCAGACGATATAATTATAGGATTATGAAATCTATGAAATTGTTCTCGATTATGACAGCTGTTTGTGTATCTTCTTAGGGAACTACAGCTCAGTGTAGTAAATGCTGCTCCGTCTGAGAGCATGTGAAAATATCACATTTAATACCATTTTTTAACTCCAAATTCACTTCATAACGTCAGTCGAGTGTTTAAAATAAATCCTTCTGTGAGATGTGTGGCTTATTAATTAAGACACTGAGTATTCCATTGTATTCTAAGCAGTGTTAAAGGCTATGTCGATTAGCATTTCATTATAGATGTACTTTATTATGACGCAAATGATAAGAAGGAGAACTCCGCTAAATCATATATTGCTATAGTCATGTGTTTATTAGTCAAAAAAAAAAAAAGTTGTGCCCGATCCTCGTTGGTTGTGTTGATTTAAATCTAGTGGGGCTTGTATCGCAACTTCAATGACGCAGGTAGTGATGATTCTCTCCGGCCAATCAGTGATCAGCAGGGTTTACACACCACATTTTGATAATGGTACGACTCACTTGTACCCAGTGCAAAAGTGAGCCATACCGAATCATACCATGTCGTATCACACAGTGGAAAAGCACCATTAGACCGGTTTAAAGCCAGTCTGAACAGGTTTCACTCAAACTGCATCTGCACATTTTGGTTTAGATGGTTTATTTTGTTGTAACTCCAAAATGCTGCTGAAGCTCTAGAGGAGATGCATTAGATTACTGGAGAACATCTGAGATGCAGAGGTTCTCGGTTTAATGTCTTTGCTGACAAGGACAAACGATTGAAGTATTTCATCTACTGTTTTTCTACTTCTGCTTTCGGTCGTAAATCTAAAAGAGTTTTACTCTGTTGAGAGCTGCTGCAATTAAAGCTGCATTAGTCATGTTTTATGAGACTGTCAGATCTCCGCGTTTCTCAATGTGTACTGAAGTTAGAGTTGAGTCTGTTTGGGTTTGTTGCATTAGCTTTATCTGCTCTCCACTGGTTAGGCTGGTTTTACAAGGCTGGAGTTCGTTCTTAGACTTGATGTCTTACAGCTGAAGTTACATGAATGATGTTGAGAAGCTTAGTTCAGACTAATGAACCAGAATCTTCTATCATGATATGCTGCAATTTCAGAAAAAAAGGGTTCAAAAGTTGTTGCAGTACCCTTTTAAAAGCTACCAATAAGGTAACTTTAATTGATAATATAAACCTTTAGCACACTAACACACACCCTTTTGGGGAAAAAATGTGCCTTTTTAAAAGGTTTCGCCCCAGTGCATGTATTCATATAGGATAAGATCTATAGTGACTTACAGCTGAAAATATGTTATGTGTATATTAACAGTTTTTTTTTTACAACTGCAAATATTTTTTTTACAATCTGTTTTTTTTTTTTTTTTTGGAAGTTGATGAACACACAGCATCAGATTATTCATATTATTAAAACTCAAAACAGTTGAGCTAAGATAATAAAACTGATCATTCAGACCCTAATTTCTGATTGGATTAGATACACGGTTGTTCTTTATTAAAGCATCGAGTTGCAATCATTAACAGACAAATGAATGAATTAATGAATGACATTGCTTGGCAGAAGGGTTTATTTTGAATTGAAATACTATTAAATTAAAATTGGTGAGTTTTAGCATATTGCTGTTGTCTAACAGTCCAGCCGCATTAGGAACGCACACACACACACACACACACGTAGCAGGTGTGTGCCGATGCGCGGCTAAACGCGGCTGATTCCAGAGGTAGTGCGTAACGGAGCAGATCAGACACAGATACATGAGTCCTCAACCCAAACACTGAACAAAACAGCCTTTCTGTGGAGCTGGAGCCAAACACTGAGTCCTGCTGCAGCACTCAACAGATAATAAATGCTGAATCCAGCCACAGATAATGATGAAATATCACTGCCACTGCCTGTTAAAGATCTGAGCTGCTAACTACAGACTGGAGGTTCAAACCAAGTTATTTTAGTATCACTGAGAGACTCTTATAGTTTTTATTAATATGCAATAGTCAGCATTTGAAGTGGATCAAAACCATTTATTCAAGTTGTTCTAAAACTTAAGACCAAAATGCTCCCTTGTCTTACGACAACTTTGATTAACTTTTTTGGTCCACTTCAAATGCCTACTGTGTTGTCTGTTTTTGTTTTAATTTTAGTTTAAGAGTTTTTTTTTTTTTTTTTTTTTTAAAGTAAAAAAAAAAAAAATCAGGATTTGTTTATTTTGGTATCATTTTTATCAAGTGAGAATGAAAACTAGCCGAAATAAAATCCTTGTTTATTTTACATTGTATTTTATTTCAGATGAAGTTTAATTTCAAGTCGCAAAAAAACCTGAAAATCATGAAAGGCCAGTTTATTAGTATTGTGTATTTTTCATGGTTGTTGTGCTGTAGTAAACTGAACTGTAAATAAATAAATAAAAAGTCCGAAAAAAATTCGCAAAAAGTATCTTGTATATGAAAAATAATATTATTTATCTGAAATTATTCTAACAATTGTTTTCTATGATTTTAGCTAATAACGGTTGTTAATATTGTAAAAAAAGGATGAAAAATTTCATGGAATGAAAATTGAAATAGTGAATAAAAATTGGACTAAAAATGTATAGAACATTTTTTATTTTTAATATTTATGTGTATATATACAGGTCCTTCTCAAAAAATTAGCATATTGTGATAAAGTTCATTATTTTCCATAATGTAATGATAAAAATTAAACTTTCATATATTTTAGATTCATTGCACACCAACTGAAATATTTCAGGTCTTTTATTGTTTTAATACTGATGATTTTGGCATACAGCTCATGAAAACCCAAAATTCCCATCTCAAAAAATTAGCATATTTCATCCGACCAATAAAAGAAAAGTGTTTTTAATACAAAAAAAACTCAACCTTCAAATAATTATGTTCAGTTATGCACTCAATTGGCCTGGAATCCTTTTGCAGAAATGACTGCTTCAATGCGGCGTGGCATGGAGGCAATCAGCCTGTGGCACTGCTGAGGTGTTATGGAGGCCCAGGATGCTTCGATAGCGGCCTTAAGCTCATCCAGAGTGTTGGGTCTTGCGTCTCTCAACTTTCTCTTCACAATATCCCACAGATTCTCTATGGGGTTCAGGTCAGGAGAGTTGGCAGGCCAATTGAGCACAGTAATACCATGGTCAGTAAACCATTTACCAGTGGTTTTGGCACTGTGAGCAGGTGCCAAGTCGTGCTGAAAAACGAAATCTTCATCTCCATAAAGCTTTTCAGCAGATGGAAGCATGAAGTGCTCCAAAATCTCCTGATAGCTAGCTGCATTGACCCTGCCCTTGATAAAACACAGTGGACCAACACCAGCAGCTGACATGGCACCCCAGACCATCACTGACTGTGGGTACTTGACACTGGACTTCAGGTATTTTGGCATTTCCTTCTCCCCAGTCTTCCTCCAGACTCTGGCACCTTGATTTCCGAATGACATGCAAAATTTGTCCAAAAGTCCAGTGCTGCTTCTCTGTAGCCCAGGTCAGGCGCTTCTGCCGCTGTTTCTGGTTCAAAAGTGGCTTGAACTGGGGAATGCGGCACCTGTAGCCCATTTCCTGCACACGCCTGTGCACAGTGGCTCTGGATGTTTCTACTCCAGACTCAGTCCACTGCTTCCGCAGGTCCCCCAAGGTCTGGAATCGGTCCTTCTCCACAATCGTCCTCAGGGTACGGTCACCTCTTCTCGTTGTGCAGCGTTTTTTGCCACACTTTTTCCTTCCCACAGACTTCCCACTGAGGTGCCTTGATACAGCACTCTGGGAACAGCCTGTTCGCAGGCCCGGTTCTACGGGGGTGCTTGAGGGTGCTAAGCACCCTCAAATAAAAGTGAAAGCACCCTCAGGTGAAAAATTATTAATAGCACACATAAACGAGATTTTGCCGAAAATAAAACACAGACGGATTTCACACTCTTGCCTATAATAGGATAGCCTACACAAATGAAATAAATTAATAAAATTATACAAATATATATATATTAAATAAATTATTTCGTTATGCTTTCATGTTTAATGCATTGTAGTTGTCCTTTCGTGATCGTGATACGCAAAAGGTGAAGCTGTCTCTTTAATTGCCCACTTTGCTTGCGTGGGTGCTTCCCGCTCAGAAATTTTGTTAGCTGACTTTCTGAGACGGGGCTTTAGGTAACGTAAAAATAAGTGTCCATTTTTAATCATCATGGACATAAGAAAATGGCTCAAGAACGCACAAACATCTACATCGAAGGGATAAGCATGTGAAGAGTCAGTGGCTACAGTTCATATTTACTAACACAGAAGTTTAGCCCGAACCTCGCGTCATTTTAATGACGTTTCTCCAACATAATGTTCTCCAACATAAATGCTTTCTAGTCTGGATTCGCATGCCGTTTGAAAGAAGGTTACAGTACTGAATATATTTGGATTAGCTTCTTCCTCCTCCTCCAAATCACAACCTGTAAGTATTATTATTAATAATTGTAGCATGCTCAATAAGTATTTTGTGTAACGTTATGTGTGTTGTGTAACGTTAAACTAGCGCAGCTTCTTGGTCTTTTGCTGTCAATTGTTTTGAACTGCTTGTCGTTGTTATTGGAGTTGTCATAAAGAATATAGCAGCAATACCTTGGTGTAATAACGTTACTGCAGCAGTGCTTTATCAATATGTTTATGAATAACGCTAATAATGAATGACTGATTGGGTGTTGATGTGTTGTCATGGTTGTCAGACCCGGCAGTCAGCGCTAGTGCATTATGGGTAATTGTTTGTTGGGAGTTGATTTATGCGTTATTACAGCAATATGGTTGGGGTTTGTGTTAGTAAAGTTACGTGTGTTTATGTTCAAGTTAGGTTGGATGTTCTTGGTACATTTTCTGCCTTGTTATGTAAAAATGTGTCTCTCACCGTCATGGAGAGAGACGTGTGTAAGGCAGTGACTTTTGGCCATTCTAGGAGTGTTCAATTGAAGTTGAAGCCGGTTACAACAAGGGTATCACCACAGTGTAGGTAGACTATGTGTGGCATGTTTTAATGTTTTGCAAAGTGAAGATGGCTGCTTGTGTACCTGCTATTCTATAATTTACTGCCAGATCGTATATTGATTAACATAACAGCAATTACTGTAGTATTGTTGTATTCAACATCCCCAATTTTGAGATACTATGTTTCAGACTGATGACTGAGCTATTTTCTACGATTATGTAAGCAGCACCCTCACTATATTCAGAAGCACCCTCAGTGATTTGGTTCTAGAACCGGGCCTGCCTGTTCGTTCAGAAATTTCTTTCTGTGTCTTACCCTCTCGCTTGAGGGTGTCAATGATGGCCTTCTGGTCAGCAGTCTTACCCATGATTGCGGTTTTGAGTAATGAACCAGGCTGGGAGTTTTTAAAAGCCTCAGGAATCTTTTGCAGGTGTTTAGAGTTAATTAGTTGATTCAGATGATTAGGTTAATAGCTCGTTTAGAGAACCTTTTCATGATATGCCATTTTTTTTGAGATAGGAATTTTGGGTTTTCATGAGCTGTATGCCAAAATCATTAGTATTAAAACAATAAAAGACCTGAAATATTTCAGTTGGTGTGCAATGAATCTAAAATATATGAAAGTTTAATTTGTATCATTACATTATGGAAAATAATGAACTTTATCACAATATGCTAATTTTTTGAGAAGGACCTGTATATATATATATATATATATATAAAATTAGAAAACAAAAAATACAGTAATATATAATATTATATAGATTAAACAATATATAATATTATATAAAATAAATTAATATATGATAGAAATTTAAGAAATTAAAAATGATTTATCTTGCAGCTGACAGTAGATCAGTGTTTCTCTCTCTATTAATGTGCAATTAACATGTTAGCTCAAACTAGGTTATGGTGGGTAAAAACTAATGACTTTATGAGGCTGAAAATAGAAACAGGTAAAGACAGAAGATCTAGACTTTGTTAAGTGAACCATCGTGATTTTGGAGCCATGGCTTATCGGTTGTTGAGCTCAAATCTGGCTGATAGAATTTCTTCATTTTGTTTCATCTGTCTCTCATGCCCATAAAAAGTGCCACAAAAGGCCGCTCTATGCAGAGGATGACGTCAAACTGTGTTGTCCTTGAATCTGGTGGGCAAAGAACCAGCATAATGTAGCACTTATTTGTCTGACAAATATATGTTTTTGTCAAATTTGTGTTGTCAAAAAACGACCGCGATGGATCCAGAATTGCATTGCTTTTTGAAAGGTGATAAGGCAGTACATTTAAAAACAACCAACCGTGAAACATCATGACGTGTTTTGCCTCTAGAACAGACCAGATTCGTTTTGTTTTGAGGTAATATTGATTGATTTATCACAGCATGTTCAGAGTCCCAGTCAATATATTTGGCTCCAAGTGCGGTTATGTTGACTTGTTTTTAGCAGATCAGTTCAGGGTCAGTTGGCATAAAAACACGAATAGTTAAGCTGCCAAAATTTGTACGTATTAACTCATTTTTCATGATGAATAACTTAAGTCAAGAAGACACTGGGAATAATGTATCAAGATTAAATTTGTGCTGCTTCTTGGTAGACACGATTAACTGGTGGAAATTTGAGTAGAGAGAGAGATTTTTGACTATTGTCTTTGTTGCGGTTATTTAAAAATGAGTGATTTTAAGTTTTCAATGCAATACATGTGTAACAGTATATTAGATCTGGATGTTCGGTCTTAAAGTGACAGCAGTCTAATATTCCTGCTGTCTGTCATTCATGTTAATCAAACAGCAGAAGTCATTTAATATACACACTAAAAACGATGCAGTGTTTTTAATTTATACAATGTATGAAGCATTTATTGTACTTTTTTTTTTTTTTGTTCGGTTGCTTGTGGTAATTTACTGATCTTCAGTGAGCTTGGGTTTTTTTTTTTTAAACTTGTATTCGTTTTTTTGAAACTATTATTATGAAAATTCTATGTTTCCGAACTTTTGATATTATAGAAACGTCATTAAAAGCAAATATAACTATACTGTGATATATATCGTTATCGGGATATAATGTTGTAGTCTTACCACCTCCCCTTAATTCTAGATCTAACCAGACTTCTCTGTTTCTTCTTCCAGTTCATTTCTCAAAGACGAAATCATTAGCTGTAAACATGGAGCGTATGGAGCTGAAGAAAGTGAGCACGGAGGCGGACGATGAAAGCAGCGTGGACGAACGCTTCTCGCCCATCGATTCAGAGAAGGCCACCATTAACAGGTCAGAGGCACTGTTGTGTGTTTAACCCTGACGCTGTTTGATGTCCACATCTAGAACATTGTGTCACATAGCTTGATGGGAAATGACGTCATATGCTGACACATCCATGCATCGATTCATATTGTAACAGCAAACAAACAACCTGTGAAAAGTCTTGTGAAATGACATGCGTTTGTGTCGTCGATTGCAGCTCACTTCTGGATGAGGACGACACAGAGAGTCAGAAGTTTCTCACCAATGGCATCATGAAGAAGAAGAAATACGAGGAAGAAGAACATGTAAGATCCTTGTTCTGAAACACATCAGCATATTCATATTCTCTCTATGTGGAGCTGTTGGTAAACTCTGTCTTTCTGTCTCGCAGCACCCGGGTCACACGTCGTTTGGGATGTCCGTCTTTAACCTCAGTAACGCCATCATGGGCAGTGGAATTCTGGGATTGTCTTTCGCTGTGGCCAACACTGGCATCATACTGTTTGTGTGAGTATCTGTGCTCAGAATGACGTGGAAAGTGGGAGGAACTTATCAGCTTGGCTCATGAATATTAACGAGGTGCCAGAGCTTTCAACCAATCCTAATCCTAGTTGCTGGAAGTCAGTGGTTAGTTCTATTAGGACAGTACTTCTTTCTTAAATAAATTTTTAGTGTAATTTATTAACTTTTTTTGTATTTGCATAAAAATGTAATGCCGTAACCCTAATTGAAATCCTTTTTTTTTTTTTTTATCAAAATTAAAAAATAAAATGAATTACAATAATAGTAAAATATGTTTAATGATTAATGATTTTAAAAGTTTTAATACTTAATTACTTATTATAATTAATTATTATAATGAATGAATTAATGAATACTATAATGTTTAAAAAGTTTTATATATTTCTCTGTGTGTGTGTGTGTGTGTGTGTGTGTGTGTGTGTGTGTGTGTAAACTTAAATGTATTATTTATTTTTACAATTAGGCCACAGTAGAAATTAAAAACTTGAAACCTAAATGAATGAATGAATATTTAATGATATAGTTATTTTTACTGTCAAGGAGTAGCAAAATAAATAAATACATTATACATTTTCATATTACCCAAAACTGAAATAAAAAAGAATAAAAACTATATAGACATATATAAAAAAAATATGAAAGTGCCACTAAATAACAAAAGTTAGATTCTATCTATGTATTGCTTCAAAAGTTTTAATGTTTGCTACAGCCCTGTTTGTAGCCAAAGAGGTACTTCCAGAAAGCCCTGGAGAGGTTCTTATCAAAGAATGTGCTGGCGATCGTTCTGTCGGGACGGCAGGATTTCTGTGACACGCTACACCGCGTACAACGCTAATAAACTATATGGCTATATTAAGTTCAGCGTCTGGTGTTCAGTAAGGGGTTAAAGTGTGTGTGTGTGATGAGAGAGTGAGTGTGTGTGTGTGTGTGTGTGTGTGTGTGTGTGAGAGAGAAAGAGTGTGAGAGAGAGTGTGTGTGTGTGTGTGTGTGTGTGTGAGAGAGAGTGTGAGTGGGTGAGTGAGAGAGAGTGTGTGTGAGATAGAGAGAGAGAGTGTGTGTGTGTGTGTGTGTGTGTGTGTGTGTGTTTGTGTGTGTGTGTGAGAGAGAGTGTGCGTGAGTGTTTGTGAGAGAGAGTGTGAGAGAGTGTGTGTGTGAGAGTGTGTGAGTGTGTGAGAGAGCGTGTGTGTGTGTGAGAGAGAGAGTGTTTGTGAGAGAGAGAGTGTGTGTGTGTGTGTGTGTGTGAGAGAGTGTGTGTGTGTGTGTGTGTGTGTGTGTGAGAGTGTGTGAGTGTGTGTGAGATAGAGAGAGAGAGTGTGGGTGTGTGTGTGTGTGTGTGTGAGAGAGAGTGTGAGAGAGAGTGTGAGTGGGTGAGTGAGAGAGAGTGTGTGTGAGATAGAGAGAGAGAGTGTGTGTGTGTGTGTGTGTGTGTGTGTGTGTGTGAGAGAGAGTGTGCGTGAGTGTTTGTGAGAGAGTTTGTGAGAGAGAGTGTGAGAGAGTGTGTGTGTGAGAGTGTGTGAGTGTGTGAGAGAGCGTGTGTGTGTGTGAGAGAGAGAGTGTTTGTGAGAGAGAGAGTGTGTGTGTGTGTGTGTGTGTGTGAGAGTGTGTGTGTGTGTGTGTGTGTGTGTGTGAGAGTGTGTGAGTGTGTGTGAGATAGAGAGAGAGAGTGTGTGTGTGTGTTTGTGTGTGTGTGAGAGTGAGGCCAGCAGGAGGAAGCAGTGGATGCACACCTATAGCTCTCAGAGCTCAGCCTCAACCTCACATCTCTCTTTCATTCTCCGGTGCTCGTGTCAGACGGTTATTTCTGTTCGGTGAGCCGCAGGAGGCCAGTGTCATGTGACCGAACCACCATTAACTGATTCTAGAGATCCATCTCTCTGTCGCTCAGTTTGTCTCGCTGCAGCTGAGCGTGAATTAGACATGACAGTGTTTTATGCGTCACTTCATATGTCATTCAAACGGTCTCTTCCTGTCCAAGCTGGTGGTCCTTGGCTCAAATAAGATTTTCTGATAATTAAAAATCTTGCTTTAGAAAAGTTGCAAATGTTATCAATGCATATCTTTGACTTTAACATCCACTGTTGTTGTGCATTATTTCGAGACTCTTAAGCATGTCTCGGATGATTTTATATCGCCTGTTAAGAAACATGCTGTGACAGTAGCTGCGGTTTATTTTTGAAGTGCTTTCTAAATGCAGACTGCACATATGTGTGTCTGTGCATTGACCACACACAGCGCTAATGCTTACTATACTCTCAAAATAAGGTGAGCAGATTTCTGAAATGGAAACCATCTGACTTGTTCAAACTGACCCCTAACTGGTTTTAATGCAAATCACCAAAACAGAAATAGAAACCACTGCAAATAACAAACACATCAAAATGGTATTTTATGAAAACAAAATTATGACTGTAAAAAAATTATATATATATATATATATATATATATATGATAATAAGTCATGATTAAAGGTTACAAAGCTAACTTTTCTTGCAGGATTCTATTAATTCTTTATTTTTACCCAAAATATATATTAATATATATTATTTATTTTTAATATTGCAAAAAAACGGGATTAGAACGTTATTTAAAGGTCACAAAAACATTTCTTACAACATTCTACTAACTTTACTTTTACCCAAAATATAATATTATTATATATAACATTTATTTTCGATATTCTACAAACACTGCAAGTTTTCATGTGTTTATAAAGTTATTTAAAGGTAATAAGTGTGTCTACTAACTTACTTTCTACCCCAGAATAAAACGTCATTTTAATGTTTATTTTCAAATATTTTCAAATGTTAATGTTCAGGTTTGTTTGGAAGGTTATTTAAACGTTAGGTGAAATGTTTTTTTTAGAATGTTCATCAGATACAAATAACATCATAAGAACATTCCGAGAATGTTGATCTCAAAACGTTTTCTCTCATCGTATCAGACATTAATCAAGTTACTAGAATGTTCCATAAACATTAGGAATGTTCAGTTGTAACGTTTATATAACATCGTTGTGAGAACGTTCCGTATTAGCTGGGCAGCTCATGATAGGAAGCGTTCCTAATGTTTCCTTCTGTTTCTGCAGCATTCTCCTGTTTGGAGTCGCTATCCTGTCGCTGTACTCTGTTCATCTGTTACTAGTGACGGCCAAAGAAGGAGGTGAGCTTGTAGAGCGATCGTAAACACACATATTAACATATGAAGCGTGTATTTGATGCTATAATATCCTCTGGCTACAGGCTCGCTGATCTACGAGAAGCTCGGGGAAAGAGCGTTTGGATGGCCGGGAAAAATGGCAGCTTTTGGATCAATAACTCTGCAGAATATAGGAGGTAATGATGCTATATTGAAAAGTAGCTTGAGTCTTCAGCTTTTAGCGTGAGTGATGTGATATTAATATGTCTGGCTCGTCTTCAGCCATGTCCAGCTACCTGTTCATAGTCAAATACGAGCTGCCGGAGGTGATTCGAGCGTTTCTGGGGCTGGAGGAAAACTCTGGGTAAGACTCAGTGTTTGTGTCTGTAGATAAAAGCATAATAACTGATTTATGATGGAAATTTGTGTCTGTGATTGATTGGAGAGAAATAGGGATTGAAGCATGCATCATGTAAAAAATTGATACATGTATTTAAGATATCCTTTTTGTTTCTGACCACATTGGCAGAATCTGACTCAGTTCTGATGTATTTCTGAGAAAACGGGTTTTGTCATTTTGCTTCTCATGAAAGTGCATCTTGATTTAAGGATGTTTAGATATAAAATACTGAATAATGACACTTGTCTTTTGTAGAGCTTCTTTGAAGCTGAAACTGAATCATTTTATATTTAATGACATTTGTGACCCTGGACCACAAAACCAATCATAGGGGTCAATTTCTCGAAATTGAGATTTATACAGAATCTGAAATCTGAATAAATTCGTTTTCCATTGATGTATGGTTTGTTAGGAGGATATAATATTTGGCTGAGATACAACTTTTAGAAAATCTGGAATCTGAGCGTGCAGAAAAATCATCTTTAAAGTTGTTCAAATGAAGCTCTTAGCAATGAATAATACTAATCAAAAATTTACAAAATGTCTTCAAGGAACATGATCTTTACTTAATATCCTAAAGATGCATGCAGTGTTATTTTATGGTTATTGCTACAAATATACCTCAGCGTTTTAACACTGCTTTTATGCTCCATGGTCACATTTTACAACAGTGCCTTTTTACTAAAGCGGCTTTGAAACAATCTGTGTTGTATAAAGCGCAGATGGAATCCATATAATGAATCGAATGGTTTTGCAGCATGTTTTGAGATCTCAGCATCTAAGAGCACTGCTGTGAGATCTGGATCATTATATATTATATGTGCTCGTTCTCTGTGCAGTGAGTGGTATCTGAACGGGAACTACGCAGTGGTGTTGGTGTCCATCGGCATCATTCTGCCGCTGTCTATGCTGAAGAACCTGGGTAAGACTTGTGTGTAAGCGTCAGAGCGGTGCAGTGTGTGTGTGCAGTGGCGGACTGGGACAGTAAATCAGGCCGGGAGTTTGACTCCACCCCAGGTCACCACCACCCAATTCATGTGTCCACCAGACTGCTAAACTCTTTGGCTCTTTCAGTTGTTGGAATTGGGTTATACTTAACAAAATAAATCAAAATCCTTAGACAGTGGACGGGCGAAATAATCAAATGAAGTATCAAGAAGTATGAAGGCATTCACTGTCTCTATCATCTTTCCCTTAACTAGTGCTACTTATGCTTCCTTCGTCACCTTCAAAATAAACAAGCATTGTAGGCTACACTAGGCTACATATTGTAGGCTAGAAATGGAAAATCAATTTCTGGTCAAAAATACTGTATCCCCATATGTAAAACAGTGTGCTAGTTTGTCATTAAGATGCTCTTATAGTTTTTAGGTACAGAAATAAAGTATAGTAAATCATAAATAAAGTAATCAAATGTAAAACAGCATTGCATTTTGGACTACAAATTAAAGATTATTATTTTTTTAAGTTAAAAAAGCTTTTAAATCAAGAGCAGTGAGTGATTTCTTTGTTGTTGCTGTTGGATTAATATAAAGACTGTCACTTTAAGAGAATGCATGTATACAGTGTTCGTATTAGTATTGAACAAGAGTCAATGAATTGTCAAGGTTTTTATTTTTATTTTATTTTTTCATCGCTGTTGTTGTAATGTCTGGGAATCCAGAATGTGCTTCCATCAGCAGAAACATTATCTGAACCCTGTTTGTTTTACGTGTTATTTATAGTAAACCATATTACAGATGCTTTGTCAGATTTAGGTTGAACAGCGGTCCCAGCGCGTGACGAACCATGTGTGGTGTTTTATCAGTAAACCGTCCCATTCATAGTAAATATAAATGTAATTCTGACCGACCTGCTCCCTTACTGGCGAACATGGCTAGCATTTTGCAGCAATTTGCTGCGTCTGTCTTTTCTCCTTTTTATACGTCCCCTCTCTGCTCCTCCTTTGCATTTACGGCTATAGTTTTTGCTCAATTTACTGAGATAAAGCCTGTCTCTGGATGTCTGATCATGTGGTGGTGTCATTTTCACTCCGCGATCGCCTGATTCGTAGATTCATAAAACCGTCAATTAATTCGCAGTTGTATACCAGCCTATTGCCCGCCCCTGTGTGTGTGTGTGTGTGTGTGTGTGTGTGTGTGTGTGTGTAACGCAGGTTGTCGTCTCTCACATTAGGGTATCTGGGCTACACCAGCGGCTTCTCTCTCTCATGTATGGTGTTCTTCCTCGGAGTGGTACGTTTCTCTTCATTTTCAAAGTGAAAATCATTCACTCGCCCTCATGCTGTTCCAAACCAGTGTTCATTTATTATTAGTGAGATAACATGTTTTTTTTTTTTAAATAAAGTATATTTATTGAACATTTTTAGTGTAAAAATCATGCTTTGCAGACTTCACTATTATAGTTTTTAATAACATTTTACATTTTTATTTTGATTTTTTTTCATTTTAATTTTAGTTTACATTTTAGTGTTTTTTTTTTTTTGTGTCTGTGAATGTTTTTTTTATTTTACTTATTTTAGTACAAGTTAAACTTAATTAAAATTTAAGCGGAAGGATTTTATTTTATTACTAGTCGTGAAGATCATTTTAATGCTTTTAGTGATATATACTTTTCCATTGTAGTAGTTTTCTATATAAATTAGTTATTTCAGTATATCAAGAAGTAATTTTTCAAGCAACAAAACTTATGTCAAATATGTTTTGAGTTTTAGTGAACTATAATTACTCAGTTCAAAACCTTTATCAAATTTTAGTTAACATTTTAGTTTTTCTTTTATTCGTTTTTTTAACATCTATGTAGTTGTAGTATTTTTTTTTTTTGTTTATTTTTAATTTTTTTTTTACATTTTTTTTTTAGTTTGTTATTTTAAAAAGTGTTTATTATATTTTATTTTTTATGAACTTTCTTTTAATGCATTTAGTTTTAGATGATGATAACCCTGTTAAATCGTGTTTGAGTAACTTTGATTCTCTCTCGGTTGATCTACTTCTGATTGCATTGTTTGGGGACTCTCTGGTGCTCTGGTTTGATTCTCAGCTGATCTATAAGAAGACGATCCTGCCGTGTCCTCTGCCGTTCTTCTATCAGCACGAGTCAAACATGAGCGTGAACGGCTCGGACGCTCTGGGTCTGTACACGCTGCAGAACGCCTCGGTGCTGGCCTCTTTATCAGCAGAGAACGCTCCTCACCTGGATCCTCACACGCCGCTGCACAGCGCCGTCCAGGTCACGCCTCACCCCGAGGACACCGAGGACATGTGCACGCCCAAATACTTTGTGTTCAACTCACAGGTGACGTGAAAACATGTGCCTGAGCCTGTCAGACTGGACGCTGTGTGTGGACAGAGCCTCACGGGGTTTGGTGTGTTTGTGTCTTTCAGACCGTGTACACCGTTCCCATCCTCGCCTTTGCCTTCGTCTGTCATCCTGAAGTTCTGCCCATCTACAGCGAACTCAAAGAGTGAGAAAAACTTTGTACTTATGCAAAATAACACTAAAATCATAATGCACCAATGTGGAAAACTGCCTAATCACAGGTAATTATTTAAATAGTGTGTGTGTGTGTGTGTGTGTGTGTGTGTGTGCGTGTACTACTGTCCAAAAGTTTAGGATCAGAGCGATTTTTTTTATGATTTTTACATGAGTTTCTTCTGCTCATCAAAGCTGCATTTATTTGATAAAAAATACAGGAAAAATTTTCATATTGTGAAATATTATTGCGATGTAATATAACATTTTTCTATTTTAATATACATAAAAATTTAATATATATCTTTGATTGAATGCTGTATTTTCAGCATCATTCTATTGTAATATGCTGATTTATTATCAGGGCTGAAACTGTTGTGCTGCTAAATATATATATATATATTTTTTTGGAGCCTGTGATACTTTTTTTCAGGATTCTTTGATGAACAAAAAAGTTAAAAAGAAGAGCATTTATTTAAAATAGAAATCTTTTCTAACAATATACACTACCGTTCAAAAGTTTGAGGTCCGTACATTTTTATTCATTCTTTTTTTGAAAGAAATTTGAACTTTTACTCAGCAAGAATGTTAAATTAAGACGTGATAGCAAAGATTTATATTTTGAATAAATGCTGTTCTTTCTAACTTTTTATTCATCAAAGAATCCTGAAAAAGTATTGCAGTTCCCAAAAAAATATATATATTTGTCAGCCAAACTGTTGATAGCTCTATTAATAAATCAGCATATTAGAAGGATTTCTGAAAGATCATGTGACACTTTCAGCTTTCAGAAAATTCATCTTTGCGTCACAGAAATAAATTACATTTTAAAAGGATATTAAAATAAAAACCATTATTTTATATTGCAACAACATTTTGCAAGATTACTGTATTTTCTCTGTATTTTTAATGAAATAAATGCAGCCTTGAAGAGCAGAAGAGACTTCTTTAAAAACATTACAAGTCTTACTAACCCCAGACTTTTGAACGGTAGTGCACATATATATATATATATATATATATATATAAAATGTTTTATTAGTAGTATTATTTTTTTTACAGTTCCAGTAACAAAACTTTCTTTTTTTTTCTTTTTTTGGAATGAAATCCGCTCCTGGTGTTCCTCAGTCGCTCTCGGAGGAAGATGCAGAAGGTATCAAACCTGTCCATCCTGGCGATGCTGGTGATGTACCTGCTCTCCGCTCTCTTCGGTTACCTGACGTTTTATGGTACGTTACAAACACACTCTCCTCATACACACCTTCAGCGCTCTTCCATCACCACACGCTCCTCACTCTCTGTCTCTGTGTGTGTGTGTGTGTGTGTGTGTCAGATCATGTGGAGGCAGAGCTGCTTCACACCTTCACAAAGGTCTACAAGTTTGACACCATGCTTCTTCTGGTGCGTCTGGCTGTGCTGACGGCGGTGACGCTGACCGTTCCCATTGTGCTGTTCCCTGTGAGTAACTAAACACACCCTGTGAACATGCTGTGAAGTGATGTGTTCAAATGTCCACCAGAGGGCGCTGCTTAATGCAACCGTATTAATATCAGTATCTTATTGGCCATCTGTCACCCTGTTCATTAGATATCAGAACCAGCAACAACTATTGAAATATCTGGTAACTGCTAGTAGTTTCAACTCTTTTAAACACTTTTTATCATATTCTGCACATTTCAACTTTGATTCAGCACCGAAAAAAAAAAATTTGTTACAAGCTGGATTATTCCAGGGTTATTATAGTTAACTAAAACTAAAACCATAAAAAATCATTACTTGGAAAAATAACAATGTTAAGTGAAATAAAATATATATTTAGCTTCAGCTAGTTGACAAGACAAAGATTATTGTTTTTGTTTAGTGTAACTTTATGTAATAAAATAATTAAAACTAATAAAATACAAAACAAATAAGCGAAAACAGAAAAGCAATGATACTAAAACCATAAAAAAATACATAAACTTATTTTATTTCAGCTAGTTTCTAAGGCAACATTTTTCATTCTCAGCTTGATGTTTTAAAATAACTAAAATAAATAATAAAAACAAATACAAAATGAAATGTATTAATTAAAAGAATCAAAATATATAAAAACTTTTTTTTAATTGATTAATAAAAATGACAAAAATTAAATCTTAATTCAAAATATTAATAAAATAATTATATATATATATCTATATATACATATGTATATCAGTGATACTAAAACGGTAACATTACTTGAAATAAAAAAAAGGTAACTGAAATAAAATATATTAACTCTTAAACTAGTTGCGAAGGCACCAATTCTCATTTCTAATCTAACTTGATGTATTAAATAATAAAAAAATAAAACATTAAAAATATATAGACATTTAGGGAAATTTATAAATAATATAAATGCCAAAAAAACACACACACAACAAAATTAAAACGTTAAATAAAATTAGTTAAAAAATAAAATAAAATTCTAAATGTCAAAAAAACTACAGTAGTATATCAGTAACAATAAAATAACACCGTTTTGTTTAATGAATAATGTGTGTTTCTGTCATGTGACAAGCAGAAGGCGACGAAGAGCTTCTTTTGCTCACACACACACACACACACACACACACACACTCACAGTGAGGGAGGGGTGATCAAAGCCAGTGGAATATTACCTGATGCAGTGCAGTGAACTTGCAAAGCTGCAGTTACAGCAGGTGGCCACCTGTGGCGCTATAAACACACAACACTCCTGCAGCTCTCAGAGTCAGATCAGCGTTTCACTGAAGACTGACATGTGCTGCTCTTATTTGATCAGTTTGTCGAAGGTGATTTCATCAGGACCGGTGAAAGCGATTCGGCTTCAGGCGGCCTGTGTAACAGAGCACAGTTGAGCTGAGGCCTGCTCAGGGCTCACAGAGTTTTGCAGTGTGACATTTCATGTTTCCAAGGAGTGCTTGGCCTTCAAGTTGCTCTTAAATGTCACGGCCTTTGTGCGTGAGATTTCTTTTGTTTTGTTTTGTCTGAGAGCCAACGGAGACCTTGAGTCAGATGCACAGACGAAACTCGCTAACAGAAACAAGACGAGCGGCGATGCGAGCGCTTTTATTCTGAACAAGCCTAAACCAGGCTCCTCATGAGCTCAGAGCAAAGATGATTATATAAAACTCATTCAATCTCAGACACCTTCGAACATTAGAGATCATGTGACTCATGCACTCATTCAGACTCTAATTAACTCATTATTCACAAAGGCTTGCAGAATTCTGGATTTTTGTGTGAATAATTAGTTTAAGTTGGAAAATCTAGTCATCTTTTATTTTTTTAAGTCAGTACTTCACTTGCATTGTGTGCATAATATACATGCTTCTTTTAAGGCATCCTTTTCAGTGTTTTTTGTTGTCATTAAATAATATAAATATCTTAAATATATGTATGTATTTTAGTATAATATGATTTAATTAAATATAAATGAAAAATGTAATTAAATGTAGGAATGTAATGTTGCAACTAACCAAAATAAAATTGAAACATTAAAAAGTCTAACTGGAAATGAAAAGATAATAATAATAATAATAATACTACAGTGAAAAACAAAAATGTATACAAAGTAAAAACTTAAAATATTACTATGCATACTAAATGTATGCATTTAGCAGCAGAAACTGAAAATATAAAAATAAATAAAACTGAAATCAATCAATTAATCTGCTCTAAAGCTTAAATAAAATACATTAAACCTAAAAAAAAATAAAAAAAATGTGAAAAATAAAAATTACAAATGCATGCATATATATATATATATATATATATATATAATTTTTTTTTTTTTTTTCTCTGACCCTGTTATTAGGCCGGTCTGTCTCTCATGTGAGGTCAGTGCAGCCCAGGGTCAAAGGTCACGTCTGATAGTTTACACCCATCTGAGAGTAACTCTGCAGCTCCATACAGGAGCTTGATTAGAGTGTGTTCCTCCAGCAGAACCACGTGGCTTTCTCTTCACTTGTCTTCATCTGGTTTTGTGGTTGATGACTGATCTCTCTCTCACTTCTGTCTTTTTGATCTCTGTAGCTATTTTTAGAGCCGTTTCTCTGAAACTAGCATGTTAAGCTACTTATTTCGAAGTAATTAAACAACACCAAGGCTGAAAGTGTTATCTGCACGACAAACAACAGGCAGATAACTACACTGAAGCTATTCAGGACAACAAGATCTTACAGATGTTTCTTAGATTACAGTATTTGGAAAAAAACAGAAGTGGTCTGTTTTCATGCTATAAAAAGAATGAGACGAACATGCAAATTAACACAACACACTACTGTATTATATTACTATAGTTACACAAAAATACTGCATTGAAAATGACTAGTACTAATACGCATTTTAATTTTTTGCATTTATTTGATCAAAAAACTGTAAAAATTTGGAAATAATAGTATAATAAAAAAAACATGAATATATTTTGAAATGTATTTCTGTGATGTAAAGTTGTATTTTCAGCATTATTACTGCAGTCTTCAGTGTCACATGATCTTCAGAAATCATTCTGATACAACGATTTAGTGCTCAAGAAACATTTCTGATTGTTATCAATGTTGAAGACAGTTCATATGTTTATGCAAACCATATTTTTAAGATTATTTGATGACCAGAAAGCTCAAGAGAACAGGATTTATTTCAAACCGAAATCTTTTGTAACATTATAGCTGCATGCATTTGTCGTCACTTTTCAATCAATTTAATGCATCCTAGTTGAATGAAAGTAATAATGCTTGAGATTGACCATCTTAACGAACTGAAACGAGTTGACCTTTACTTTAAAGAGAGTGTGCAAACATCTGAGCTGTAGTCAGGGCAGTCAGAGACGTGACAGTAACTGGGAAAATGTCTCAAATGCTTCGAGTCTGGACTGAAATGTGGCACCCAGGTGACGGCTAGAGGTCTCAGATCAGAGACTCTTCCTCTTTAATGGACCAAGGGCCAGTTTTACTAAACGGGGAACATTAGCACGAGCTGTTGGTAAAACTGGCCCCAAGTCTGCTCTACACTTCTTTAGTGATGTGTTATGAACCCAACCTGTACTTATTAAACCACGTCGCAGAAATCAATTAATCAACTTTGTCTGCTAAAGCCCTTCTGATGAAATAAAAATGCACTCAAAAGAACCACTATATTTTACTGAACTACAGTTTATAATGGAAATATACAGTACATTTTTACTCACAGATATGATTCATATAGTTTTTTGGTTAATTGTTTGATGCCATTAAAATAACATTAAGCCTTGCTGCTTAACGTTATATTATAAAACAAGTCTAAAATCTTAATTAAGAAAAAAAATTTTTTTTTGCAGTGTGAAATTGTTAACAGTAACTAGTCCGAGAGAGGAAAACTGTGTGTGCATGCGTGTGCATGTGTGTGTGTGTGTGTGAGTTTGCAGTGCTAGAATAACTTTATACCATAATATTAGTATTCCAAGGCATTTGATTAAATCTAATCAGAAAATCATGTTCATATACAAAGATGCTTGCTTTTCATTTGTTTTGAATCATCTGTACTAGAGCTGTGTTTCCGATGCAGATTTAGCATCTGTGGTGCAAAGGCTTTCAAATACAAATATGTGAAAAAAATCACTTCTATTGTTAAAACTAATATAAATTGAAAAGTGGAAATTTATATATACATACAAACACTATATATGAACAATAATATTGTTTGTATTTCCCATTTCACTCATAATATTGTAAAATAAAGTGTGCGCTTTTGTTAAAAAAGTGTGAATGCTTTACTGGTCTTTTTCTAAGTTGTACGTGTGTGGTTTTCAGATCCGTTCTTCAGTCATCACGCTGTGTTTCGCTGGGAAAGAGTTCAGCTGGATCCGACACATGCTCATCGCCGCTGCTATACTGGCCTTCAACAACCTCCTGGTGATCTTCGTCCCCACCATCAGAGACATCTTCGGCTTCATCGGTCAGTGCTTTCTCGCGTCTCAATAGATCTGAGAAATAACCCTGATCTCACACACATTGATTCCTCCTCTTCCTCCTGCAGGATCGTCTGCAGCCACCATGCTCATCTTCATCCTCCCGGCGGCCTTTTATCTGCGGCTCGTCAAGAGTTTACCGTTCAGATCGCCTCAGAAAATATCTGTAAGAAAAGACTCTATTCTATTCTATTCTATTCTATTGTATTCTGTTGTTCAGTGCTGGGTAGATTACTTTCAAATTGTGGTCCTTTACTGGATATTTTTGAAAATTTTAATTTGTGACGTTCTGTTGCATTACATACTGAAGGTAATATAATCGGACTACTTTTGAAATAACCTTATCACGAATGGATAAAAAGCTAATTTATCAAATCCAAAAAATTTAAACTTAAAGTAAAGATCAATAATTAATAATAATAATTCAAATATTGACTTAAAATCTCAAGTAAATATTAAAATGATGATGTGTAGAAATGTATTCATGTAATCCATAAGTTACATTTTTAAAAATGATGAAATCATTTTACAATTTCATATTATCATTATATCGTATATTAAATATTAACTTCGAGTTTTACTTTAAAATTTATGTATAAATAATATATAATCCTCTAATCCATTGTCACTGTAATCTGGTGATTTAAAAAAAAAATGTATGCATTTTAAAAATGTAATATAATGTAATTATAACAAGTTTTTCATTTTTGGAATCTTTATGTAATACTGGTTACATTTAATCAGTTCCTACCCAGCAATTATTATATTATATAATATTATATTATATTATATTTTCATGATCATTTTTTAACTGTATGTAATGTAAAAATTAATAAAAAATGTATATATATATATATATAATTAATTTCTTTTTTTTTTATAATGACTATATTATGTTATGTTATGTTTTTTTAATTGAATGTAATTTGATCTACAGGCAGCCGTTTTCCTGGTGGTGGGTATCTTCTTCATGATCGGCAGCTTGTCTCTGATCGTCTTGGACTGGATCCACAACCCGCCGGGTTCAAAAGGAGCTCATTAAAGCTCCGGCGGTCGTCTGCTGAAGCCGTTTCATCCCAGAGACTCGGACGAACCCTGCGCCTCCACCTCTCTCCAGCTCTCACATCCCCGCGTTCACGAGACTCGCTCATCACCAAAGATGAAGAGAAAGAGAGAAAGAGAGTTGGGCAGAAGGGTTCATCAAATAAGCACTTGAGGATTTTTATCAAGACATGCCAACAATCACGTTTTCTTCCTGTTTGCCTTCATTAGCTGATCCTAGATGGTTAGTTAGTTAGTTAGTTAGTTGTTATTAGTTCACTTTCTCCTATCGTATGCTGAGGAAGATCTTCCACAAACAAAATGAAGGCAACTAAACGGTGCTGATTTCCATTTCTGACTGAACTCTTTGTTTAATGCTATCACTTGAATCAGATTTCCTCTTTGAGAGGGGGAAAAAGTTGAGATAAGTGCGTTTTTGTATTAAAATGAAGTACAGTTGGTCCACAAAAGCTCAGCTTTTTCCTCTCAAACTGATCCACAAGCATCGATTAGAAGATTTTGAGCGGGTCAGTTCCTCTGAAGATCAGTTCAGATGATATTTAACTAAGCCAAACGTTTCTGACTCATTATTAATCAGCGTTTAGTCATCGCACACCGGTCCTGACCTGACCGTTGGGCTTGGCTTTCCGTTAGCAGAACACGGTCCGTTCGAGTCAGCGTTTCCTGTGGAGATCTGTGCCTTCTTTCTGTGCCTCGCTGGAGAGAAACGTGAAGGTTTACTGAAGCCAGACGCTCACGCCTGTCTCTCTGCATGCGCCGGTCCGGCCAAAGTGGAACATGTGTAAAGATCATTTGGTGATCTATTTACTCATAGAGCAAGTGAATATTTCAGATGTAATGGTTATGATATTTTTGCATGTTTTAAATCACAAACATGGTCTTTTTGGACGTTGTATATGGTTTGTAAATAGTTCCCGATGTGCTTGATGATGGACGCTGGGAGAGACGGACACATGGGAGAGTTGTAGTATTATATTTAAATGTCGTGCCATCTTTTGTAAATCTGTAGAAAAGCCATTGTATTTCTTTTGTGCCTCCTTGGTGGTTTTTATGATGAACTGAATAATGGAGTTGCGTGGGGTTTTTTCTTTCTTTTTGGTATGTTATTTGATTAGTTAACGGCTGAAATGGTACACAGAGACTTGCAGACGAACGTTTGACATCGAGAATGTGCTTGAAAACCATCAAATTAGTCTTCCACCGTTTACCTCTGCAAACCACATACTGGATGTGTTCATAAGTGCGATTTATTTATGTATCTTAAAGTCGACGTGAAATCAAAACACCCTATTTGCTTTCTTAATAACACTTCAAATCCTGTTGGTTAATGTATTAACTAAATGTAAGAAATACATTTATTTCATTGTTATTAAAGTATTTATTTATATTTTAAAAATAAAATACAAAATTTTAAATATATGTTGTAAACAGTGATGTTAAAAGAAGTGTATTTTGTTCAATTAAAAACAAAAATCAAATTTAGTTTCAACCAAAATGTTTTTTTTTTTTTTAAATGTATTTCAGGGACAAGAAAATACATTTCCAATTCATTAATGTTTAAAAAGTTAACGTGTTATTGACAACAACTACTTTTTTCAAATATAAGAAGTGAACATGTTTGCTAAATATTTTTTTAAATTCTTAAAAAAAAAAAAGTTTAATATTTGTAAAATATATTTTCAAAAATATACAAAAATATATAGATGGTAGAAAACATACTGATATATAATAAATATATATTTCGGCTGCTTTTGAATATACATTTTATATACATAAATTTTATATATAATTTTTTCTTTTGCCGTTTGGGTAGTTACTAAAAATATGACGTTAAGTTAACGTATTACCATTGATAATGTATAAATGAATTAAGACTCTTTAGAAGTACTTTTCATTGTTAGTTCATGTTACTGGACTAATGTTAACAGCAGAACTTTATTAAGGTTAAGGCACTTCATTGACACCTTATTAAGTGTAAAGAAACACATTCTTTATACATGTTCCAAAGAAAATCAAACGTAAGTCACTTTCCTTTTTTCTCATGTCTGACCATCATCTCAGTTGTCATATTTTCATATGTGATCCCGGGAGTAAAACGGGTTGTGAATGTGTTTTCATGTCGACTTTAAGTGTGTTTACATGAGACGTCCACAGCCTTCCTTCAGGGAAAATGTGCAGGAATTGTATTGTCATTGAATGTACGAACTGTAACTGTTTACATGTATTTTGGTAATGTGAAATGAACACAGAATCCTAGTATTGTTCTGACTGTAGAGGAACAGTCTGAGAAATGAGGTCTGTTCAGAAACTGCCATCATGTCCAATAAAACCACAGCCAATCAGCTGTGGCCTCCTGCAGCTCGACCAATCACGAGCTGCGTATCTGCCACGCCACTGAAGGGTTTTTGTATCACTGAAGCTGTATCCATATTATGTAACATGAAAAATAAAGAAATGTGAAACAACATCCTCCTTTTGTGTTTTCACTGATGGAGAAAATCTTCAGTTGACATGGTGATGTGAATATGGAAATATTAAATTATGATAATGAGGTCAGAAATGATGCCATGCATCTTAAACATTCATAAACATCCAATTTTTTGCAATTGCAGCAATACATAACATGAATAATAATAATTGAGGTACTTAGGATAAAAGCTAATAAATACGATCATTTGACCAAATTTAGCACTAAAGTCTTAGTCCTAAAAATAAGATTAATTTACTTAATTATGTTCAAGAACAGTATAGAAGTTACTTTGTATAAAAAGTATTTGCTAAATTATTAAAATAAAAAAAAATTAAATGAAATCACTTAATTTGACTAAAGTATTAGTAGTCCTAAAAATAAGATTAATTTAGTTAAATGTCTTGTTTCTTAATTTTTATAATTTTCATGAAATTGTTATTTTTTTATGTTATATATATATATATATATATATATATATATATATATATATATATATAACCAATATAATTTGGTTTTAAAAAGTATTAAAATTATATACATTTAAAATATTTAATGCATTTTTCAAAAAGGGAATTTTGTGCATTTTAAAACAACGCATGGCTACATAAGAAACATTTACATATTCTTCAAAAACTCACTTTGGCTGATCGGTTAAATTAATAAATTAAAATTAAATCACTAAATTTAGAACTGAATTCTTAGTAGTCCTAAAATTAAGATACATTTTATTTCAGCTAAATATAATGCTTTATATAATATAATGTTTCATCCACGATAATTTTTTTGTTCTCTTTCATCATCTCGTGTTCGAGATCCACCTATGGGAAGGGCATCCGTACCTGACCTCTGCAGAAGCATCCAATTGCACCAAGTCTGGCTAGACAGACAGAAGCGCACAGCCAATGCCAGGTAAGGCCCCACCCCTTACCTAAGGGCATATAATGGCTACAACGCTGCTATTCTCCAGTTGACATTCGCTTCTCGCAATCTCTGCACTGACACAGTTCGACTGGATTACGCTGCTCCCTTTGTGTCTTCAGGAGGATATATCGCCAGATCAGCCTCCGCCAGACGTGACAGTCGTCTTTTCAGCCTTTTCGCTGTGTTCTGCATTCGGAGCCGCCCGCGCTCTCGCCTTTTCCACCAGCTCCACCTTCCACCATCTTTTCCCCGTCCTTCCAGCGTGCGCTAAGCACATGAGGCACAATTGGAGCGACCCGCTCGACTGCAAACACGGTCTCACTGGCCTTGAAGTGAAGGATATGGCAGCTCATGGGTGACCCCCCCGCTATCGAGCCTTCCATCGCCAGGCACCTTAACCCTGCTCAGGGCGGGCTGCTCGCTCCCCCTAACCCGCTCTTGCCCAACAAAATGGACCGTTTTTCTGCCTCAGTTCACCAGGCCACACACAAGTCCTCGGCCTTGGCTGTTAGGGCCCTGAACGTCTCTTCGTTTTTTGGATGAACTAGGGCAACAGCTGGAAAAGGGAACTCCTTACCTACCCTTGTGGAAGGAGATCCTTACGGTGAACGACCTCGTCCTCCGTAACGCTCGGCAGGCCGTCCAAGCCTGCGGGCGCTCAATGGCGCTTTCAGTGGTGGGACAGCGCGCACTCTGGCTTAACCTGTCGGGCCTTCTTGACAGTGAGAAGCGGCGCATAGCGGTCAGGTCTGAGGATTCTGACATACATAGACGGCTCATCATAGCCGAATAAATTATTTAGAGCTTCTGACTGTATGGAAGGCTCTGAATCATTTTCTGCCTCGCCTGAAGGGACATCATGTGCTCGTAGGCTGCGACAATACCACAGCAGTGGCTTATATCAACCGTCAGGGCGGCGTGCGCTCATCGAAACTTCACGCTCTAGCTTACAAGCTTTTGGTGTGGAGCAGAAAGGTTTTCCTATCGTTACGCGCGACTCATGTTCCGGGCACTCTAAACAGAGGTGCAGATCTTCTATCGAGGGGAAACCCAATCTACGGAGATTGGCGTCTTCACCCGCAGATAGTGGATATGCTATGGATGAGATTCGGACACACAACCGTAAATCTATTCGCCTCGCGTGAAAACTACCATTGTCCTATGTTCTTCTCGCTAAAGGACGTGGTTGCGCCCCTCGGGGTAGATGGCCCAGAGTGCTGCTGTATGCTTTTCCTCCCCTGTGCCTGATAATTCCCACACTGGCCAGGGTGAGAGAGCAGTGCCTGTCTCTCATTCTGATAGCACCCAGGTGGTCCAAACCACCATGGCTGGCGGAGATAATCCCTCTGTTATATGCCGAGCCGTTGCGCCTCCCCCCCGCACGAACCTTTTGTCTCAAGCGAACGGGGAGATTTATCACCCGCACCCGGACAGGGTGGCTCTTTGGGCCTGGCCCGTGAGAGGACGAACCTAAGCGCACTGGGGCTTTCGCCGCGTGTGATTGCTACTATACAGAATGCCAGGGCCGTTTCTACACAGTCCCTGTATGGCTGTAAGTGGCAAGTGTTCGAAAGGTGGTGCGATGGGCATGGTTTCACATCTTATCAGTGCTCAGTTCCTGATATTTTGTGTTTCCTGCAAGACCTATTGGAAAAAGGTAGGTCTTTTTCCACAATCAAGGTCTACTTGGCTGCGATTTCGGCCTGTCATGTGGGTTTTGAGGGCTCAACAGTCTGGCAGCATCTTCTAATCCGCAGATTTATGAAGGGTGCCCGCCGCTCCTTGCCAGTCATCAGGAGAACTTTCCCTGAGTGGGACCTCTCCATGGTGGTGGAGGCTCTGTCTCAATACCCTTTTGAGCCTCTGGGATGTATATCCTTAAAACTTCTGTCTTTCAAGACAGCTTTGCTCTGGCCTTGGCATCAGCTAAACATGTCAGTGAGCTACATGCACTCTTGGTTCATCCCTCGTGCACTAAATTCTCTCTTAGTGGAGATAAGGTTTCCCTTAAGCCTAATCCAGCCTTCATGCCGAAGTGCTTCCCTGCGTTTACTTCGGAGGTGTTGGAGCTGTCCGCTTTTCACCCTCCACCTTTTTCCTCCCCAGAGGATGAGAGGCTAAATGCTCTGTGCTTTACAGACTTATATGACCAGGACCAGTGCTTTCCGGAAGAGCGACCAGCTCTTTATTTCATGGGCAACCCCTCATAGAGGGAATCCCATATCTAAGCAACGCCTCTCACATTGGCTTGTGAACGCTATAGCTTTGGCTTATGAATCCAAGGGAGTGCAGCCCCCAGGGGACATCAGAGCTCATTCCACGAGGGGCATAGCCACCTCTTGGGCTTTGTTTAGGGGAGTGTCCCTGCAGGACATCTGCTCCGCTGCCAGTTGGGCTTCTCCTCATACTTTTGTGCGTTATTACCGGCTGGATGTCACCAGCATCTCGGTAGCACATTCGGTTTTAGGGGTGGGGTCTTCTTAGCCCTTCCCTGCAACCACGTTGGAAGTAACGAATAGTAGGGAATGGGCCGGCTGGTCACGTACATTCCTGTCACCAAGCATGCATTTCCATTCCTTTCCTGGTGTATTTATATGCACTTTGGTGTTGCTAGAGTTACTATCGTGTGTGTACTACATACAAGTTTCATGTGCTGCATGTGCACAGCAGTCATGTGTTTGCGTCAGTATTGCAGTTTCATGATTATGGGACGTGTCAGGCACCACCTCCCTGGGGCGACCGCCCTTCTTCCTGCTTTCAGAACCTCACTGTGAGTGTATTGGGCAATTGGGAAGCTGTCCATGTCTCTCCCATAGGTGGATCTCGAACACGAGATGATGAAAGAGAACAATAGGTTACTGTCGTAACCCCGGTTCTCTGAAACATCGAGTGGAGAGATCCACCAGCTTTGCCCCGCTTGCCGCACGAGAAGCGAATATACTTACTGGAGAATAGCAGCGTCGTAGCCATTATATGCCCTTAGGTAAAGGGGTGGGCCCTTACTTGGCATTGGCTGTGCGCTTCTGTCTGTCTAGCCAGACTTGGTGCAATTGGATGCTTCTGCAGAGGTCAGGTACGGATGCCCTTCCCATAGGTGGATCTCTCCACTCGATGTTTCAGAGAACCGGGGTTACGACAGTAACCTATTGTTTTCTTAAAAGAAAATATTTTATAAATGTTATTAAACAATGCAAATTAAAGGAATATCATTTTATTCACATATATAAAAACATTTTAAATATTTGGGAATTTTGTGTACTTTAAAAAAGCACAAACATATTTTATAACATGCAATATAAGATTTTTTAAAAGACAATATATAACGAACATCAGATTATCTGTCTGATGTTTATTATTTATTGTTGATGAGTCATTTCCATTGCAATTTCATGAATACACTGTAGGGCAATAAAACACATGTCATGATCCTCAAACACACCAACATTTGATCCGACAGGCAACACACACACACACACACACACACACACACACATATGATCCAGAGCTCATGTTTAATGCACAGTGAGCAGTGTGTGTGTGTGTGTGTGTGTGTGTGTGTGTGTGTGTGAGCTCTCAGTCAGGATGCAGGTCACAGGCTCAGCGTGAATCATGTCAACAGCTGCTTACGTAAGACCACCACACAAGCACATCTGGCCGCCGGTCACCTGTGTGTGACAGATGCTTTTACGCCATTACATTGTCAGGATGACACTCACTTCAATCTGTGTGAACTTCAGATGCAGTTTTCATGTTCCAAGCAAATGTAAAAAGTAAAATTGATTCATGACATTTAATAGTATTATCAGATTAAATCAGTGTTATTTTAGTAAGGTTGAAATACAATTATATTTGATCAAAATGATATGTATTTATTCATTTTAAATTTTAGTCAAAGTTTTAGTAATTTTATTGTTTTAATAGTTAAATTTAGTTTTATATATATATATATATATATATATATATATATATATATATAAATTATTTTGAAATTGTGGAAAACTAAATTTTTACAATTTCATATTTTTTACATGCATACAATAAAATAAATATACAATTGATTTACCAAACAAGCAAGTCATTGCAATGGGATTTACATTGACATTTTTTTTCCTTTGCATTTTCTTGTAGAAAAAAAAGAAGAAGAAGAAACACTAAATCAAAACCCAAGCAACATTTCATAATGTTTCCTTGTGTTAATTAGAGGAACTTTACTGGGTTAATCTGGGCACGCGGCATACAATAAACACATTCATCACACAATACACAATAAACCTGTCAGATCTGAGGCATGAATGCAGAATGAGTTAAGAATGTGAAGGGGTGTTTGCTTTGGTTTGTTGGAATGTGTGTTGGCATGAGGAAATGAAAGCTAAACAGTAGCCAGATGGTAGAGATTCTAATAATAAAAAGAATGTTCTGTTGTATACTTTTTATGTCTTATAAGACTGTCTGTGGATCAGAATGTTTAATAAAGTAAAAAAGCATCAGTCAATGTACAAAGAAATACGAGATTTCACCGGATAAAAGATGCTCTGTTAAAGCAAAATCTGCACAAATATGAACTGAACAGCAGTTCTCTGTGCATTTCTGACGTCTCAGCATCAAATCAGCGTGTAAGTCAGCATTATAAAGCCCAAAGAAACAAGTTTTGAGATTTTGCTGACTCATAATGCACACGCATTTCATTTTAATTAAACACTCCCTAGAGTAAAAAACAGGGAAATCTCAGGGTCAGTCCTCTAGGAACGTACATAAACAATCTCCTTTCAAAATGACATGTCAACATGAGGAAGAAAACGGTGCACTCAAGGCAGATTTTGTGTTCAGAAGTTTAAAATCCTTTAAAAAGTGAGAAAGCACCCATCCCTGAGAAAACACTCTCTACTATGACCTGAAAAAGACATCCTTCTTCACCCGTGTTATGTTCACACAATACTTTTATTCATGAGATAATGATCTTAAATGAACATCTTGAGGTGGCACTTGATAGAAATAACCACACCTGTCTGTTGGCATTTTTATCAATTAGCAGTGTTACTCAGATACTCAGGGTTTGGTATATAAGAAGTCCTGCAACGTTTGTGCTCCAGACATGAATCATTTTGAGAGGAGTGTGCCAGATCTGGATCAGAAGTGAATCAGGACAGTGTTCATTTGTCAAAAGTATATAAGCTTTTAATCTGTCTTTTATGCAGCATTGTGTCTTTACACTGAATTCTGAGCAGGCACACGTACAGCAGCCTTAACCTGGCTGGTAAAGACCCTGTTAGCAACCACCCAGAACAATCCAAAATGACATCAGTGAGTTTTGGTCTGTGTGTGATGATAAGCTTGTTTGCTTTATGCCTGCAGAGAGTGAGCTGTGCTTTAACTATGCTAAAGGTGTTTGAGTCATTGTGTTTATAGCAGGCAGCGCCACATTAACTCCAAAATATCGATTTACAGCACAAACGACTTCACAAATCTCAATGCACAGGCATTCTGCTCTCCATGTGGTGTTAAACATCGTGAAAGAGACCAGTGAGGTGATTTAAGGATTGTGTTTCCTCACTTGACGGGGCACACAAGCAAACTAAAATGACCCGGACAACATTAAACAAACACTGGCAGTGAGGAGATTCAGGAGACGGTTAGAAAACAAAACTGTTCAGCCAATATTATGTTTAGAATTGTGCGTGTTGTTTGGCTCTATGTGGCTGACGATGACGATAATAAACTTCAATGTTGATTTTGTCGTCCAATTTTATTTACTTTTTCAAGATAGTGGCACTGTTTTGCATCACCACTTGAAGTCCGATGGGAAACTAGCAAAAGAGAATCAATCAATGATTATGAATCGTAATGAATTGAATCAGGTGACGCCACAAACGTGCCGTGAATCCACCTTTGATCATGATGACTGGTGTTTTTGACCCCACAGCAACATCTCTCTCTTTCTCAGACACACCCTCAGGTTTAGGGATATGTAATATGATCTGGGTAACACATGCTTTCAGGCGCACGTAAACACAGCTTCAGAGTAACAGCAAAGTGCCACGTGAGCGGCAGAAGGCTGTGTCAGCTTGACTCAGGAGATTTTGAATGAAGCTGAATGTCTTGTTTCAGTCATTTTAAAATGCATCTGTTCAGTCTGTCTTTGAGCTTCAGCTTTGCAGACTGTAGAGTATTCATTTCTTGGCATGTCTTTTCAAACTGTAGCTTTAGAAATATTTTATTTGATACAGCAACAACAAAAAATATTACACACACATTTAGGCTATAACGGTCTAACATAAACTATGGAACATAAAAGAAGATAATTTGAGAAACATCTCAGTTTTGTTTGTTCATACAATGAAACTTGACACAGATGCGCAACAATTCTGCTGTGGCTTTAAAGGTGATATCTTTTTTTTTTGCTAAATTAAGCAAAAACTCACAATATTGTGTTTATAATATAACACAATATCAACTTCTTGCTGAACTGTTGTATAAAATCATATTTAAATCGTGATATTCGGGTCAAAAACAGCACTCGTGTAATAATACTGCTCTCCCTGCTCGTGTGATATCAGTATTGTATGATATAAATATGAGACAAAAACACATAAAGGGACATTTTTTGCACCATAATCTTGAATTTTATGGCATAAATGCATTTATGGTTGTTACCCTATATCTTATTTGTCAACAGTCAACTGTATGAAATGTAACATGATGTACAGGTCTGGGGGCGGGGCTAGTGCGTCAACTGCGTTAAAATATTTTAATCGCGTAATTTTTTGTAACTAATTAATTAAGTTAACGAGGCCCTAACAGCCCTAATATATATACATTTATTATATATACACACATACACAAAGAGATCAAATAGAAAAATAGAAAGCTAGTTTATTTATTTTTTTATTTATTGATTAGCTTTTTCTTAACTCCCAAACCTATTGCAGTTCTTACATTAAGCTCAGTTTGGCAAACCCTGGTAATGTCATTTTTAATGCCTTTTATGAAAATGGAATATATTTTCATTGTCTTGGCTTTTTTATATTAATATGGTAATTTGGGTTTAAAACAAGTTTGATAACAAAATTATCTCAGAAGTTGTCGAATTAGGCTAGACTGAAAAATTAGCTTTTTATAATGCTATTTGAGCAAAATAAACAACACTTATGGCACAGTTGATAACAGCTTTTTTTTTTGATGATTTTGAATATGAAATTTAATTGCAAGCTTGGTGAAACGTTTTGCAGAATTTGATGTTTCCCCGTTCAAAGAGATAGGAGTTGCACTTGCATGCCTGAGAGAGGCGTTTCAACGATGATTCAAAATCATAAATTACCAACAGTGGCTTTTATACCAGAGTTGAGACCTAACCAGACGCGACCAGACACGCAATAAAATGTATCTTTTTCATGTTAATCAGAGTTTTTGTCCAGGTTAACATTTGCAGACATCATGGAACAATAACATAAAAACTGACTCAAATAACAATGCTAATCTTGGGTATTATGTGCTTTATTTAATAGCCTATTAAAGAGTTTAATGTGAATTCCAATAACATATTAAGTGTTTGTAGCCACACTGAAAGCAACACTAATTTACTTAAAATTACTTCAAAAATAAATCAATGGAAAGAAGACTTTGTGAACTCTTTGTGAACTAACATGTGAATTCTATTGAAATGGCTTACTTTTTATTAATTAGACAAAGCAATTATTAATTTTGTTGCATGTAACCACAGTACAGTGACTCCGCCCATGCACTCTTCTGATTGGCTGTGAGTTTTGATTGATTTTGTCACGTCTGGGCAGAAAATATCACATCTTTGTGATATTCTGGTCTCCTCTGGCTCGAGTCCTTCCTTCAGCGAAAGTCTGTGAGATATTTTATTGTGCATCTTATCACTTGTCAAGTTATACATGTTCATGGATCAACATCTTTTGATGCTCCTGGATAAACATTATTGTCCAAAAATATAGACTTAACCCAATCCCTACCCCTTAGCCTAACCCTACCCATAATTTATTCCTAAAATCAGTGGGAAATGATAGCTGATTAACAAGGGTGTAGAAGCACCTAACCTGATTTTAAGCCTAAAACAGATCATTCCTGAAATTTTATATCTCAATTCTGATTGGTTGATTGGCATGTTGTTTCAGGATTAACAAGGATGTTGATCCAGGAACATGTTGTACTTGTTGAAATCACGTTCACCACTCAGAAATACTCACGGTGACCTGTGACTTCTCTGCGTTTCTCCCCTCTTTTTGGAAACTCAGATTAGGTAACCATGTTAATAACTCACACCTGTGCTAGAGGGTTAAACGTCTCACTTGGCACCCGTGAATGAAACGCATCAATCAAACCTCTGACAGACAAGTGCAAAATGACTTGATTATTCTGAAATAGTCACAAATACTCAAAAAGAGGTAAATCACAGCTCTACAAGGCCCATTGCACACTAGTCTAGACACATAAGCAGCATATTTGGTTTGAGTGCCCATGTTATTATTCACACTTTGCACAGAGGCAGTGCGTAGTATCCGCCGAGCATTTTTTTCGGAGTTTATTTTTGTTGCAAAACCCACAAATGCAAGTTTAAATGATTTAAACTAGAGGTATAGTTTAAGTTGAAGTCTGGTTTTATCATATAAACTACTCTACAGCATGTTATAGGTTGAAATCTGCTTTATTTCTTCGTAAATTACATGTTTTCTATTTAAATTTTTCTGGATTTAATTTTAATACAAAGGTTAATGGTTTTAATAACATGTAATAATCAATAATAAAAGGATCAATAAAATCAATGAAATCTAATAATAGTGTCCCACGAAAAGTGTTTTATTTTAAATTTCAGATTATCAGATTTTTAAATCTTTCTTTTTACGTTTATTTATCAAAAAAGTGGTAATCTAATACATTCATAAAGCGTATATAACCTACTTAGATAATTTAATTCATCTTTTAAAATGTTATCAGATTAAATTTGAACATTTTTTTCAGTTTACAGTATATGCAAAGTACAAAATGTAAATACTGCATTAGTATTATTGTTATTATTTGTTAAGCACATTCTATTGTACAGTAGTAGTACATATTTTCGTCATAATTTCTTCAAGTTAAACCGTGAAGACTTTCGAGTTTCTGTAAGCATCTGATAATAGTTTTTCAATGTGAAATGGTGAAATGCTGAATTGACTCTCACAGCATACATTCTTCATATTTAAATAATAGTTGGACTTTAATATTCACAGATTTCAGTCTGTATATCAATTTGATTTAGTAGATAGCCATCTTTTGATTTCCAGTAGGAATTTCCATCAATTTCAAGCATTTCTGGGGCTGATGGCCATTATAAATGCATCTGTACTGAGTGTAAATTTATGGTGTTTGTGGTTAACATGGAGGAACACACTGTACTTTTATGGTCACTGGTCTTTCCCCTGACTAAAAAACATAAAATAACTGTTAATGTCAGATAATTTACTCTCATTATCTTGTCCTATGCAAAGGGAATACTGTTCAATTAATGAATAAATTAAAATGTTGAACTTGCAAGCATGATTTATTGAAGTTGTGGTAAAAGGTTCCCTGAATTAGTCTTTAGAGTGTGTTTTTTTTTGTGCCAATTTTCTTAACGTCCCAAGAATGAATTCCATTTTTATGACTTATCATTATAAATGTGACTCAGTGTAACATTTATCAGTGTTTGGGGTTAACGTGAAGGAACACAATGTACTTTTACACTAAACGATCAAATATGTTGTATGTTGTGGAGACCAACACCTGCAGACATGTTCATCCATAGTCTTTAATTTTCCCAGAGTTAAAGTACAATGTGTTCCTCCATAATAACCGCAAACGCAAACAAATATTATGAGTTCAAGTAAACATGCATTGAAGATGACCACAATCATTTAGATCAAGTGTGATTTATGAGCTCAACACGCAATGTCATGCTTATAGTCATAGTCACAAACTGTTGTCTTTGATTAACTGAATTAAACGCAATGGGAACATAACAATGACGTGACAAATCAACGCTTTCTTTTGTATATTGGAAGTGTTTTGCACAGTTGAGGTGGTGCTCGCATCACGGTTTCACCTTCTTTACGTAACGTAACCTACATTCTTAAACTTTTGCTGGATTTTTGCACTAAAAACCACCACCAAATTGTCGTTTTCCAATGCCTCTCACTGAAAATAAACCATAAAATGGCTAAATAATTTTTTTTACCAAATATAGTGAGTTAGTGGAACCTTATAATCTATAACAAAACAAATATTTCAATTTGATTACACACACACACACTATTTGAGTTGTGGCTCTGGAACTATTTAATCTAATCTATTTTAGTATAAATCCAAAGCTAGCATAGCACATGTTAAACGTAACTTCTTTAGGTTGTAAATTTAGTAAATGTGTACAGTGTTACTTGTCACAATTAAATGTTACCTTTAAAAGTAATGCATTACAATATTACATTGCTCCCTAAAAAAGTAACTTAGTAACTGTTTATGGAAAGTAACACATTATGTTACTTTTGCATAGCTATTTCCTCATCTGGCCTGAAACTGACATTTTTTTGTTTTTTTATATAAAAAATATACATTTCTGTCAAATGCAAAAGCTCTTACACACCAAAATTGAAATGAATAAACCTCAAGCTGAAGGAAATGTAAATTACAAAACCTCGAACAAATCTTTCAGCTGTGTTTCCATTTTGGATTGCATGAGAAATAGGATGCAAGAGAAGACAGATTTTTTTTTGCTCATTAGTATGGTTAAATTGGATGATTGAAGGCCAATCATTTTTTTTTTTTTTAATAAAATAATTTCCGTTTATTTTAAATTTAAATTTAAAATTATAAATTTAAACATATTACTAGCTTAACTTAAAAAAGTAATCTGATTATGTTTCTTGTAAATGCGTAACCCTGACCCTTTCAAATGTCTAACAGCTGGTCTTTCCCTTCATTTGAAAAACACATAAAATAACAGCTCATTTCAACATTTACTCATCCAGTCCTGCAAAGCATGCTGGGAACATGAAATCCACTGCCCAATTTCCAAAGTTAACAAGTTACTGCAACCTAAGTTTTTAAGAAACTCAATTAATGCAGAAGTTTTTTATTTAAATTACTCACAATATTATCTACTATCATTTAATAATCAACTTTTTCAACGTCACCTGAACTTAACAAAATAATGTTGCATCTTAAAAGTTTTAAGTTTATCAATAAATTAGAATTTTTAAATTGCAAGCACATGTTTATTTAATTTGTGAAAAAAGGTAAAAGGTCCCATGAGTTACTTTTTGGGGTGATTTTTTTATATTTCTTTCCAATTTCCTTGACATTACGAGACTGAAATCCATTTTTGGCTGTTGGCTGTTGACTTGGCTGTTTTGCGTTAATGCATCTGTACTCTGTGTCATATTTATCAGTGTTTGGGGTTAACGTGGAGGAACACAATGTACTTTTGCACTAAAGGATCAAATATGTTATATGTTGTCTTTCTGGTAGTGGAGACCAACACCTGCATACGTGTTCATCCATAGTCTTACATTTTCCCAGTGTTAAAGTACAATGTGTTCCTCCATAATAACTGCCAATGCAAACAAATGTTTCGAGTTCAAGTAAACATGCATTGAAGATGACCACCATCATTTACGTCAAGTGTGACGCATGAGATCAACACCTAATGTAATGTTTGTAGTCTAGTCACAAACTGTTGTTTTTGATCAATTAAATTAAATTGCTTGCTGACAATGGGAAGAAACTTGGGACGTGGCAAACGTCTCTCTTTTTTTCCGATGCATTTTGTGTAGTTGAGGCATTGTTCACATCACAGTTTCACCTTCATTATGCAAAGTCAATTTATTAGCTGGATTTTGTCATTAGAAAAACAATCATTTTGCACATGCCTCTCACTAAAAATTTTCTGCACAAAACTCTGCTTGAGTGCTTGTCAAGTAGTTCTTACTAACCCAAATCATGGTTCAAGTGCATTAAATGTAGAAAATACTGTTCCAAATCATTGACATTATTTCTTTTTTAAGAAAACCAAAGGATATGCAGAATAGCTGGATGTTCATGCTACTCTTTACTAGCAATGAAAGGACCCGAAAAGTTCCAAAAAAGGACAATTAATCACCAAAGTAGCAGTTCTGTCTGTTTTAACACGCATTGTCAAGACACATTACACCAGTTTGACTAATCTAGGGCTAACACAAGATTCAATAAGCAAAAATGCACATAACATTTTGATTAAATTTGTTCCTCAAAAGTAGTAAGGGAATTATCTTCAAAAGACATGAAATACTGATAACAAGCACATGCATTTATTTATTATTATTATTAATTTTTTTGTGAAAGCATCATTAGTCTTTTTGTTTATTCTTTCACTGAAAGGAGAAGAGCAGTTCTGCGTTTGTGTTTCACTCCGAGGCATAGTAAACGATGACAGGATGTTCATTTTTAGGAGAACTGTTCCTTTAAACCAGCAGCCTTTGCTCAGATTGAATGCGATTGCGAGATACATGCGAGATGAATCCTGATCAAGCTGTCACTTAATGTCACAGTAAGCATCTGATCAAGGCGTTCATGTCTTTTGGCCTCACTTAAGAGGAAGAGAGACACAGTTAATCCACAGTACTGTATAATAGGCTTAAGTGTGACCCAGTGTGGTGCTTCTCTTACATTTGCGTAGGTAACAGGATAGTAACATCATGTCTGCTTTCAGACAGTGGGTGGTCATTGAATTCTAAAAACATGAAGAGGCAGAAAGACGCTCGCCGATGGCTGTGAACATAACCTTGGGAAAGGCAAAGCAGGGAATGGAAATTTCCCAAATGCACAGGGAAAGGTGGGACGGGCTGAGCTGCGCTGTCATGTGATTCGGATGAAAATAAAACACAGCTCTTTTTATCTGTGTCTGCAGCACCTGGGTCATTAGGATGTCACATTTACTAGTCGATGACGCCTGTCTTGTTGTGACCTTCCTGATTTCTCTCGCGAACACAGAGATAATTGACATGACTCAGAAACAGTTTCTGATAAAAGTAGCGGGTTGAAAATACATGGTTGCTATAATTGGATAAATCGCACTGAACTGCACACAGTATGTTCTCAGATGTTTCTCTCAGGCGAAAGAGACTAGATTTGGAAGTAAAAAGGGTTGAGTGCAGTGTTGCTGTGGGAGAATCTTAGGACAATGTTATATAGTCCTTAGGATGTTTTGGATGGTTTTTCACCCTCATTCACCCTCACCGTCTTAATATTCTGGTTCCTCATCTCATCTTCTAATGCAAATCAGTTCAAGAATAGCTTGTATTAGTGTTTACATCTTTTTAGCCACTGTTATCTGACACATTTAGCTTGTTAAGTAATTATTTTGCACTTGGTAAAGCTGTTTGGAACACCGTTTATTATGAAATGTCCCATATACTGTAAATACATTTAAGTAAAAAAACATTTTTTTTTTTTTTTTTTTTTAACTCTGCAAGATTTTTTTAAAGCCTTTGCGTGTTATTTTGCATGTGGTCAAAAATGAGGAAAATACAGAACATTTGAAAGTTTTAAAATTTAATTTCCAGGAATAATGGCATATCTGGAAACAATTTTGTAACCATATTAATATTTTTGTTTTGTTTTATAATTCCTATCTTGGTCATAGTAAAAAAAAATAAAAAAAACGTCTCTTATATTCAAAAATTATCTAGAAAAAAATGCTTTAAGGGATTAGCTCTATATTGATGATTGTTGTTAAAAAAATGCAAGATATTTGAAAAATATAAGAATTTTGTTTCCAGGAATAATTTGACAATTTTGTATTAATATAACTGTTTTTTTAGTATAATTCTTATCTTAATTAGTGTATAACAGAAAGAATGAGAAAAATATTTTTCTTATATTCTAACATTGTGTCAAAAATATTAATCAATCAAACTTATACAAAGTACTTATTTTCCAGGTAATATCTCCATAATTTGTTTAGGCTTTCGTACAATGGTGAATAAAGACTAATATATTTTATTTTGGAAACAACATACAATATTCTCTTTAATATATTTTTTTTCACCCTCCATAAATGAGTCTTGACATGAAAATGAATAGCTTTGTTCTCCTTGTAATTTCAATTACTGTTGATTTTTATTCACTGAAATGAATCAAATGAAACGGTTTAGTCCCGTCAGAATGAACCTCACGCTCCACTACAGTCCAAACAACATTTTTAGCTCATTGACTGACCGTTTCAATGAATGGAATGGACTGTACAACATGAATGACCATCTCGTTTGGTCAGTAATATGATGTAATGACAACAGAGTGACACAGAGCTCTGGCATGTGTTATTCTTTCTGTCTGTGGCCATCACTTCCTTAATTCCTGATATTTCTGCACAGGAAATTGTAAGAACATTGTTATCTGAGTTATTCACCTTTATGAAGCGTACCGACAGAAGTATATGAGATAAGGCGGAGCTGTGGTTTTATTGCGATCATATTTCCGATCATATTTCCTGTGGGAATAAGAGAAATATGCTTGGCATGGAGATTAAATCACGCTCCATCCCTGTTATACAGTCATCTATCTCACAGCAGGATTTTATGATGCACAGAGGATCTCTGCTCTCTGTGGTTTAATGGGTCTCATGTGAGAACAGTTTATCCAGGAGACCCGCTGTAATCCGGTTCCCCCGGCTCTCGCTTGAAGTCAGCGGGTTCATGTGCTTCAGATCCAGGTTGTCTTTTACAATATTAGTGGAAAGTTTTGATGCTGTTTAGAGGTTCGTCTCAGTTTCTCCTGCAGGTCCAGGAATTCAGAGCTCTTTCAGATGAAAGCGGATTACAGGCCCAAAGCTTCATATCAAAAGATGACCATATTCCTCCCGGCTCACATCGCCTAATTTCTGCGGCTCATCTGGAAAATTCCCTCGATTTATGTCACGGTTCATTTTTGGTTACAACCTGGCCTTGGTGACGGTGGTGATGTACTTCAATAGCAAAAGTGTTATTTCAGTATTTTTAATTCATATTTTGAAATAGTATTTATTATAATATTTTCTGTTTTCATTTGAATGAAATCTTTAGTGATTTACGTGTTTTTATCATTTATTATCAGTTTGTTGATTTTAGATATTACTATTTGGGGTTGATTTATTTTTTTATTAGCTTTTATTTATCTGCAGCGCTTCAACTTAAACTTAGTTCAGTGTTCATTTAGTTAAAATTTTTCATCTAATATTTAGATTTTATTTCAAATTTATTTAAAATCATGTATAATTGATATATAATTTTTTTTTTTTTTTGTAGTGATTTTGTTATGTGGGCTTAATTGACACATGTATTCGTTTTTGTTATTTTAAATATTACTATCAAGGTTTAGTTTGTTTTAATTTTAATTATTTCCAGTAACTGTAGTGCTTCAGCTTTTTTCTTCATATTTATTCTATTTCAGCCTTTTTTTAAATAATATCGATTTTATTTCATTTTTATTCATATCTAAATTAGCTTTTATTTGTATATTTTTATTCAAATTTCAGTTATTCTGTCATTTATATTCATTTTCGTTTCTTTTAAAATATTAATACTTAGGTTTTGTTTTTATTTCAAGCTTTAGTTTTAGTTTTTATTATTTTCAGTTAATTAAAAAAAAGTGAAATCAACTTAAACATATTTCAGTTCATAACCAAGGCAACATTTCACATTTTTGTGTATTATTTTCATGTTTAGATATTTAGATATTTTTTTTTTTATTTTTTTTTTTATTTTTTTTACAAAAACTATTTTAAGTTGATGAAAATAATCCTGACTAGAACCACTGTAGAACATGCAATACACTGAACCATCCATTCACCAAATACTCTCACTCACAACCTTCTTGGCCTAAACCACTTACATTAATTTATTCGACAGAGGCTTTTATCCAAAGTGACTTGCATTGCATTCAAGATACACAGTCCATAAATATATCTCATCTTACAGTGACACTCGGTGTAGAACTTGGCTTGCAGTTGTTCAGAAACGCACGCGCAGGCACATCAGTGTCAAATGCATCGAGCTCATCTGCATGGTTTCACACGCAGATGAGCATATGTGCGTTTCACTTCCTGTCTGTGTCAAGAGCGTTTGTTTTCAAGTCTGATAACTCTGTTATAAACACACTGAAGCTTCCCGCTACAGCTGTACACATTGCAAACATGATAACACAGACAAAAGTGATTATAATGCATGAGAAAGAGGATATGTGCCATCATCTTCAGTTAGCATTGTCGCATATCACAAATTTTATTTGATTTCATAAAGTACTCAAATGGCCTCAGCGTGGCCTGTTATGAGCAATGGCAGGTGGGCTTTATGATGTTGAAGTGAAGTGCATAGCATGATCTCAGTGTTGGACTCTCTCGGCAGGTTCCCATGAGTGCGGACAGCGGGCGGCTGTTTGTTTAATACGAGGGGATGAAATGATTATATAAGAATGAGCCAGGAGCCGGGGGAAGATGAGCCGACCTCTGCCCCGCTCTGCGGGAGACCGGCGGGATGTCTTCTCTCTCACGGACCCCCATGATCCAAACATCAAGAAATCATCAGACGTGCTCCAGAACCTTCTTGTCTGTTTTCCTTTACATTTTAATTTTCCTTTCATTTCAGCTATGCAGTGGGGTTCTGAAGTTTACCTGGGAGGAATACCAAGCCATTCGCCACGCATTAAACAAGATGTTGAAAGTTGAAAATGGAATAAGGCTTGTATAGCATAACATATGATTGTTGCAATTAGCTTTTACAACTTAAAATTTGGTATTACCCTGAAAAAAAAACAACAACCTAAAAACGATAACTTTAAATAATCTTGTTTATATTAAAAGATGTTATTATATTATATTATTATAAAATGTTATTATATTAAAGTTATGTAACAAAACTAATTTGTATGGGTTAACAATTAACAATTGCAGGTTACCACTTTTTTGTAGTTTACAATAACTTTCCTGGATTTTCCAAATGGTCACACCTTCACATTTCAAGTTGACTAAACTTTTTTATTTTATCTTTTTAAGGCAGCATGAATGTTTACTTTAAGTTGAAACAACATTATTGTTTACAGTGACTTGATTTTAGAGCTTCTGAAATACACACACATATATATATATATATATATATATATATATATATATAGTTATATATAACTATTAAAATATACTGTAGCTTTAAGTCGTAAAAGCATATTGTATTGTAACTAAGCTACAAGAACATCTGGTTTCAAAATTTACATCTGACCACTGACATTTACATGTGAATCATACCTGGTCTGGTGAAGTAGTTGCTATTATTCCAAAACAGCAACAGAACTAAAAATAAGAGTTAAAATCGTCAGTTTACATACAATCTTGAAAATAAAAGTTTCAAAACTGAGTTTTGGGCAAAAAAAAAGTTCCCTTTCAGTGAACTGTAAAGAACATTTTAAAAATCTAAAGAACCGTTTTTCATTATAAAGAAACTTTTGTGGAATGAGAAGATTACATGGATGTTAAAAATTCTTTTTGGAACCATTGGTCCCCATAAAGAACCTTTATTTTCAAGCGTGTAGCATTTACAGGATGAAATAAACTGTGTAATTTAACTTTGATTTGATTTGAAAGGATTGTAAAAGGGTTCATTTGGACCAGTCCAGTTAAAGAAAGAACCTGTGTAAACGAACGAGTAAACAGAACCTTCCTCGAGTATTTACAGAACAACGGTCAATTTACTCTCCAGAACAGCTGCAGCTCAGAAAAAGCCATGGGTTTAGTTTGCCCTTTCACACACTAAACATTTCAGTTACCAGCAAGATTCACTGAGACCCAAGTAGTTAAGAGAAGAGGTGAACCAGTTCAGAAGGCTGTAAGGGTTTGCAGAAGGATTTCTTTATTCTTGAGCCTCCTTTAGTCCACTTTCAGGCAGATAGCTTACCTAAGGAAGAAATTCAGCACCAATACACCTCTCTCTGGGACAAGACACCCTACAAAGATCAGTGTGAGGATAACTGTAAAAACCTCAAACAAGTGACACAGAACCTTAGGAGGAGCGCAACAGATCTGCCCTGATTAAGATATCCAGACACATGATAACGCGTCTAACATAAGAAAAACACTGACAAAACCATGTTCGTGGGAGGCTATCACAGAAAAAAGCACAGATTTACAGAAACAAAACACTGTTGCCCATCTCATGTTTGCAGGAGACTTTCCAGGATGTTCTGACACTCTCCTGGACAAATATTCTTTGGACAGATGAGATGCAAAAGAACATTTTGGTAACATAAAATTTCTCTGACTGTGGTATTTTCCCCTAAAACTTAAAATTCATGTCATCGACACGTCTCACATATCTTCTTTTGTTTTCCTAGGAAGATACTTTTGTTCTGCATTATTAATGGTCTCAAAAGGCATCTGTTCAATAAAGATATAAACACTTTAAGACCATATTTAAAAAACAATTCCATCAGAAATCAAGATATTTCCAATGGATTGGCAGGTGAAAGCATTTATTCACTAAAATATGGCACTGAAGAACATTAAGAAACTAGATTTTAGATACCATTCTTCCAGAAAGCAAGACAATTCCAATGAATTGGTATGTGAAAGCATTTGTTCAATAAATCTGGCCCTGAAGAACATTATGAAACTAGGTGATATTTGAATGAACAGACTGAAAATCTATATCTTCAGATAATGCATCTGATGGTTTCCCCCATTTTTACTATGCAAAGAGTGTCATTTCTCCATGGATGCTACTAGTTTCAAAGGCAGAGCTGGGATTTCTTCCGCACATTTTTCACACAGTGGAGACAGAAAAATGCTTTTGTTGATCCAGTCTTACCTATGGAGTCGGGGCGTCGCCTGGGGCCCCAGGGCTTGTTTCAATAGGTCAGACATTCCAGCATCCGTGTTCTTTTGTGAACTCCAGCACAGAGGCTGCAGTGGCCTTTAATCCAAGGGTAAATCACCGTAGACCAGAGTCCCACTTCCACTAAGGGATTTGGCCGATCAGGGGGTGACGAAGAACTTCTGTGTGAAGGTGCTCAGGCGAGTGATTCGTTTAAGTTATGCTGGGAGCGAAAGAAACAACAAACTTTGTGTGGCGTGAGCCAAAGCCAGGCGTGCTCTCCCAACGTGGGACCGCACTCATTCCCAACTCATTTAATCTGTCACTTGTGTCTAACCTCATCTCAGAAGTTCCTCTTTTTTGTAAAATTCCTCCTTTTGTTCCTCACAGCTCCTCTCATAATCATGTGGTCCCATGATCTTATTCACTGTCATGGAAAAGTCATTGTCTTTGACATCTCAGTAGACACAAATAAAGTGTTTTTCTTCAAGTAATCTCAAAATCCACTCATTAAGGAGGAACTTCTGATACAAAGATGATTGCTAATTCATACCTGAGAACTTTTTTAAACCTCCTGAGCAATATAAGGCAATATAAGGCAAAAATTGTTTGACATTTTTACCACAGAGAAATATGTTATTGTTTAGATGCTGATCTGAAGGAAACTTACAAGTTTTTAGTTCTTTTAAACTAGTTTCTCCTAAAAAGAGCCAGCAAACAGAGAAATAAAATCAACATGCCCATAAGCTCAGATCATTTAAAGTTTAATTTAAATAGACTTTATACTGAGATCTTTTACTTTTTAAGCATTTTGAGATGCTTAACTCTTTAAAATAAAGACCCTTGACCCTTGCGGACATTAACCATGGTTTTATTGTAGTTAAAGTGTAGTAACCATGTTTTTTGGGGAGAATTGATAACCATTTTTACAACAGATACCATGGTAGTTTATCAAAACCATGGTTAATTTGTAGTTTAACTATAGCAACCTTTTTTTTTTTTTTTTAGTAAAACCATGGCTAATTTTCTTAAGGGGAAGAACATTTAACATCCATAAAATCTTTTAAAAAAAGGAACAAAAAGAACTTGACAAAATGTTCTTCATCGATGCCAATAAAAACCTTTTATTGAACCTTTCCATTTCACAAAAGGTTTTTAAGATTATTAAAATGTTCTTTTAAGAACTGATCACTGAACTTTTCTTTGGGGAACTTAAAATTGTTCTTCTAAGGAACAATTTTGATTTTTGAGAAATTCTGAAACTCTAGACATTAGAGATTACTGTATACCTGTAATGTGAGATTAGTCTTTAACTCAGGAAAAAGTCTTAATTTGCTCTCAGCGCTATCTAGGAGATGCTTCTGTGATATTAAAAGTTTGCAGTTTGTATTGAGATCTTTGTCTTATTAAGAGATACTTAACTCTTAAAAAAATACTTATCTTTACAGGAATCTCAGTTGCAATGCAGAACCTTTAACATCCATAAAATCTTGAAAATAAAAGGGAATCATTTTTGTTTCTCAAAGAACCTTTCAGTAAACCGAGAAGAACCTTTTGTGTCATTGAAAAAGACTTTCTTCATGAAAAAAAAGGTTCTTATGATAATTAAAATGTTCTTTTAAGAACTGATCGCTGAAATGTTCTTCGGAATCTTTATTTTTGAGAACTTGATGAGACATGAGATCACCGTGGCTGTAATTCAGATTACTCTCAGGAAAAAGTTTCCATTTGCTCTCAGTGTCTAGGAGACACAGCTGTGATATGAGGCTGGGAACGTCTCTCGTCTGGGTCAGGTCTGTTTGTATACAGTGACGTCACAGGCTCCACCCGGCTGATGAATATAAACCGATCTCAGAAGCATCAGAACACGACTGTGATGCCGGACGCGCCCACAGGACAACTCCGCTCAGCTTCAACATTACTATTATTGTTACAGTTTGTAGGGTCTATAATTTATTAGTGTTTCTATTTGTACTCCAGTAATCTTATTATATTTATTTATTTATTGTCTACCACGGTACATTTTCGAAGGATCAATCGTTATCGGTTTTGTAGTGCAACAATCTTCACGACTTGGAGGGTTTGGTCAGTTTTTTTCCATTTACAGCGGAGCTGAAGAAACGGATTTGTCTTTAATTATTATTATTGAGGTAAGATCTCATTCCAGTTTGACTTCACTGTTGTTGTCGTTTATTTCATATTTCTTTGTTCATTTTTGGTCTTGTCTTGTTCCTCGCCGTGACTGATTCGTGTTTCATCATCTTATTTCCACACATCCGTTCAAAAGGATGCATTCATTAATCAAACACGCTCATAATTGCGTATCTCTAATTATCTTAAATATTAATATTTTAGAAAACGCTGTCAAAAGCTGGATGTATTAAATTAGGTTACATTAATTTAAAGGGTCTTATTGGCGTTGTTTGATTTTCCCGGTTGTTGTTGATAAAAGCGGGAACGTCTGCATTTTACCTTCATTCTATCAATACATTATCATTATTATTTAATGTTATTCAATTATTCATGTGGTTTGGGAGTTTAAACGGAAATTTAATACTTAAGTTTCCTTGCCACGGTCTAAAATGGCATCAGAAACGAATTAAATACGTTAAACGAGTCACCCAGCAAAAATACACGTTAGTTATGTTCAGTCATTTGGTTCCCAATGTATCAATACAGAGTAAACTGATGAGAATTAATACTTGATGACGATGCGGCGGCTGCATCCGCGTGCATATCTGTTGTCGGTGCCGGTTTGTAATTTTCCACTCACTCAGGGCTTGGTGAGTCACGTGACCTGATGCCCTCGGCCGCGGAGACGCGCATTGACGATGCTTCGAAGATTTCTGGAGAAACGCGATCGACTGTCAAATAACCATTATGGAGATTGCTTTACAATATCTAATTTATGAAACGACAAGCAAATGTTTGCATAGCATATTTGAGGTAATATACGTGCAAATCTATAGACTATATTATATTTCTCGCTTGAAGAGCTTCACAGTAACCAATTACCTGTGGATTTCTTTCACAAAACACCAAATTAAAGCCTCATGGGTGTGTATTTTCACCACAATGGTTAAGCAAAACCTAAATCCTTGCATAATACGTGGTATTTATGTAATTATTTTACATTACAGAATAAACAAAACCCATGCAAATAAAAAGATGAGTCAATATTTAACTACTAGACTTAGCGTGCAAAGTGTTTATATAAATATGAATATAAAAAATATTTTTTAAACCTATGCCTGAGCAATGTGTGAACATGGATTATTTTAAAACGATGAGGAGCACACATTTGACGGTCCTTCTATCGACTGTCAAATTGGTTATTTCTGGTTTTGAAACAAGAACAAACCAAATCATAATTAGACTACAATGACAATGTGTGTTTAAATGTTTCAGTAATAATATTATTTAGCTAATTTGAGGTCAAATTCTTGCAACTCTTGATATTAAACTAATAAACTTGTTTTACATAACAGAATGACCAAAGCCCATGCGAAAACAAAGATGACTCTTTTAAACATTGCTCCAGACGTAGACAGCTGCAGTTCCAACAGCACTGAGTACACAAGTTGTCCGGACTGTCCCTCCATAAAAAATGGGTAAAAAGTGCTTCGCTTGACCTAGACGTGTCACTATTATTTAATAAATCTTCTCTTATGTTGATCTAATACACTGATGATGTGGTTACAGAATGCCGTATATAGACGTGGACGCAGAAAGCCAGAACTTTCTCACGGATCATCAATTAGGAAAAAAGAAATTTGAAGCTGAATATGTAAGTGGTTGATCTGGTCTAAAAGGTTTCAATAGATACTGCGGTTTTACACTCCGAAATCTCATTGTTCCTGTTTTTTAGAGCCCTGGTTCGGCGTCGTTTGGGATATCTGTGTTTAACTTGGGTAATGCCATCATGGGAAGTGGAATCCTTGGACTTGCTTATGCCATGGCCAACACCGGCATCGCCATGTTTGTGTGAGTATCGACTATCGAGGTGCTTCTTTATTTCCGTACGGCCAAAAACAGTTTAGTGTGAATCTGGTGCAGCTGATCTGAGTCGGTCGTTCGGCTCTGGTGAAGGAAGTAAATGCAAGTCGTGCTTCTACTAAGTGTTTACAAACAAAGCCGTACGTGTTAATCTGGTGATAGAGGAGTTTCTGCCGGTTATGTAAAGGTGTTCAAGTGCTAAGCGGATGCCAGGAATCCATCAAAGAATGACTTCTTATGCAACTGAAATGGGATGTGCACAGTAAAATCCTAATGACTTTAGACACAGAATTTGAGTCATTAAGTGCATTAAGGAAAACCTTTACTGTTTGGTTGAGCAATGGGTTAAATAGCAAAGATGTGACCGTCAGCTCCAGGCATGTGAAGTGGAAATCTACTGAAGGTCAGGCAGGTTATAACGGGAACAAGAGAGCTCCAGACGGGAATGAATGAGTGTGTGAGAATGTAATCAGGTCTAATCTATAGTCACCTCCCTCTATTATGAACAAATCTGTGTTTGTGTGCTTTGTTTATAACGTGACTCATTACATTCTAACACTGAAAGTCAATACGAGCTTTCTGTTTTTCTTAATGCATATTCCTGGGTTTTCTGTGCACAGTTTGTCTATTGTAATCTCTAATGAAAGCACAGTTTTTCATATGAAACTGTTTTTTTTTTTTTATAAATGGTTAAAGAGAGCATTGCAAGGCAGGCCAGGCGTGAGTTTGAGAGCGATTTTAATAATTCAGCTTGTGTATTGTTCGTTTCTGCAGGATCCTGCTGGTGGCCGTGGCTATTTTCTCTCTCTACTCAGTCCATTTGCTGCTCAAAACGGCCAACGAAGGAGGTTAGCTGCTTTCTGTGCAACTATATTTCTATTTTTAACCGTGATAAGTATGTTTTAATGCTCTCCCCCCTCCGTCCAGGTTCTCTGGTGTACGAACAGCTGGGGTACAAGGCCTTCGGGATCCCCGGAAAACTGGCAGCGTCCTGCTCTATCACCATGCAGAACTTTGGAGGTATGAGTTTATGAGTTTGAGCAGTTTTTTATAAATGTGAGGACAAAATGTTCTTTAAGGGTTAGGGTTAATGTTCTAAATATTATTAGAGCATTAAAAATAAATGTTCAAATGATCATATGTTTCGGGTGAATGGGAAAAAAATAGAATGTTGCAAGAGACGTTTTTGTAAACTTTAAATAATGTAACTTATAATCATGACAAGAAAACTACACATTTCAACATTTCAAAACAATGTTCTCGCAACCTTTTTATAACCTAAGCTTGTTACCTGGAAATGTGCAGATAGTAAGTGATATTTTGTTTTGGTTTAAGGCACTAAAGTGTTTTAAAACTCTCTTTCAATCCCAGCTATGGCAAGCTACCTCTACATCGTGAAGTACGAGATGCCCATCGTCATTAAGGCCTTCTTGGACTCTAACGACAAGTAAGATTTTATTGATCGCCGTCACGTCTGGCTCTTAGATGATGTTCAGAGCTGTGCAAAGACTAGACAGCACGGGTCGGTGCTGTTGTTGTTGTACTGGAATGTTTTTCATCTCTGTGTAGAACAGTGTGAGCGCTTCATTGTACAGCTGTCCGTTCGGGGGGGGGATCTGAACGTCTGTTCAAAGATGTCGACTGAGAGCTTTGTGTGCAGTAAACACTGACATCCAAGATTCAGGGCGCTACATGGAGCCCCAAGGCACACAAAGCCACAAAACTGAAATGCGCTCTATAGAGTTTGTGTTTGTGAAACAGGATGTTGCAGAACTGCTATGTGTTATTTCCTCAGCATGCTGAAATTGATGTCTGTGGTGTTGGTGTTTTTTCCAGCTCGTGGTACACTAACGGAGATTATCTGGTGCTGATTGTCACTGTGGCCGTCATACTGCCGCTCTCGCTGCTTAAAAACCTGGGTAAGTGTTCCCAAATGAAGGGCAAATTAATAAAAGTATACCCCAAAATAAGTAATAAAAGTATATTTTACACACAGAAAATTTAGCCCATTCTCTGTACAAGCATAAAATTCTGTAATATATGATTTGTTTTTTTATAAAAACAATTTAGAATAATAAATAAAATTATTTAAAAAATAGAATAAAAAAATGTAAAAATAGAATTGTTTAGAAAAAATATTTATGTAATATATGATGCTCAGGCAACAGCTTTCAGATAATAGATTATTAAATTATTAATAAAATTATACATAAAAGTAGTATTAGAATTAACAATTATTTTTGTTATAAGATAAAATTATTATACAAATTCATATAATAAAATGATGAAACGTGGCAGTTTTTATGCTGATAAAAAACTAATTTTTAATTAAATATTCAAAGCAAATATTATTATTTTTATATTATTATTACTATTCAAATGATAAATAAAAGAAAACCATGACAGATAGTAATAGAATAATAGAAACAATTATTTTTATTAATGATTTTATTTGTGAAAATTATGAATAAAATAATAATTACTATTATTATTATTATTATAAAATTTGTTGAATTGTCTATAAAAGTAATAAAATAATATATAAATATAACAAAATTTTAGAAAAATGTAAAATATAAGTGGGTGACTTGTATTTTGAAGTGTTTTATCCTCATGGTTTGTGTTTTTGTTTCAGGTTATCTGGGATACACGAGTGGTTTCTCCTTGTTGTGCATGGTGTTCTTCCTGATTGTGGTGAGTACCGAGATATTTGCCTTAAATTGCTCTTTTTCTTTTTTTTTTACATAAAATTAAATACGCAAATGAAAGCGAGAGTGTCATTCCAGCTGCTATTGTTAGTCTGATGAGACGATACCTCCTGCTTTTGTTCTTCAGGTGATCTACAAGAAGTTCCAGATCCCCTGTCCGTTACCAGAGAACTTCATTAACATCACAGTGAACGTCTCTCAGCCGCAGGTCAACACTACTGATGAAGAGTGCTGCAAACCCAAGTACTTCGTCTTCAACTCACAGGTACGAGGCGGAAATTAGCATTCAGGTATTTGCATTTGAGTGAAAGTGTGCGGTGATCTAACTTTCTATTGTTTTATATTAGACTGTGTATGCAGTGCCCATCCTGACCTTTGCGTTTGTGTGCCACCCGGCGATTCTGCCCATGTACGCGGAGCTCAAAGAGTGAGTGCCACTTTAATGCTTCGATATGAAACTCATTTTGTGAGTTCAACCTCGCTATACAAACTTACTAACTCTTTCTCTAACTTTCTATCTGCAGTCGTTCCAGAAGGAAGATGCAGAGCGTTGCAAATGTCTCATTCCTGGGAATGTTTGTCATGTATCTGTTGGCTGCTCTGTTTGGATACCTGACCTTCAACGGTGAGCAAAACAGACACAAGGCCTCATCAGAGCCCGAACCTCTTCCAAACGCATTACGACACATTTTAAAGTCCAATGCCAGGTTGAAATCTATAGTGAGGCAGTGTTTGTTTTAAACTGAGGTGTGTCTGTTAGAGCACACCGGATTTGTCGAATCTCTCCATGGCTCTGGTCGGTTTCGCAAGTTTTGAGAGAGAGTCAGAGACGTTCAACTGCTTGCCTCAGCAGGAATAGAACACTGTGTTTGATGTTTTTACATTTACCTGAAAGCAAGAAACATTATGCAATTTTTGTGGGATGGTTTGTTTGAACAAACCGTGCAGAACAAAGTTACAGCAAATTTGTTGACAATAAAATGTAAAGTGTTTTTCATCATTCAGAGGATGGCAACTAAATCTAAACCTTAAAAAAACATGTTTGCTACTTAAAAAAAAAACACATTGAATGAAAATAATAATAGAATTTAATTAGAAAAAAAAAGAAAGATTTTTATTCAAATGTAGAAAGGGCTAAATTTCACATTTTTATTTGGTTAATTAATTTTTTATTTTATTGATTTAGTTATTGAATGATCAAAATAAGTACCAAAAAGTCTTGGAAAAAGAAAATGAAGAAAAAAAAATATTTTAAAATCAAAACTAATTCAAATATTTATAAAAAAAAAAAAAAAAAACCTATAAACAATTAATTTTAAGTTAAGAAAATGTTATTTCTGAATGTTCAAAAACATAATTTTTTATCCTTGATAATGCAAGAGTTAATGGAACATTCCATTTGAACGTTTTGAAAACAATTATATGAATGTTATTTTTAAATGTTCTCTGAACATTCTAAAACGACCTTTAACATTTAAAAAATGTGAGACGAATGAGAAAAAAAAACGTTCTGTAAACATTATTAAGACCAGATAACTTGGACAAATGATTTATTAGCTGGGATATTATCTCAATGGTCTGAACTAACACTTCAATTCTATAGTAAGTCTAAACTAAAGATTTTTTTTTATTCTGCAGAGGCCGTTGAACCCGAGCTCCTGCACACTTACTCCAAGGTCTACAGCTTTGATATGGTGCTTCTGATCGTGCGTTTTGCCGTCCTGACCGCCGTGACGCTGACGGTGCCCGTGGTTCTCTTCCCAGTGAGTATTCCAGCACATTTACTGGCCTGGAAACATACGCAGACGTTGCTTGCAGGAGTGTTGACCAATCGCTTTTTAACGTTTCAGATCCGCAACTCAGTCAACCATCTGCTCTGCGCCTCTAAAGACTTCAGCTGGCCGCGTCACATCTTGATCACCGTCGTTCTGCTCATCTGCGTCAACATTCTCGTCATCTTCGTTCCCACCATCAGAGACATTTTCGGATTCATCGGTAGGTGTTGCACAGGAAGTGATGTCATCACTTGTGTGTGGCACTGGCAGTGTTATTGTGATATCATGTTTTATATTGTAGTAATTTTATATTTCAATATTCTAAATGTATTTTTAAACAATAATAATTAGCATCATTAATATACTATTATAGATTTTATTAATTATTTTATTTTTATATCTTCTGATTTTATTTTAATTTCAGTAAAAATTTAGTAATTTCTATTAGTTTTTATCTTTTTAAAAAAACATCCATATACTTTTTTAGTAAACAAATGTTATCTAAATTTTACCTTGTTAACCACGTGAAATAAAATTATTTTTGTAGATTCAAGATTTTCTAATAGCTTTTAAATTTCATTTCATTTATTAATGTCTTTATAGTTTTATTTATTATTATTTCGGGTTTTAGTTATTTTAGTAGTAATAAATTAGAAATGTGCCTAGTAAATAAGTTGAAATAAAATAAGCTTACTTTTTTATTATATTAAAGTTTTTAATTACATACAAAATGTATTTCAGTTAATTTTTATTTTAATTCAAATTCTTTTTTAATGTTTTTTTGTCTCTGCAGGTGCATCCGCTGCTGCGATGTTGATTTTCATCCTTCCCTCGGCTTTCTACATCAAACTGGTGAAGAAGGAGTCCATGAAGTCTATCCAGAAGATTGGGGTAAGACATGATCTGACCAAACAAATGTGTTCTTGACCACACTCAGTGTGTCTCATCACACTCTCCTTCTTCTCAGGCGACTTTGTTCCTCATCATGGGAATCATCGTGATGTTCAGCAGCATGGCTTTGATCGTCGCAGACTGGATCCACAACGCAGGATCTTCAGAGGAGCACACCAATGGCCACTAGTGGGCGTGTCCTAACCCTGATTGACAGGCAGATGGGCGGAGCCAAGCCACTTACAATCCATCTGAAAACTAGAAGAAGCTGCTCTATTTTCAGCGCAGAGCAAAGACAAACATCCCATTCTGAGAGAATGTCCTGAACTTTGTACAGTATACTGTTAGGCCACACAGATGGTACTCCACTCGTATTGTTGTGCTTTTTTTGGTCCATTTGCTTTTCTTTTGTGTTGTTCTTCCGTTACAGCTGAGTTTTCCGTGGTACGTCGCACAGAAAAACACGTGCTTCATTCTCCGTATTCAGGTTAGGCGTTTTGTACACACAACCAAATCCATTTCACGATCAACACTGAGCGGAGCTTCGCCTGCAGATGCGTGTTCGATCCGTTTGTACCCTTGCCAAAAATATCGGTGTTTGCCTGTTGAAAAGCACTTACTCTTTTTCAGCAAATGTGAAAAAACTGTAAATTCGTACATTTTGGCTATGCTTTTAAACGCATTTGTTACGATGCCATTTATACTGTACTACTTGAGTCACCTTGGCCTGTCGTGTAGATCTACTAATGAACAAATATTGATTTGTAGTGGTTGATTTCAGACGGTTGGAACGGCTCAATTAATTTACTGTAACTTATTTAAACCGGGATGACAGCGATGGGTGCTTTACAGTCAACATGAGACACAGCTAACAGGGAATGTTTGCGGAATTTTCTGGCAATTTTTTCCTTAAAGTTATTAACAAACTCTAACAGAATGTTCATTCTTGTAACGTTAATAGAATGTTTGTTTGAGGTTCTCTGGTCTCTAAAAATATTTGTGTAAAAGCATTATTTATACATCGTTGATAAACACTGTAGTTGGACATTAATCTAGCATTTTTTAAACACTAAAATGCAACATTCAGAATTTTAAATGAACGTTCTTCTAGTAACATTAAGAGAACGTTCGTTCAAGGTTGGATGTTGCGGTAACATTTTTTTTAAATGCTGCTACTTGTTTTAGAATGTTCAGAGAACATTCAAAAGTAACTTACCCGTAATGTTTACAAAAGTATAAACTGAATGTTCCCTTAACATTTGCATAACCAACAAAAAACGTTCATTAAAAATGAAAATTTTGAAACTTTATCAAACTACTTTTTATACACATTCTTGTTTCTAATTATGAAAATTTAAAACTATTGCAAAATATCTGAAACAACTATTAAACTGACGTCACATAAAGACGATGTTTATCAAGTCAAATAACCATTTAATCATTATTTTTAAACTATCATAAATAAATTAATTAATAAAAATGCAATAATAGCTAATAATGATTTAATAAAGTGTCCTGTTCCACTCTGCGATACGTCACATTAATGAACGATTTGCTGATTGTTGTTTCATGTCGACTTTAAAGCTTCACAGTATGATTGTCATTACTTTTGCTTTGTAAACCGCAAGATCTAATGGCTGATCGTTGTTGCGGAGGGGAAATTAAACTGTTTGTGTTCAACTTGACTTACCATTCAGCGTTTGCCATCGGCAGCTTGAAGTTATTCCCTGAAAGAGAGATAGACAGACAGACAGAGGAGTGTGTGTCGTCAACCAATCAGTTGTTATGAGTATTGTGAATGGAGAGGTCACAGGACCACCGTGTATCACACACACACACACACACCTCACTGTGCTTCCAGCAGCTAAACCTCATGTGTCATCCAACCTGTAACTATCCAGCCGTTATTTATGGAAAAACTTCAGTGTAATTTAATCTATTTTACTGTATTTTGTGTAAATATATATATTGTATATATGTGTAGATACCACAAAATGAAGTGTATATATGCTGTCATTCTTGTTTTTTCTCAGTTTTGCTCAACATGTTTGAATTATGAAAATAGCTTTAGCTGTACCTCTGTGTGTCGGGGGCCCTGATTGGCCTTTCTTCATCTGGCTGTGAATTTTAAACTGGGCACAAGATTCCTATCATCTTGTGACTGGCCCCGACGCACACACACACAATCCTTTTAGATTACTATTAAAATGCTGTACTCAAACTCGAGAGGGGGATATGTACAAGAGACCATTCCTGCGAATGATACGCTCTTGTTTCAATGAAACACTGTATGTATATTGTGTAATTAATGTCTATTAAAGGTTCATGACAACCCATCCATGTGTCATTAAATTTATTTGATAGAAAACTATTATTTCATATTGTTTAGAAAAGCTCACATTGTTTTACACATTTATATTTTCTTTGCTTCATACAAGGTCACACAAGGTCAAATATATCACGATTAATCACATTGTTTTAGTTAAGGATTTTTATCAGTGATTACACATAATAAAGCTAAAACATGCCTGAAAATTTCATAAAATGTTGAAATTTAGATGTACGTTTTAATGTATCATTATTATTAGAACATGTATAAATGCATATTTGTATTAATTACTTGTATTGCATTTAAAAGGCATACATCAATATTAAGCAGGCACGTGCAGAAGCGGTGCTTTTGGGGCTCAATACAATGCCCTTTTCCAAAATTATTAAAAAGTGCCCCTCTCAGACAAATAGCAATGATATTGTGGTCAATAAAACAAAATGCATTTTAATTAACATGACGATGTATACAAAAAAAATAATTATTCGATCAAAATTCTGAAAATTCCTACTTATTTTTACATATCTTTCATGAAACTATCATAGTTAATGAAGCCCAAGTGCCACCTACAGTGTAGGCTGGCGAAATGGTGACGTGAAAAGATTTTTATTATATTACCATTTTTTATAATTATGGAGTGAGCATTATGAAAGTGTCTTATGTCCATCAAACCTGCATTTATTTGATAAAAGAAAATACAGCGGAAAAAATGAAATATTGTGAAATATTGTTGAAATTTAAAATAATGTTTTTCTATTTAAATATAGTTTCTAATTATAATTATATTTTTCCAATTATAATTTCTTTGACGCAAAGCTGATTTTTCAGCATCATTACTAAGGTCTTCAGTGTCACATGATCCTTAAGAACTCATTCTAATATGATAATAATATTTATTATCAATATTGAAAACATTTGTGCTGCTTTTTTATTTATTTATTTGTAACCTGTGATACTTTTGGGGGGTTCGTTGATTAACAAAAATCTAAAAGAACAGCATTTATTCAAAATAGAATCTTTACTGTTTCTATTAATTTAACAAATCCTTGCTTAATAAATACTAATTTCTTTAAACAAATACTGACCTCAGGCCTTTGAACGGTAGTATATTGTTACAAAAGTTATATATTAAGTAAATGCTGTTCTTTTTTTTTTTTCTTCTTCTTTTTATTCATCAAAGAATCATGAAAAAGTATTACAGGTTTCCATTACTGATAATAAATCATAATTGCATAAAATAATCTCTAGATTCGAAGTCATGGAATGTTAGGGAAAAAAAATCGATGTAAAGCAAACTAAGCAAAACCAAAAGAGGAGGAACGCTACAGGAGCGACGTGATCTCTTATTGGTCAGGTTTATTCTAATTTATGTTAAAGGAACCAATCAGCGTTATTGATACAATTAATATAATTTTAATCGACAAAATACCAAGGGATCTAAAATAATACTCAAGCAGGACTTATTTTGGCTGTAACTCTCCATAGTATAATATATCAGTAAAAATTATAGGAATTTATTAATGGAAAAAATATTTGTATCACTACTTCTCAGTCTTGTGGAGAAATAGCTTCATTTTATGCTATATTTACATATTATTTTAACATTTCATATTAGTAAATAACAAATTATATATATATATATATATATATATATATATATATATATATATATATATATATATATATATATATATATATATATATATATATGTTGTATAATTTAAAATGTATTGAGCAAAAGGAGCTCCCTCTTGTGGACTATTTTAAATTTTTTAAAGCATCAGCCGCTCTTCTGTGAACCTTAAACCCTATCACGTGATGACGCGGTGGGTCTCCCATCATGCCCCGGTCCAGCGCCACCCAGCGGTGAAGAGGTGGCACTGCAGCTACTGACCCACATGTGGCCGGACGCCTAAATTCATCGCAAGTTCGAGCGTAAATGCTCATGAAAGTGCACGAAAAGTGTGTGTTATTTCGCGCTGAGGTGTGTCCTGCGTGTTAGTATATGATCTGAAGCCCGTGGAGGGACGCGCGCGGAGGTGAGTGTGTGCTAATTACAACAGATGCTAACACAGCTAGCCGCTTCACACTAATAAACAAGAGTCTTAACTTATAAACACGACGTGTAAGTAGCTCGATGTGTGTCTTTGCGTATTACCCACACTAACTATTCATAAAGGACTAACTTAAGCACTATAAAAGCCCATATTATCGTTCAAGGCTCCTAAAGAGCAGCTAAAACTTTAGCTGTTCTGAGAGAGTAAACAAACAGCAGATAAAAACCCAGTGACCGAGTTGCGCTGTCATTATGATTATCTTAATGTGTGCTTTATTACACATGTTTCTTCTTTAAATGTGCTGGTACAGTAAATAAGGGCTCAGAGGTGCCGTGAACCGGAGCCAAAGATGCAAGAGGGGCCAGGAAAGGGTAAGCAGGGTTTATTCATATCTGGAAATGATGCTTTTGTAACTTTACACACTAAAGTGAACTAGGCATGTAGGGCTGGGTTGCTGGTTTTGGATGGGAGATGCATGTTATATTTGACTGCATCATTCAGTAAAATGTTTTAATTGAAACTCTGTGGTATTTTGTTCAGGCGGGCAGAATTCTGATGAGAGTTTGGAGGATGAGGAGGCTCAGCGGTGCCCGATTTGTCTGAACCGAACCAGACGGACAGATAGAGCCAGACCAGACTGCTGCAGACACGTCTACTGCTCGGCCTGCATCCTCCGCTGGGCTCAGGTCAGCTGCCACTTCTGATTTATAAACCTTATGCATACACAAATATGGAGTTGAGCAGCAAATCCGCCTATTAGAATGACTTCTGAAAGATCATGTGGCACTCAAGACATTTTACAATACAATCACAAAGAAAAAAGCTACTTTAAATTGCCACAATTTTTCATAATATTATAGTTTTTACTGTATTTTTTAACAAGTACACACCCCCTTGGTTAGCAGAAGAGACTTATTTAAAAAAATAAACCATACTATAACATTAAAGATGACAACAGTAATGTATGTGTATATATGTGTATGCATATATATCGCTTTTGTTGTTGTTTTTCTTATTCTGAAGCAGTATTAATATCAGTGTTCTATCAGGTCTTCCTTTAATTTGTGATATTTGCTACCTTAAATTGATTTCTAGAACACTCTATACCTTTTTAAAACTTCTAATTTTTGTGATTTGGTTAAAAAAGTTTTGTTATGCTGGTTGACGGTTTCTTCACATTCCAATTACAATCACTTATTTAAAGGGGCTAAATGTATTTATATGTATTTATATCGGCTGTGGAAGGTGAAGGACTGTAAAATGTTTGACCGAAAATATTATAAGATATGAGTTATCTTGTCATGTCAAATTCTTAAATTTAATCTATAAATTCTGTTAGAACAATATGTAATCAGTATCAACAACATATGAATCCAAACCCCAAGTAGATGGCAGCAAGTCACTCAATGAAGGATAAGTGAGTCATTGAATTATTGACTCGATTTGTTCAAAAACGCTGAATGCATCAGTAATTAAACTGTTGTGTGTTGCTTGGAGTTGAAAAATGTTCTGCTGTGGCTTTGTTTGAAACTATTTTCACAGACACAAAAACAGTCAATATAGTGACTCTGATATATCAGTCTGTATAATCTGCTCAGGTGGTAATGTGTAATGTTGTATGTGATGGGCTACAGATGGTTCAGTCCTGCCCGGTGGACCGCAGACCCTTCAGTGTGATCTATTTGCAGGGCTCCTCGCAGCAGTGCATTAAGGTCAGATGCCCTTCTGATGTCTTGTATGTCATGGTGAGAGGCACTTATTCCTGATGAAACTGAGCCAAGCTTCTCCTCTGTGTTTCAGCTTCCTGTGAAGGCACCCAGACCGTCAGAGCCGCACAAGTGCTGCAGTCAGGAGGGCCAACGAATGTGTCGCATCTCAGTGTAAGTGCAGTGTGATTGTGTTTGCTGCGCATGTAGTTGATCTGATAATTAAATAGGTAATTGTGTCGTTAACAGGGGAGAGACGGGAAACACGGAGAGATCGCAAGAGAAAACAGCTACTGCCAAACAGAAATGCCACAGAAAATGTATGTGCTTCAATATAAATTCTTGTCTTGTTCATGAAGTGTTTGCATGGTTGTGAAAGTGTGATATTTCATTATAAAATAAATAAAATAAAAAATTAATAAAAATGGAAAATCTATATAAACATTATAAAAAAAAAAAAAAACAAGTTGCAACAAATTACTACAACTTTAAACAAAATTAAAAGTAAATAGAAAAATCTAAAAATAACTAATTTAAAAACCTAAATATTAATATGTATATGTAACATGTAAGGCAACAAGAACAATAATATAATTTCCAATTTTAAATATTAAAAAATAAATGTTTATTGATATAAATATATTTTTATTTTTTACATTAATATAAAAAAAATCTGGTACTGCACAGTATATTTCCCCATATAGTTCATCTTAACTGTAATACTGTAAATGTTTTCATGTTTTATTTTTTTAGTAAGAGATCTGTTGCATATAAACTAAAGATTTGTATTTATTACCTGATTGCCGTAATGAGCTCTGTATAACAGACCAGAAAAAAAATAAATGTTTAATGACTTGAAAACTCTCCAAACTTGTCAAAATAAAACTAAACAATTTCCCTCTCAGCAGATGATTTGGATGCATCTGTGGATAAAAACAGAAAGGTTAGTCTTAAACTAATTGTTTTTCGTTTAGTCCTATCACATATAAACAAAACAGGAAGTGTTAAGCATTGCTTATGTGTGCAGGTGAATGGAGACTCATGCCACTCTCTTCTGCTCACTAAGCATTTTCAGTCATCACTTCCCAGCCAGCAGGAAGCGACGGTGGGCACACTGCCACAGATCATGTAAGCACACACTGACATAATGACAGAAAACCATGTGACTTTTGTTTCTTTTTCTGAACAGTGTCTCTAGGATGCATGTTAAAGTGTTTTCTGTTTTACACTGTAGGACAGGATCTGTTGGGGTTTCTGAGGAGGGACCAGATGGCGTCCAGTGGAGGAGAATAGAGAGAAAACGCAGGTGGCTTCCTGCCTCTGTACCGATCCTCTCTACAGGTGTGCCCAGGTGAGAAGCATGTTTCGATCAGCTTTTGTTTTGAAAATGTGAATGTGAAATGTAGTATATGTGAAATTTGGCTGCTATTTCCTTCTGTGTGCATGTCCATTGTTTTGGCTTACGAAACTTTTACTTATCGACTTTAAGGGTATCACTCCGCTCTCACCTGCTTCTGTCAGCTGTCTCTGCCTCTCTGAATCTGCTGCTTTCTGAACACACAGGTATGTGCACTCGAAAAAAACAAGTTGTCTTTAAGTTATATGAAAGAACATGCATAATACTCAAGTTGTTATTTGAAATTTGTTCTTTAGTTTTTATTTGTACTTTTTGTTTCTACCTTATCTTTTCAATTAATTTTTGTTTGGTTTATTTTTAATTTTCTAGCTTCTACATTAGTTTTAAGGTTTTTATTTTATTTTTTTTATATGTCCTAACAAGCATTATACATTTTATAATGCTGTTAAATTGTACTTTATTTTAATAAAACATTCAAAATTATAATAATAAAGGTTGTATTATTTATTTTGTATCCATAAATAAATAAACAAAAATTTCCTATTGCTATTTTATTTTAAGTTACTGAATTTTTTTTAATTTACTGATGTATGGGTTAATTAGCTTTTGTTAAAAAATAAAAAAAATAATAAATAATAATAATAGTTTCCCTGTAGTTTTTTTTTATTTTCTAACTGGTTTAAGCATTTCTCTTGTCTTTTTTTATATTCGGCAATTTAGTTTTCTTTTTTGTAATTTTTTTTTTGCTTTTATTATAGATACTTATCTAGTGTATGTACGTGTGTAAATATATATATATATATATATATATATATATATATATATATATATATATATATATATATATATATATATATGTAGAGAGAGAGAGAGAGAGAGAGAGAAAGAGAGTGGGAAAGAGAGAAAGGGAGATTTTGGTAAATATCTTACTTTTTAAAGGGTTTCATCTTTATAATAATGAAAGTTCTTAGTCCGTATTACAAATGAAAACTAAAATGAATTTTAGTTTCAATTCTTCCCAGTTATGTTACTATTTAAATTTTAATTTCTTTTAGTTTTTATTAACACTTTGTTTCCTATGTTTATTAGTTCCTCATGGCATAGTTTGTGCCGTCACTTGCCCCAAAGGTGAGAAAAGAAAGGGAACCAGGGGCTCTGGGTCAAAGACCTCAGTGAAACCAGCAGAAGCTGCTGCTACCAGGCGTTCCTCTAGACACAGTCGCTCTGAGTCAGAGGATTCCTCAGCCGCACAGTCACAGCCAACAGATTCAGATACCACGTCTTCTACACCACAAACCATAAATGATACTCATGCATCTACAAGCAGAGGGCAGCAGGGGAACAATCCAAGGCCTGGAGCAAAGACAAGAGGACGTCCAAAAAAGATGAAGGTGGCAAGACCTGAGGATGAGGAGCAAGAAACTGAGGTTGGGAATCATACGGAAGATGGAGTCACAGAGGAAACAGAACCTGAAGAATCAAAAACAGACCAGAAAGCAAGTTCTGATCACATCGATGGTGATCATGAGCCAGTCGATACAGAAGAGAAGATGGAGGTGGAGAATCAGATGAGTCCAACTGAGGATGAATGTGCTTCCCCTGATGCCAGTAGCCAGGAAGAGGAAACGGCAAAAGTAGAAGAAGTGGTGACCGAAAGTATGATTGAAGTTGAAGACAATCAGATACTTCCACAAGAAGATAGCAAGCAAGAAGTGGAGACAAATGATGAAGACCATGACGAATTAGTGAATGTTCCACCAATACAAGAGCAAGATTGTCCTTCTCCTTCCTGTGCAGAACTAGAAGAGTCTCAGTCTGACTCCCAGGACGCAGAATCATCTCTGCAAGTGGAAACAACAGCTGAACCTCCTACAGATGCTACAGACCAGACTGTAGATCGGAAATCAGAGCCTGACACTACAGAAGACTGTTTGGACAAGCATGAATCCAGTAGTCCTCCACCTCTCAAAGAGGACCAGGCTGATGAACTGTCGGTTCCAGAAGAGGAAGGCGTGCCAGAATCAAAGGACACTAATGCAAGTTGTCCTCAGGATAACACTGACCTCATTCCTATGGAGTGCGATTCTCCTGCATCCGAGATTGTAGCCCACATTGCTGAAGCTGGGATGGATCCTACTGCGAAAGAGCCTCAGGTGGATGATCCAAAGCCCAAACTTGATTCTTGTAAGGAGGATAAAGTCTCAGATAAGAGGGAGCGGGAGCGACGATCCCGCAGGTCTCGCTTTCATTCGCCTACGACCACCTGGTCTCCCAACAGGGAGTCTAAGAGCGAAGGGTCTCGCAGGTCAAGGTCTCGATCACGGGATCGTAGCCACAAGAGACGGTCCACGTCTCGAAACCGTGAACAGCAAGAGGAGGTGCGGGATGGCAGGTGGAATCGGAGCCGTAGTCGTAGTAGGGAGCGGAGTCGCAGGCGACGTAGTCGCTCCAGAAACAGAAAGCAATCCGGACACCGGAGCCCATCCCAGGAACACGCTGATCACGGAAGCAACTCTCCACGCAAGAGAGAGTCTTGGGCTGAGGATGGCTGGCGAAGCAGGGGCGATGGACGAGGTTTCCGCAATTCCAACTGGAGGAACAATGCAGAGAAACCTGGGCATTTCTCATCAAGAGAGCCCGATTCGTCTGACAACGGCAAATTCCATGAGGCATCGCCCGAGCGAGGCAGGAGCGAGAACCCGGATTGGGTGCAAGAGAGGGAGAGGCTTTGGGCAGACACTGATTCCAGAGGACGTGAGCCACGAAGGGACGAAAATGCAGGTGATCTGCCTGCAGAGTCCTGGTCTCGAGGTGGCTGGAACGCTGGCCGTGGCAGAGGAGGCACACACTGGACATCCAGCCAGCAGGGCGAGCCAGCAGATAACTGGAGGCAACGTACTTCTTTCTCAGGGACAACAAACAATGCAGATTCTTATAATCGCTTCAATGACAATAGACCTGGAGGGAAGGGAAAAGAGTTTGAGCGCACTGAGAATCCGCTGGATCGTTCCGGATGGTCATCGGCGTCCAGCTGGGCCGTACGCCGAACTCTTCCGGCTGATGTGCAGAACTACTACTCGCGCAGAGATCGGGGAGGCGGGAACAACGCCTGGAACAGACAAGAGGAGGACCAAGGTGTACCAGGAGTCCCAAAACAAGCAGGTGTGTCTTTATCCAATTAAAGGCCATAAATCCAAATCATTTAAAAAAAAAAAAATTCCATTTTACTCAATTCCATCAAAAGTACTTTATGGGTTGTTGACATTTTTTCCTCTCTGTTTTCTCTAGTCAAATAATACTAATTTAACAACAAATTTGTGTTTCTAGTGCATAGACAGTGAAGTTTATCTAAAGCCCATCTTGCCAGGTGTGCATTCCCACTTTAGCATGTTCGGGTCACTTTAACATCTCCATTACATTCATGTCTGTTTTCCATATTCCAGACCCCCCCCAGAATGAGCCAAATGCACCACTGCCAACAGAGGTGGTCCCAGCCCTGCCCCCTCCCCTGATGACCCACCAGATGGGTGTGATGGGGGTCCTTCGTTACCCCATGGGGCCTCTGCTGCCAAGACCTCCAGCTGTGGGTCTGCAACCTCCTCCCCAGTTTAGCTTGCCCCCTCCAGTGCCAGTTCAGCTGCACCCCACTGGGGCGCTCCTCCAGGTCCCATCCATGTCTGTGCAGGCACTGCCTCCACCTCCACCACCGCCTCCACCTGTGCAACAGAGCTGCTTCACCGCAGCACCGTCTGAAAGCTACCCGCCTCAGGTAAGCACAATGATTATGTTATAATTATTCCGTCTTTGATTACTCGTTATCTTAATTTGTGTTTCAAAGCTAAACGGAGGTCTTATGGGTAAAAACATGAGGGTGAGTAATTAATGACAAAATGTACATTTTTGGGTGAACTAACCCTTTAAATGAATTTATGTATGAGCCATTTTGGTTGTAACATTTGCATACTTCACAGCAGGTGATGTCCAGTTTTCCTGTACAAGGCAAAGCTTCGTTCAAACCCATGCCAACCAAAGTAGCTGCTGTGCCGCCGCCTCCTGTCGGGACGCCCCGTGTGGCCCAGCCATCCTCTATCACCACTCAACCTGCCTCTCACAGCAAGGCCCACGCTGACAGCTCGAAGAAAGAGAAGGCAAGTGTTGCACATTTAAGCAAACTAATCCATGCTATTGTTGATATTACTTCCTAAAATTCATTGTCCTTTTCAAGAAATTGCAGATTCAGGAGCGGGCCATCAATGAGGTGAAAGCAGCGATTAAGCCATATTATCAGAAGAATGAAATCAACAAGGAGGAATATAAAGAGATTGTACGGAAAGCTGTGGAAAAAGTAAGTAAATCACAGTCAGTGTTGGGGAGTAACTAGTTACATGTAACAGCGTTACGTAATTTAATTACAAAATTATTGTAACTGTAATTAGTTACAGTTACTAAGAAAAAATGAGTAATTAAATTACAGTTACTTATGAAATTTTTAACGATTACAAAGGGGATTACATTTGAATATTTACACACATCCACATACAGATTTAACTGATTTCATTCCCAAATTGCACTGACTATTCTGAGACATACCGCCCTAATAATTTCCGGGATGCGGAAACACAGTCTGGTTCGTAGAATCCAGTCATAAAAACGAAATGCCTAACGCGGACGGAATATGCCACATTTTGGATGACTAAATCAAAAGTAGGTCAGTACACTTGAATCAAAACATGACATGGACTAGTGTCTGTGAATATAAAGCCCCAAAAATGCAATATATGACTTGCACATTCTGCGTGTCTGTGGAAATCAGGCGCGGACTGAACACCGGGAGAACCGGGACAATTCCCGGAGTCCTGGCAGCCGATTTTGCCCCATTATTTAATATCATTATTGTATAATTGCCTGCCGAATGTACTAAAGCGATCATTTGCGAATCCGCCATTTGATAATTAAATCTCTAATAAATCATGAAGTGTTAGTCATGACTCGCGCGCTCTCCGCACCTACGCCAAACGGTTTGGATCAGACTCCGAGTAATCAATGCGAGAGAGAGAGAGAGAGACGGAGAGAGAGAGAGAGAGAGAGACTGAGAGAGAGAGAGAGAATAGAGAGAGAGAGAGAGAGAGACTGAGAGAGAGAGAGAGAGACTGAGAGAGAGAGAGAATAGAGAGAGAGAGAATAGAGAGAATAGAGTGTACTGCTGGAGCAGAGAAGCAGAACTACTGTTCAGGGTTTCAGGTCAGTTTCATCTGTAAAGATGCTTTTTTGTCTTTGTTTTTTTATTTATTTAATCAAGCAGCAGCACGTTGCTCATCAGTCATCACTCAAAATACTATATAAAGGACATCATTATTATCTGTTGTAATGTTACAGTAGTAATTTAGCTGAAAAAAAAATCATATTTTTTTAATAGGTTTAGGGGGAGCTACGACTGACAACAACACAACCCTTACGAAAATTAACATTTTAATATTTAACTATAAATCCAGAGAAAATGGTTACTATTGGTTAACTGTGGTAACCAAAAATGTAAAATTATTTTACAAATGTATTTATTTAAAAATCCATTTGCAAAAAAAACAAGGTTATTTTACTTTTATATAGGCTAATAAAAGCAAGGTTAATTTTTGTAAGGGAAAAACATGACTCGTGTACAGTATTAGGATTTTTCTATAAAGATATTGTAGTATTGTAGAGTATTGCATTGTAAAGTATAGTTTTGTTCAATCTTGAGTATTAAAGTTATGAGAGAGATGGATAACGGCAAAATAAAGAGACTGAAGAGAAAAATGGAAGTGAAGGTGCAGTTCAGGAGAGAACTTTTAATTATTTTGCATTTCCCCAAATTAAAGATTTAAACCTTTTTTATCTCAGGTCCATACAAAAAATAGTTTTGTCCATGAATTTGTTTGTATGAGTTTGAATTTTCCAGTCTGAATTTTTTTCCCAGTCCGCCCCTCCTGTAAATTAATGGCAAAGACATGGTTTCATTTACTACACATAGGCCTACTGAAGCTCGCAGTGTTTTCAACCTCTGCTGCCTCAATATAGGAGTACACGAGCACATAAACATAATTTCTAGAACTGCTCTGTGTCACTTCATGTGCATTTTACTTATTTTGAGAAAACTATCATCATATACAAAGAGACAGCAAAAACACAAATGTTTAGGATTTTATTACACAGAATACGTCACATGCTTATTAGATAACTGTATTTAAGTTGATGTATATGCTTTTATTATTCTTTAATTTTCACAAATTTATAAAAGTAATCAAAAAGTACTCAAAAGTAATTAGTTACATTACTTTAATAAAGTAATTGAAAAAGTTACACTACTATTACATTTTAAACAAGGTAACTTGTAATCTGTAACCTATTACATTTCCAAAGTAACCTTCCCAACACTGATCACAGTTGAACTTTGTATTCATTTTAATTTTAGTGTAACTTTTCCTCTGTTCAGCATAATATTTTGCTCAATTTTTTTACGTTGTGCAAACAGCTTTACAAATGCACACAGTAATTATTTTTTTCTCCTGCTCTCAGGTGTGTCACAGCAAAAGTGGCGAGGTGAACGCCGACAAGGTGGCTAACCTGGTGAAAGCGTATGTTGACAAATACAAATGCATCCGCAAAAGCAAATCCGAGAAGAGCTGAGGGTCGCTGATCTGCTGACTGCACAAGTGCAATTCCTCCACCGCGGGCCGCTGCCAGTGTCACTGACTGGAGCCGTTCTTAACTCATTTACATACAAGGATGAAGATTTTTCTAGAGATTACATATTTTGTTTAATTTGGATTTGATATAGTGCAAATGCCCTTTATTGGATTGTGTTTCAAGGGTGGGTGTATGTGTGTTGGGGGGGAGGGGGTCATCAAAGATCTGTAATGGTGTCGCTCTAATTGCATTTTGCTTCTAAAGTAACAAAGATAATGAATAATTAAGGCTGATGATTCAAGTGGTACAACTGGACCTGTCCTGTCTCGCCCTCAGTCTCTATGTCTATGTCTCTATGTCTCTCTCAGTTGTCAAACATAAAGACTTTTCCCTTTAGAAGCATCGAAACAATCTGGAGTATATGTGCATTAGCTTTATTATTCCCTGCAGATGCTGAATGTGTGTTTGAGTGTGTGTGATTCAGTCATAACCTTACGTGGAAAGAACACGGGTAGTTTGCTGGTGAGCCGAGATGATTTTGTTGTCATATCCAGGTTAAAGTCCTGTAATTCTGTTTATGCAGTTCAATCACTGTCTGTTTACCCTCTCAGAAGCAATGAAATAAACCAGAGGGCTGTTTCATTACACAAGTTTACCAAATAAACCAGGCTTATTTCAGTTAATTTGATTTACTCAGTTGATTTGGTTCAAAATAAATCAGACTAACTGAAATAAGCCTGGTATATTTGTTAAACTTGTTTTATGAAATATGCCTCATGAATCTCATCTTTTGTCTTTTTACTGAGGACAGATCAGTTTGTGTTCCCTGAGTCGAATCAGACCTCTGATATCTCAAACGAGCAGACCACTGAGCCACTGGAGGTTTTTAAAATTTATATGATTTATTTTGTCGGAAAAGAAAGGCAAGCCAACTGACCGTAAACGAACGCCCTCCTGTGGTGGACTGTTTGAATTACATTACTGGTAATTATTTCGATTTTAAACGCCCTCCTGTGGTACTTTGTGTGAATTACATTACTGTTACTTTCTTTTAGCATTGAATTATATTGCGTTGATTTAGTATATAATAAATTGTTCTTTACCTTGTTTTTAGGCAGCAAAGCATGTGAAATTAACTCCCTTATATTTAGTAAAAAATATATTTGTACATTTGTGGCACACATTATTGACAATTTTAAAGTTTAATTGCCCTCCTGTGGTGAATTGAGTTAATTACCCTGATGCAACCCATTTCTATTGCTAAAACTCAAACCTGAAGAAAATGTTAATACATTTTTTTGTTGATTCACGTTTATGTGTAATCAGTGCAGCAATAAACTATCTGGCAAATTGTCTATTTTTGCTGAGTTTAGTAGAAATACATTATAATGTCTGTAATATAAATTTTGCGAGTCAGAGCGCCCTCCTGTGGTCAGTTTGGGAAATACATTGCTGCTATTTCAGCTATAATTGTAATGAACAATTAATATTAATGGTACTATTGCGTTCTACCTCCCATGTGTAATTTAAAAAGGCAAGTGAACTTAACCTCCTGTGATTAACTTTGTAAATTACAAAATATCTGTTAGATTATCTATTTACATTAGTTGGAATTTATTTTTTCATTGAATCTTAAGCGCCCTCCTGTGGTGAATTGCGTGAATTACACGGCTACTACTTTCCTCTAAAGTTGTAACTCGAATAAGAGGAAAACATGGCACTAAATTATTTTGTTCTGAAATATTAAATAAAAAAAAATCAGTCGGTTTACCTAGAAATAGGGTCACCATACTTGGCTGAATGTCACGTCACCAACTCACTTATATATAGTACACCTGTAATATACATTTACATTTCGAGTTTCAACGCCCTCCTGTGGTGAATTGTGTGAATTACATAAATGCAGCGTATGTCTACTGCTGAATCTCGGGTTAAAATGGAAACTTGCATTACATGATTTTGTATTGAATCGGATTAGTTTTTACAAATGAGTGTTTATTCTGCGCAGTGAAAACGTTCTTATTATTGAGAAAACTAATAAGATAATTAAACTAATTAAAAAAACAGACTGTAAATAAATAAATCTATATAATGCCAGTCAAAGAAACGACCGCCCTCCAGTGGTGAATTCTGTGAAATAAATTGCTGCTACTTTAGCTAAAACTTTTAGAACACTTGAACATAGAAAATATGATAAATGATTGCTTAGACTATATCATTTAAACTAATTTTAGATTATAAAAATACTATTGATATTAATAGTATTATTGTTATACCTCCCATTTGTTAAAAATGGATAATACATAAAATAGTAAAAAGAAAGAAAAAAGTCAACTGAACTGAAACGCCCCCCTGTGGTGAACGAGGAAATAACATTTCTAATAAATTATGTTTAGCCAGATGAATGAATGAATGCATGAATACATAAATAAACGTACAAAACTAATTACTAAAAGCTAATTACTTTTTTCTTTAATAGAAAGATACTGTATTTTTAATATACATTTAAAAATTCGAGTCGTTACGCCCTCCTGTGGTGAACTGTAAGAATATGTATATATATATAACTAATGCAATTTATTTCTGCAGATATAAATCAAGGTACTGTAGATCTTGAATCACATTATTTTGTAGTGATTCAATGTATTATAATAAACTGTTGACGACAAAAAAAACAACAACTAGCAAATGACCTGTTCACACACACACACACACATATATATATATATATATATGTATATATATATATATAATTAATTTAATTAATTACTATCACTAGAAAATATTTTTCAGTAAGGAAATAGCCGTAATAGTGTAATTCACACAGTTCACCACAGGAGGGCGCCCGGACTCGAATTATCTTATATATATATATTTATTACAGAACACATGATAGGTAAATCCTGTGGTGAACTGTGTGAATTACTCTTATTACGGCTATTTCCTTGCTAAAAAATATATTCTATTGATCGGAATTAATTATATATATAAATATAAATATATATATATATAAAATTAATGTAAAGATCAAATTATCTAAATATTTATATAACTATTTGTAAATTGACATTGGAATAATAAAACTGGTTGTTTTAATACCTTTTTATTTTAAGATGAAATAAGACCCAACAATGTTCTTGACAATTTTTGAAAAACGTAAAAATGTAAATAAATAAAATACATAAAGATATTATTTGCATTAAATTTGACAGGTAAAAATTGCTTGCATCAATCTTACATAAATGGATCCACTTCTTTACAGAAAACAAAAGTGTAGAAACGGTTCTCAGAGTTTTGTAATTATTGCAATGTAGATTGTTTTTTTGTACTGTACTACAAAAACAAAGAAATCATTAATGATCAAATTATCTAAATATTTAATGATATTTAAATACTTTACACATGGGCATATTGTGTAGCTCTTATCTGCACCCCAATTTCTCTATATGCATAATAAAAGTCATGATATATATTTTTCTATTAACTTTCTATTACTGAAATCCCTAATCGTACATACCTATAAAAAAAAAAAAAAAAATTATTCAATCCAGATGACTGAGGGATCCCCAAGGGAAAAAAGGCATGTCAACAGTGTGTCAAAAATGTTCAGTCTTTTATTTAAAAACTATAAACAGTCACCAAAGTAAATGAAGCCAATCTATATCAGACTGTTAGATATATGCATCATCGCACACCCTACAGACACTGCAGAAATGGTGAGGGGGTGGGAGGGGAAGGGGCCGTGACCCCGCTGGGATGCTAACACAACAGGCAATAATAAATGTTACACAACACACAGCAGAGAGGACAGCCTGGGGTCCGGGAGCCGGAATGTGGCGTGATCGTAAGAATGGATGAAAAAAAAAATATATATGGAAAACCCAAAATAGTACAATAAAATCCCACACTATATTAAGATAGAAAAAAGGTCTGGAGGAAAATATCATACCTGCACGGAAAGCAAATAACACAGGAGAAAACCTGTATAAAACTCCATGTATTTAAACCAATTTACAAATACAAAAAGAATCACGTACGCGCGGTCGGGCTCGTACTCCGACGCTTACAGTGAATACAGGTTGAGGGGAATACCTTCAATATGTTTGTCTCTTCTACAAAATGACATATGATATATTATTTCATACTCTTTCAGCCAGCAAAATGAGTTCTACAAGTTATAACAGTACAAAAAAGGGGAGAAAAACAAAAAAAACAATCACAGTTCCACAAAAAAAAAAAACCTGTAGCCCTCCGCCAGCCCTCCCAAAACTTTACAGCATCAGTACCTTTGCAGAATATTTACAGGGTTTAAGTACATTCATCCACTGCTGAGTATAGAATCACATCTCAAACAAGTCTGAACCTACTAACGTAATGCTTCTGATACCAGCGGGCAGCAGCGGCATGAAGGAGGGAGATTTAACTTTATATCTATTCACAAATATTTACACAATTTTTTTTTCTTTTCATTTACTCATATTGGTATTTATTTCAATAATAAATAAGTGAAAATATAATCGGCTCAAGTAAGAAAACCAAGCTATCAAGTTGTAAAGAAAAAACTAAATCTAGCCACACCTCTGCCACACTTGCCCCGCCCACAGAATCCCCCCCACGCTCCTCCGGGAACTATAAAAATGTGCTCGTTGGGCCAGGCGTGAAGAGGGGGTCAGAAGAGGGAGATAGGCGCTGGTTTCTGAGTGGCTGGTGGAAGACCCGTGGCAGTTTGTGAGGGAGGTGGAGGAGAGGGACTGGGTGGAATGGAGAGAGAGAGAGAGAGAGAGAGAGAGAGAGAGAGAAGGGTGTGTGTGTGTATGGGTGGGTGGGGGGTTTAGGGAGACGACCCAACGACGCTGGCGACCTGTGTGGCAGCAGAATGGGGAAATGGGCTTCTCGTCTCCTTCTGAAGGTTTTTGGGTTGAGCTGAGCTCAGGTCTGCAGAGAGCGCGTGAGTTCGTAAAGGCATTTGGCGAGCGTGGTGGAGACTTCCATAGTGCTCAGCGCCAGCACAGAGAGATGATTTTCATGCCGCCTGACCAACCTGAACACAAACACACAACAATCAGACACTGATTACATTTATGAAGTCTTTTTTTTCATGCTAGAAGTCACATTTCAATCCAAAACAAAAAAATTACTTGCATTGAGAACGACAATAACAGTATTGCTATTAATATAATAATTAATAATAACAGTAATACTAATCCATTCTAATCCAAAAAGACCATTTTAAGTCTTAAAAATATGAAAAAAACTGCACTGTTAAATTAAACATTCCCTACATAAATCTTATAGAAATTGTATAAAATAAAAAAAATATTTGGAGGAAAAAAAAATGGTACTCTAATTTTCATTAATGCAAGGGCAGACATTTTTGTACTGTAGTCTGTACTCCAAAATCCAATTCTTAAAAGTATTTTGATAATTTGATCACTATATTTATCAGTGTGCTTTTGTATTTACATATTGGAATAAAACAAAGGTGAAATCTGACTGAACACTGTTTTTGATGATGTTTAAATAAAATGTAAAAATTTAATAAATAGTTAAGATTTCTTAAATCAATCTTAAATTATTTTTTTTAAGAAATGAATAAAATAAATATTTGAAATGGTTCTGATTTCCATTACTGCAATGATCAAATTATCTAAATGTTTAAACCTATTTAATACTTGAAAGTGTGTGTGTGTGTGTGTGTGTGTGTGTGTGTGAGTGAGAGAGAGAGAGAGAGAGAGAGAGAGAGAGAGAGAGAGAGAGAGAGAGAGAGAGAGAGAGAGAGAGAGAGAGAGAGAGAGAGAGAGAGAGAGAGAGAGAGAGATTTATACATGGAAATTTCTGATCTGTGGCATGAAATCTAACACAACCACCACACTGAAATATTTGACTTACTTCCGTCCACAATCCGAGTACTTGGCGATGCTCTTTAACGTTAAGGCAGCAGTTAGTCTAATGTGTTTGGTCATTGGTCCCTCTTTATCATCCTGAGCAGGACCAAAAAAAATATATATATTTCAAGCTTGACACATCTATAAGCAGCAGAACGATCATTGTTTACACCAGGTAATAATACTGACTGTGAAGTCCCTGAACACCAGGTTTCGCGAGCCCCTGCGTAACGCCATCAGAGCTGCACTGGGGTGGTTGACGAGCGCTTTCTGTGGTCTGGAAGGAAGTGGAGGACTGCTGACCGCCGCTGGAGGAGACCTGCACATCAACACAGTCACAATCTCCATCACAATCATCTAGTACCTTAAACCAGCATGAGCTAAAGAAGCCATACACACTTGGAAGTGTTGGGCTTGCTGCCTTGCGTTTGCTCCTCCAGTTTGAGTGCAGCCAAGAGCGCTTCCCTCGAGCAGTGCTTATCCTGCAAAACACAAACTCTGATTAGTCAAACAAACACTGGGATAGATGTCATTATGACCGCATCAACAGAAAGAGAGAAAGATGGGATTTTGCCTGGAGGTGTGTGATGAAGGATAGTCTCTGGCGAGGAAAAGGTTCACAGCCCTCCCATTGGCACTGCCCTGGGTACGCATCTTTACTGCCATGACAGGTAGCTGCATGGTAAAACACCTTTGATGGCGTGTCAAACCACCTGAAACAACACCAAGTTAGCATGAACCAGCCTTCTCAAGACAGACATATACAAAGCAAAGCTCATCACATGCATCCTCACCGTTTGCATGCCTGCCACTGACATCTGAAGTTCTGTCCAGGTTTACGAGCTTGATCTGGAGAGAGGGCGGGTGCTGGAGAACTCTGATTGGTTCCCTGTACAGTCGGATCCACTGGAGGCGGAGTCTGCACTGACATCGGCTGTAAGTTTGTACAATGACAATCATGTTGTGAATTAATTTTATATATATATATATATATATATATATATATATATATATATATATATATATATTTTTTTTTTTTTACAGTAAAAGCAAGAAATAAAAATATAGCTGAATTTTGTAGATGTAATTTCTTCCCCTTGCACTTAATCTCAAAATAAATTTTATGAATATCGCTTATTCAAACTGGGCCCTTCATTTGGATAAATTTTTTCATGTTCCTGTGGCTCATTGCGCTGACAGCACAAAAGGTTGTCAAATCGATTACCAGGAAACACGTTAGGTAAATTGTTTTTGCCTAAATGCACTGTAAGATGATTTTTTTTTATGTAGAACTTTGTGTTTTCTTTGATTATTTTATGACTATTTCTGTCATTTCGATTTCTCAATTGCAGGGGTGGCATTTTTAATTATTAACAGCTCTTGTTTTTACTAGGGTTGTCAGTAAAATGCGTTAACTTCGAGTTTCGAAGTCGTCATCGGATTGGTTTAATTATACAGGATTTCCGGGAGACGTGTGTGTTGCATTCTTTAAAGTTCTGCCTGGAAACATAGACGCTGTGGTGCCAAACCACCTCACGAAAAGAAGAAATCTGTTGTGTTTACAACTGTGACGATGAGCTCTTATCAGGATCAACTAAACACTGGATTCTCAAAAGTATGTGAAATATTTAAAGTTCGCGGCATAAAATCTTGAAAATATGTCAGTTTTACACACCCGTCTGTTATTGTGGCAACATTTCCACACCTCGTAACGCTGAAATGAAATGAAGTGTGATTGGTTGTTTGACATGTCAGTCAAACGGTCTCATGGGCGGGCCTTGGCCAATGAAAGCTCCCATGGAATCCAGACCTTCAGCCGTCGGTCTGGCTATGTGAGACTAATTAAGAGCAAGAATGTTTTTCAGCCCAAAAATAACAGAAAAACTAAGATTAACTATAATAATTGTTGCATGCTAGGTAATTTCACATGCAAGTTCTCATTTCTGTAACGTTAAAATAAATCTCACTGGAATTACAGGAATTTGTGAGATTTACTGGAATATCCTGGCTGAACAATTGATGTCAGTTCACATCAACTAAATCAACATCTAGCAAGCATATGAGAAATCAACAAGTAACTAAACTGGTTTCTGAGTAAAGCACTACTACAGTTGGAACAGGGTAAACATTTACAGATATTATATTTCATCAATTGATTAAATCAGCTGTACACAGCAAGACAACTGTTTGGTGCAACAAGTTTTCTGAAACGTTAAATATGCAAAGGATGAATAATTTAATTAAATAAGAATTAATTTGCTCAATTTCCTAGCAATGAAATCAATCAGTTGACATTGTAGAGTTAAAGGTTTGCACAGAGAGGATTTTGGATTGCTCTCTCTCTCTCAATTAATCTATATTAATCTAATTTACATTAAATCTAATAAACTACCAACAGGCAGAAAAAGAAAAAAAAAAACTTAAAAATAAACCAAGCAAATGTTATAATGGACAAACCCCACCTTAAAAAACATTTGAATATATTCAGTAATAAAACTTTAAAGATTGGTGTAAGTGCTGAAAAAAACTCCTTTAACCATATGTATTGTAACTGTAATCAACAGATGTATATATATATATATGAAACAAGCATTACGTTGTAAAGTCAAAAACGCATTACCTGAGCATTGGTTTCAGGAAGCGGCGAGGGCACACTTGGTCTCTGCTGCGCTGCATTCTCTATTGCTACTTTTGTTACTGTGCTTGGGTCTGCGCCCGCCGGCACGGCCACCATGGTGGCACAGTTACCTGCATTGTTAGGGTCGCTGATAGTCACTATGCGTACGCCCATTTTTGTGGGGATTCCAGAGCTACCTCTGTCCCCGTCCTCCAGCGGTCTCTTCAACGGCCGGCTCTCCAAAGTTCCGTTAGCGGGAGGAGGAGGTGGCGGAGGCTCGGAAACAGGCGGAGGTGGGGAGTGGTTATGAGGTGGATGCTGTTGCCTTAGGCCCAATGTCTCTGAGTTGGGGCCATTGGAGATCTCCGCACCGTGGCTGGGCCCGTTGGCCAAGCGTTCGGCCTGCTCTGCTTTGGCAGTGTCCTGCTGAGGAGCAGCAAGAGAGTCCGTGAGACCCAAAGCCCCGTGCGCTTTCTGAGGCGACAACACCTCGCCGTTCCCCATGTGTTTGGAAGCCTTGTGATTTGGAATGTTTTTGCTCGGATGGGTGACGTCTGATCGATCGAAGTCGCACACCCCATTCACCATTAGCTTTTTAGGGTCAGAGGGTGTCTGCTTCCCAGGGACGCCGCTGTCGCCGCCTTGCGCCACAGGGCCATTTAGGGCCTCTCCTTGGCTGTTCCCTGAGTGGTATGGAGGTAGACTCATGTCAAACTTCCTCCCATTGAGCAGCTTTGCCGCAGGTCCATCCACCTCTGCGGATTCACCATTACTGGCTTTGGCCGAACCATCGGTGACGGAGTTGTTCTCCATGACCTCGATCTTGCGTTCGTGGACGTGGAGCCCCGTGGTGTCCTTGGCCTCCTCCTCCTTTTGGCAGATGATTCTGTCACCTCGGAAAGGTGGAATGGGCGTGGCTCCCGCAATTGGCAGAGGCGGAGTCAACTGCAGGCCGATTGTGGGCGGGGTTTGCGCTCCCTGGCCAGGGAAGCCAGAGTTTGGCACTACTGTGAAGGTAACTTGGTTGCTGGGTGAAGCCTGCAGAAGGGTGCCAGGGGTGGAGGTGGAGATGATCTGCCCTGGGAGGATGGAGATGGGAACGGCACCGGTCGCCTGCAAGGGGCTCTGCATAAGTTGCACGTTCAACTGTGGTTGAGACACCACTGGACCGCTGTTGGTCACCTGGTATACGACTTGCGGGCTTGGCGCCCTGGTGCTTGCAGGAGCGGGAACTTGCGGAGCAGGGAGTATGAGTTTTCCACCTGGGGTAGAAGGACCACGTTTCGGAAGCAGTAACTGTTTGATCAGACTGGATTCTGTGGAGGTAGGTTGGGCTGGGGGTGGAGGAGGGGGCGGAGTCTGCTGAAACTGCCGCTTGACGGACAGCATGTGGCTGACTGTGTTGGGCGGGGCTTGCTGCATGGGGGCGGGGTTAGTGATTGGTGCATTTGGGGAAGTGGGAGACTGAGTGGACTGTGGCTGGATGGTTTGAGGACTGGGGTTGGTCAGTATGATTTGATGGATGGCTGGGGCGAATGCGGTGTTGGATTGTTGATTCTGACTGACGATGACTAAGCTTTGCTGTTGGGGTTGTTGAGGTTGTGACGACTGCGATGCAGGTTTTGGGGCGATATTTTGAAACGCGATGCGGTTGCTAGTCACGCCTGAGACAGTCACGACCTGCCCTCCTGCCATCAGCGAAGTGCAAGGTGCACTGACATACTGAGGCGGCGCGAGCATTACAGACTCTTGGGAAGGGGCACCTTGCTGTCCCTGAGGGGTTTGCAGGTGCTGCTGGGCCACCGAAGGACAAACACCTTGCACTCGACCTGTAAAAACGTGTCCCTGGGGCATCGGCCCCTGTTGGATCAGTGTAACGGGAGCATGATGGAGCAAGGGCTGCTGGGTAGGCAAGCCGCTGTGGTTGGGAACAACAGGTGCAGAGGTTGCCGTGGGGATGGAGCTCTGGATCATGGCCGTTTTGAGAATGTCATTGGGTTGTATGGGAACTGGGGCGGTGGCGGGAGGGCATGGAGAAGGAAGTGCAGCTTGTCCTGGCGGGTTCATGGGGAGTCGTGGAACAGTTGGGGCTGGAGCAGGAGCACTGGGAGCGTTGGTGTGCGAAGTTCCATGCATGGTCAAGGCCACCTGTGGTGCTGCCTGGCCGGCAGTAAGGCTTGGTGCTGGTGTCCGGACAAGCTGCCCTCCCACACCAGGAGACAGCGCTGCATGAACACACAAGATGGAACAAATCATCTATAAATGCAACTGGCTTAACGCATTAAACCCTGGATGGGCTTTTGTTTTATTCTCACACCTGGGTAAATTACATCTAGTGTTCAAGTTCAGCAATGCACAATGGGGTGAACTAGGATCTTACAATTTTCATGATGCAGAAAACATTTCATAAAAGTCATAAAAATGGAATTGGCTGTATAACAGAATTTGGCCAAATCAAAATATGGCAAGATATGGACTAATTTATTTTTTTATTCTTTTCTTTTTTTAATGCCATGTCAGCTTCTATGGCTATGTTAAACTGTGTTTCCATTTTTACAACTGTCCTATTATTTATACATATTGGTATTCTGCTATTGAAGAGATGTATGTCACGTCACTTTTTTTTAAGAGATGCTACATGGTTTTTTTTTTGTTCCAATAACAAATTTCTATTCTATTCTTTTCTATTCTATTATTTTCAGCAATTTTTTTGACCACCATGTTTAATAGTAAATCTGAATTTAATCATAAAACAAACAAGGTTTAAAAAGCTTAAAACCAAGATCAAATGCAGTGTAAAGCATCTTTCTAGACTGCTAGAATGAGAGTTCTTGAGACAATAATAAGAGTTTTTCTACCTGACTGGAGCTGAGGGGTTTCTAGAGGAGCTTCGTGTTTGGGAACTGGGGCAGGAATGGCCTGCTGCTGCTGCTGATAATAAAGCTGTACGGGAAGAGGAATCGGCCTCTTCCGCACACCAACCACATGGATTTGAGCCTGTCCATTCAGCCGTGTGTCCTCCACACGCTTCACCGTGTGATTAGGAAACAGCGTCCTGAGAAGCACACAAGCACAGAGTTGATTTAATGTTTGAGTGGTGAGTTTCAGCATTCAACATTTACCATTTGGGACAGCACAGAAGCAACTTCACAACATCTGCCCAACAGTTCCATTGGTCTCACCTCAGGCATTTGTAGAAGTTATTGGACGTTAACACGCCACCCCTTGCCATCTTGCTGCAGGTCGCCAGATATTCAGAGTACATCTCAGAGCGAGAGACCGAACCATCTGGATGAACCTCAAAATGAGCATTTAGCCTAACAAGGACAGAAAGCATTCATAAAACACAAAACATAACAGATTTGAGAAATGTAAGAAAGAAAGATGTAAATCTTACCACTGAGTTGTGAATTTCTCTCCATCTACTTCCACAATCCCAGGTGGAGGTGTAGACTGCACAGGCGCCCTGTTCACTACAAAGAAACAAACCCAAAAACACTGTAAATACAAATTACATAAACTCCTTTCTCATTAATTTTCCATTTCAATGCACATTTTTGATGGATATTTTTAAACCCTAACTTGAGACTTAAAGCAGTAGTAATCGGTTTAAGAAAAATTATCTTCTATTTTGTGAAATATCATAAACCCTGATGAGGGAATTGTATCATGAAACTGAAAAAAAAAAAACAACAACATTCCTTTTACCTCCAAAAAAGAGGGGGAAAAAAACCTATGCATAGTATATTATTACTATAGTAAATACATGTAATTTATAAGAAGGACACTGTAAAATAAATCGTTAATGCATATTGCATCTGTCCTATCTTGCATTGTGTGTAAATCACTTACTCTTGACGGTAATTAAAAGATAAAGTACTTCTTGTGATATCTGAATATGCAATTTTGTACATCTCTAGTACACACAAAATCCGACAGCGGATACACAGGACACTCACCAGCGCCAGGAGTGCCTTGTGTAAGCGGGGAAATGTGCTCGACAAGCTGCGGCCGAACCTCTGAGGCCTGACTGCTCGAGGCCTGATGCTCGATGAGTTTTACTGCCGTAAGGGCGTCTGGTCCGAAAGTGTGCAGGTCCACTGACACCAACCGCACTAGAAGATCTGAAATATGAACATGCAAACCATGTTAGTTCACTGCTCCTGACGGTTAGTGGTGCAACAAAATTCAGCAACTAAATTTTTGGGCTGAAACGTCACAATTTTTGGAGGGAGGAAATCATTGACCAAAACGCGTGAACGTGTACCTATGCTTCTCTCCACAGAGGAGATCTTAGAGCACGTGATCTCCCCAAGCTCGGCCAGCTGGTACAGGACCTCGAGCGCGGAGATGACCAGCATGATGTCCGGCAGCGTCAGGAGGGCGATGACTTCTCGGTACGACTCCTGATCCACATACTCACAGATCAGAACGCCGTTATCCTCCACTTTGCTCAGGTTCCCGAGAATTTCCATGGCTGTAGGATGCAATGGAAATAATTAGCAACTCTCAAAAGAAAAGGACAGGTTTAACGCAGGGCTCTAGACTGCAAACATTTTTTGAAAATGTGCGAGTTAAAATTTAACGTGGTCACATTGTGCATGGTTTGTACTGCTCCAAAGTGTCGGCTCCATATAGCACGCGTTGCATAGGCATGAAACATTGTAGCAGGAGTCAGATTTGAGATCTTTTCTTGTAAAACGTGACAACAAGATTGCAAATTCGAAAGCATCCGAAGCCCGGCTTATAACACAGCAAAAGAGGAACTCCTGTTCACAAAATTCAAATCAAACTGATGAAAAAGAACGGGTTGAATGTTAACCACTTTCGTTACCATATAACAATGAAGTAGGGCTGCACGATGTGTTGTTTAAGCATCGATATCGCGATGTACGAATCCACGATAGTCACATCGCAGGATGTGCGATGTAGGCTGTCGTAGTTGATCCGTTATTCATTAACTGTACGGGCCAGCTACTCACCTGCCCTTGACGAATGTGATTCGCGGATTAATTGCACAGCTTAACCATCATAGAGTGAAAGTTTATAATTGACAGGACTGAAAACCACATGCAAGTTTAACAGGGCAGAGAGAGAGGTAGCGCGAGAGAGACAGAGAGAGCGAGACAGGTAGCGCGAGAGAGACAGAGAGAGCGAGAGAGAGAGCGCGAGAGAGACAGAGCGAGAGAGAGAGCACGAGAGAGACAGAGCGCGCGAGAGAGACAGAGAGAGAGAGAGAGAGCGCGCGAGAGAGACAGAGAGAGAGAGAGCGCGCGAGAGAGACAGAGAGAGAGAGCGCGCGAGAGAGACAGAGAGAGAGCGCGCGAGAGACAGAGAGAGAGAGCGTGCGAGAGACAGAGAGAGAGAGCGCGCGAGAGACAGGGAGAGCGAGAGAGAGAGAGACAGTGCACGAGAGAGACAGAGAGAGAGAGAGCGCGCGAGAGAGACAGAGAGAGAGAGCGCGCGAGAGACAGAGAGAGAGAGCGTGCGAGAGACAGAGAGAGAGAGCGCGCGAGAGACAGGGAGAGCGAGAGAGAGAGAGACAGTGCACGAGAGAGACAGAGAGAGAGAGAGACAGTGCACGAGAGAGACAGAGAGAGAGAGAGAGACAGTGCACGAGAGAGACAGAGAGAGAGAGAGAGACAGTGCACGAGAGAGACAGAGCGCGCGCGAGAGAGAGAGAGCGCGCGCGCGCGCGCGAGAGACAGAGAGAGAGCGCGCGCGCGAGCACGAGAGAGAGAGAGAGAGAGAGAGAGAGAGAGAGAGAGAGAGAGAGAGAGAGAGCGTGCGAGAGAGACAGAGAGAGAGAGAGAGAGAGAGAGAGAGAGAGAGAGAGAGTGCGAGAGAGACAGAGAGAGAGAGAGAGAGAGAGAGCGCGCGAGAGAGACAAGAGAGAGAGAACACATGAGAAGTCATGTTTAAGACGTGCTGCTAGACAAAATGCTTGTTTTCGGTCCAAAAATTAGATAAACACCGATTTTTATGAGGAAAATGTAAGAGAAGTGACCACAACACACCAGAGGAGAGAAAGAGAGGAAAAAGAAGGAGAAAGAAAAAGACAGAAGGAAAAAAAAAAATATACAGTTGGAAGAAGGAGCTCAGAAACAGAGCATCAAGCTGAAAAGAAACAAAGAGAAAACAAAGAGAAAACAAAAACAAACCAGAAGAAGAAGATGATAGAGGGACTCAAGCAAGTAACAGCAAGTAACTGGACACTGACATTAATAAGTTTTAATAAGTTTTTGCATTTATTACTATAAAACAAGTTCCAACTGAAAAAAAAAAAAAAACTAATAGCTAACAAGCTAACATTGGACTGTGGTTACCTAGCAACGGCATCAATAACATCAGTAGTGGCAGTTGTGCTGTTAAACAAGGAACACAGAAGTTTGAAGATCAACAACTGTTTCATGATGTCTACACACGCTGACACCATTGAATATCCCCCAGCTATCAAAAGCAAAACTGCAAGAGGAAAATATAAACAGACAATACTTCGAGAGAAACCAGAAATCCTGTTCCTGGACCATTACAAAGATGGAAGGTCCTGTAATTTAATCTTCTGGACTGATGAACCATATGCCTGGCTGAATGTGTTCAGCTCTCACTACCCAGCAATAAAGAGAGCAGGCATTTGTAATGGATGGAAAATAAGTGTACTGGAAGAAAATGACTCTGACACCACCAGAATAACAGTGAACCTGTTCAAAAATGGAACTACCATGATACAAGGCGACCTGAGAGAGTTTGAGTGTGACTTTCCTGCAATGAGACTGAGAGCTGAGAAGGAGAAGGAGGTCCTCGCAAGCATCGCACCAACCCTGGGAGTCAAAGCCTCCTGTTCTGTCCCTCCTCCAGACACACAGCCTGACGATGACACCGATCCTCCCCTGCTACAGCACTCTGAGGCCCTGGACATCATGAGAGAACACTTCTCCCAGTTGGAGATAGAACTGGTACAGATCAGAGAGCAGCTGGACCAACAGCAGCCTACAACACCTACCGTCAGTGACTTCCAGGCCAAAAAAGAACTGGACAGTGTCAACTCACAGCTGAGAGAGTTTCAACAAGAACTAGATCGTCAGAGAAGACAGCTGGATGACCTCAGTGAGGAGATGGAAGAACTTAGGAAAGACAGAGACAACTGCAGAACTGAATTGGCTACTCTGAGAGAAGAGCTACAGGACAGGCTCAGCCTACAAGCCAGACTGAACCCCACACAACCCCCTGTGCCCACCTCTCAGATCCAGACCACATCCAACCAAACTCCCACTACACCTGCTGGAAGAAAACGCAGCCCTTTCCTCCAGGACTCCCTCCCTCTCACGAGCTGCCTCCATACAAACATCCCAAGCCAAGACACCAGTCACAACCCGGCACCTGTCCTAGGTCCTGCCTCTAACCAGACTCCAGTTAGGAGCTGTAGACCTGAAACCACCACCACAGCTCCACATCCAGACCCGACAGCTGAGAATGAACAAACACACACAGGCAGAAGGGCGGACATTATCCTCCTCATGGACTCTAATGGAAAATTCCTAAATGAAAAGACCTTATTCCCAAGGCACAGAACGGAGAAGATCTGGTGCCCCAACACCAGGAGAGCCCTGGAGCTGCTAACAGTACCTGAGCTAGGCTCACCTAGCCACATTATCATTCACACAGACACCAACGACTTAAGGACCCAGCAAGACAGACTGGCGGACTCTCTTAGGAGAGTCATTGAGCAAGCATCCACAAATTTCCCTACCAGCAAGATAGTCATATCTACGCTGCTGCACAGGAGAGACTTCCACCCCCACACCATTCACAGAGTGAATATCAGCCTCTCCAGGGACTGTGCCCTCAAACCCAACGTGTTCTTAGCCCACCACCCGACCCTCCACCTGGACTGCCTGTATGATAACATACACCTACACAGAAATGCAGTCCCCACCCTAGCTAGGACCCTGAAGGATGTTGCTCTTGGAAGGAGCTCTATTACCACTCCAAGGGGTAACCACACAACACAGACCCCACGCAGACCTCCTAGACCTTCAAGACCATCCAGACCATCCAGACCTCCACCATACACCCACCCCCGGCCATCAGAGAGGACGGCCAGGCCACCAAACCCACCACATCACCAACATCACAACCCACAGCCAACACAACATTGGCCCCCGATACCCAGCCAGAGAGCCCCCCAGCCTGGAGGTCCTATACCCCCCTCATCCCAACGGCAGAGCCAAGACTACAGGAGCAGCAGCCTACTGGACTGAGCTACGCTACAGCGGCGAGAAGAGCCACAACCCCACCCCCCTCTGGTGAACTCAAAGACATATTACACATGCTAAACCTGCTCTGCTCTCGCCTCATATAGCGTCAGGATGAAGAGCAGAGGTCTCTTAGACAAATCAATAATTCATAGTATAGCATATTAGATATCATTTTAAATGGACAATTCTTAACAATATCTCACACATGCAGTGTTGGGGAGTAACTAGTTACATGTAACGGCGTTACGTAATTTAATTACAAAATAAATGTAACAGTAATCAGTTACAGTTACTAAGAAAAAATGAGTAATTAAATTACAGTTACTTATGAAAATTGTAACGATTACAAAGAGGATTACATTTGAATATTTACACACATCCACATACAGCTTATTTCTTTCCCAAATTGCACTAAGACATATGGCCCATAATCTCCGAGACGCGGAAAACACATTCGTAGAATCGAGTCATAAAAATGGAATTCAGCCTATAATGACGCAATATGCCACATTTTGGACGAATAAATCAAAAGTAGGTCAGTACACTTGAATCAAAACCCGATATGGACTGATGTCTGTGAATATTAAGCCGCAAAAAGACTGAATATGAATCATACACGTTCTGCGTGTCTGTGGAAATCAGGCGCTGACTGGACATCGGGAGAACCGGGACTATTCGGTGGCCTGGCAGACGATTTGGCCTTCTACTTTAATATTGTTATTGTATAATTGCAGGCCGAATATACTAAAGCGATTATTTCCGAATCCGCCATTCGATAATTAAATTTCTAATAAATCATGAATCGGTTAGTCGTGACTGGCAATGGTTGGGCTCGCGCGCTCTCCGCGCCTCCGCCGAACGGTTTGGATCAGACTCCGAGTAATCAATGCGAGAGAGAGACTGGAGTGAACTGTGTAAGCGCACAGCTGGAGCAGAGAAGCGACACTTCTGTTCAGGGTTTCAGGTGCAGGTCAGTTTCATCTGTAAATATGCTAATGTAGTTTTGTCTTTGTTTACTTAGTCAAGCAGCAGCAGCACTTTGCTCGCAATCACTCAAAATACTGTATAAACGACGTCATTATTATCTTTTGTAATGTTACAGTAGTAAGTTAGCAGACAAATCATCATATTTTATCATAGGTTTAGGGGGAGCTAGTGGATACAAAAACACAACCCTTAGGAAAATTAATATAGCCTATGGTATGGCACTAACCGTGGTTTAATTATGGAATTTGTAGTAAAAATAAATACAAGTGGTAATTCATTTGCCAAAAAAACAAAATTGCACTTACAAAACATGGTAAAAGTCAAATAAAAATCTTCAGTATTAAAGTCATGAGAGAGATGGATGGATAATGGAAGTGAAGGTGCAGTTCAGGAGAGAACTCTTAATTACGTTGCAAGTCCCCCAACCTAAGGATTCAAATCTTTTTGATGTCAGGTCCAAAAAAAATAGGGTTGTCCATGTTTCAGAATGGGTTGTGGGTGTATGAGTGTGAGATTTCCCAGCCTATTTTTTTCCCCATTTCTCATGGAAATTAATCTCTAGAATAGTCACTTCATGAGCATTTTTTACTTATTTTGAGAAACTATCATCATATCATATACAAAGAGACAGCAGTGTTTCAAAAAGACACCAATGTTTCAGGAGTTTAGTACACAAAATAGGACACATGCTTATTAGATAACCGTATTTGAGTTGATGTATATGCTTTTATTTTTTTATTAACTATTTTTCCCCAAACCATTGTTAGATGCAGTTAGATGCCTGTAATTATGCAAAGATTTGGTTTCAAAAACAGTATCTATAAACTATTTCTTTTGATTTTAAATCTGCTTTGAACTTCAGATCAATCTCTAAGTAAAAGGCACTACTAAAGTCTGATTGTGTGGTGGATGTCTTCAAATGTGATCATCTTAATTTAAGTGATGAAGGATGGTGAAAGTCTGACAGTATTGAGCACTACTTTAAGGTTAAACCTGCATGGTGTAAAATGGTTGAAGATGATTAACAGTTGCAAATTAACATTCATTAGAAATTTATAAAAGTAATCAAAATGTACTCAAAAGTAATTAGTTACATTACTTTATTAAAGTAATTAAAAAAGTTACACTACTATTACATTTTAAATAGGGTAACTTGTAATCTGTAACCTATTACATTTCCAAAGTAACCTTCCCAACACTGCACACATGATACATTATAAAATGTCACTCAAAGTTTAATATTTTGTTAATTTACCTACAACAATATTTTCCTTTTATTTATTTATTTATTTTTTTCTTCTCGTTTGTTACTAGTATTATTATTATTATATTGTTTTAATATCTAGTTTACTATTAGGTGTTAGTTAGGATATAAGGTGTTTGTCTAATTTTTGAACAGATTACACTTGGAGATGAAATCGTTTACAATAACATGTTGGAACATTCAAGGTCTGAGATCATCAGCTTTTGGTTTAAAAAGCAGAAACTCAGATTTTAATAGAGAGTTAAAAGACTCTGACATCATAGTTCTACAGGAGACATGGTGCAGAGAAGATATTTCCACTGGTCGTCCTCACGGCTACACTGAGATCATTATATCATCAACAAAAAATCCCACAATAACTCAAGGCAGAGATTCAGGAGGCATGATTATATGGTGTAAATCAGAACTGAGCCAATCCATCACAGTAATTAAAAAAGAAGAATCTTATATATGGTTGAAACTTAACAAACAGATGATTTGTGCTGAGCAACATGTCTACATATGTGCCATCTATATACCTCCATCAGAATCCCCCTACTACAACCCAGATATCTTCTCTATTCTTGAGGAGGAAATTAACCATTATAAAAGCATGGGAAATGTATTAATCTGTGGGGACTTGAACGCTCGAACAGGGGAAAGAGCTGACACTATGAACACCCAGGGAGACAAACACTTACCTGGAAGCACCTGCTTCCCCCTCCCTGAATGTCCTTCTAGAAAGAGCTTTGACAAGCTTACCAACACAAGCGGTGTGCAGCTTTTACAGCTATGCCGTACACTGGGTCTGTACATAGTCAACGGCAGGCTACGAGGGGACTCTCTGGGTCGCTACACTTACAGCTCAGCTCTTGGCAGTAGTGTGGTAGATTATTTCATTACAGATCTAGATCCAGTGTCTCTCAGAGCTTTCACAGTCAGCCCCCTCACACCCCTCTCAGACCACAGCAAAATCACACTATATCTTCAAAGGGCCCAGTCTAAGTCTAGAGCCCCCTTTGCCTGTGAACTGTTCAACAGCACATACTCATACAGATGGACCCCAAACAGCGTGGGCGCGTACCAAAAGGCACTGGAAAATCAAAACATATATGATTTAACTCATTTATTTATAAATGAAACATTTCCCCAGAATAGTTCTGGTGTAAATTCAGCTGTGGACAAAATCAATTCAATATTTCATCATTTGGCTTCATTGTCTAATTTGAAAGCCTCCAAACCAAAACTTCAACAAATGAACAGTAACAAATGGTTTGACACTGAATGCAAAAACCTAAGGAAAACTTTAAGGAAATTATCTAATGAAAAGCATAGGGACCCAGATAACCACAATATACGCTGTAAATATGAGGCCACTCTGAAACAATACAAGTACACTCTAAAAACTAAAAAAGAACAACACAACAAAAAGCAACTCTGTGAAATTGAGGAATCTTTAGAGTCCAACCAGTTCTGGGAGAAATGGAACAACCTAAACAAAACCCAGCAGGATGAATTGGCCATTCAAGATGGAAATACTTGGATTAATCACTTTAGTGATTTATACAGTACTATTACAAAAATTATGATCAGTACAAGATACTCACAAAATTGAAAACTCTGGAGGCGGTGATAAAAAACAACCAAAACCCTCTAGATTACCCTGTCACAGAACAAGAGTTAGCAGAGGTCATCCAGTCCCTGAAAGGAAAAAAGGCTTGTGGTGTAGATGGAATCCTCAACGAAATGATCAAATACTCGGATCATAAAATCAGATTGGCTATACTAAAACTATTCAATACAATTCTATCAACTGGAACTTTTCCAGACATCTGGAGCAAAGGCTTAATAACCCCAATTCATAAATCCGGAGATAAATATGACCCAAATAACTACAGAGGAATATGTGTATCCAGTAACCTGGGAAAAATATTCTGCAACATCGTTAATAAACGACTTGTCAACTTGCTTGATGACCACAATATTCTACATAAATGCCAAATTGGTTTTTTGCCAAATTGCCGCACAACGGACCATATATTTACACTCCAGACTCTAATTGATCAAGAACTAAACATTAAGAAAAGAAAGGTATATGCCTGTTTTGTTGACTTCCAAAAAGCCTTTGATTCCATCTGGCACGAAGGCCTCTTCTGTAGACTACTCGAAAGTGGCATTGGAGGAAAAACATATGATTTGATTAAGAACATGTATACAAAAAGTGAATGTGCCGTAAAGATTGGAAACAAACAAACAGCGTTCTTCTCCCAGGGCCGGGGAGTGAAGCAGGGGTGCAATCTCAGTCCAATTCTCTTCAATCTATATATCAATGAATTAGCAAACCAGTTAGAGAGTTCCACGGCACCTGGCCTCACCCTGAACAACACCGAGATCAGAGCTCTGCTGTATGCAGACGACTTGGTGTTGCTCTCACCTACTAAAGAAGGCTTGCAGCAGCACCTTAACCTCCTGCAGAGATTCTGCCAGACCTGGGCCCTGACAGTAAACACAGCGAAGACTAAGATAATGATCTTTCAGAAACAATACAGAAATCAGGTTACACACAATTTCTATCTAGACACCACTAAATTACAACACACAAAAAACTACACTTACCTCGGCCTCAACATTACATACACAGGGAACCTCAACATGGCTGTGAAAGATCTGAGGGACAAAGCAAGGAGGGCTTTCTATGCAATAAAAAGAAACATTAAAATCTATATTCCAATTGAAATCTGGCTAAAAATGTTCCAATTTGTACTAGAACCAATAATTCTATATGGTAGTGAAATTTGGGGGCCAAAACTTAATAATGAATTTGACAAATGGGACAAAACAGTCATAGAATCTTTCCATACCGAGCTCTGTAAGAGCATCCTACAGGTGCAGAGAAAAACACCCAATAACCTGTGCAGAGCAGAGCTCGGCCATTACCCCCTCTTACTCAAAATACAAAAAAGATCAATTCAATTTTACAATCACTTAAAGCCCTAACCTTGCAGGAGCTGAAGCCAGAGAAGAGTCCCCTCAGCCAGCTGGTCCTGAGACTCTCTGCAGTCACCAGTGCCCAGCAGCCTCAGGACAGCAGCGCCAGCTCAAGCAGACCACACCACATTAGCAACAAGCAGAAAGAAAAATATATCGAATACTGGAAAGAATACACCAAAACACAAAGTAAAGTACAATGCTATCTGACCCTAAAAAGAGAATTCACACTGGCAAATTACCTGAGAACAATAAAATGCCCTAAACTGAGAAAAATATTGACAACATACAGACTGAGTGAACACAGCCTGGCCATAGAGAAGGGTCGCCACAGACAGAGCTGGCTCCCACCGGAGGAGAGACTCTGCCCCCAGTGTGACCGGGGACAGATCGAGACAGAGCTGCACTTTCTGACCTCATGCCCCAAATACAATACAATCAGACAAAAACACTTTGAAAACATTTCCCAAATATACCCTGAATTCGAAAACATACCAGACACACAGAAACTCCCATACATACTGGGAGAAATGCCCAAATGTGAGATAATTGCTGCAAAGTATGTCTTTGCATGCCATGAAATGAGGACAACCAGTGGAACCTCAGATGGATAAATAATTGTATATTTTGATTGTTTGATGTAGATATGTATTTGTGTATATGTATGTATGTGTATATATATATATATATATATATATATATATATATATATATATATATATATATATATATATATATGTGTGTGTGTATGTATGTATGTATGTATGTGTGTATATATATATATATATATATATATATATATATATATATATATTTTTTTTTTTTTTCATTTTTGTATAAATGTATTCATACATTTGTTTACTGTTTAATTTTATTGATTATTTGTTCATTGCCTATGTAATTGCCAATGCTTTGGCAATACTGTACAAGTCATGCCAATAAAGCTAATTTGAATTTTTTTTTGAGAGAGAGAGCGCGCGCGAGAGAGAGAGAGAGCGCGCGAGAGAGAGAGAGCGCGCGAGAGAGACAGAGAGAGAGAGAGAGAGAGCGCGAGAGAGCGCGCGCGAGAGAGAGAGAGAGAGAGAGAGCGCTCGCGAGAGAGAGAGAGCGCGCGAGAGAGACAGAGAGAGAGAGAGAGCGCGCGAGAGAGAGAGAGAGCTTTGTGATGATATGTCTGGGGGTTAACTGATTTTAAGTGATTGTAAAATTTAATTGATCTTTTTTGTATTTTGAGAGAGAGAGAGAGAGAGAGCGCGCGCGAGAGAGAGAGAGAGAGAGAGAGAGAGAGAGAGAGAGAGAGAGAGAGAGAGAGAGAGAGAGCGCGCGCGAGAGAGAGAGAGAGAGAGAGAGAGAGAGAGCGCGCGCGAGAGAGACAGAGAGAGCGTGCGCGAGAGAGACAGAGAGAGCGTGCGCGAGAGAGACAGAGAGAGAGCGAGCGCGAGAGAGAGAGCGCGCGAGAGACAGAGAGAGAGAGCGCGCGAGAGACAGGGAGAGAGAGCGCGCGAGAGACAGGGAGAGAGAGCGCGCGAGAGACAGGGAGAGAGAGCGCGCGAGAGACAGGGAGAGAGAGCGCGCGAGAGACAGGGAGAGAGAGCGCGCGAGAGAGACAGAGAGAGAGAGAGCGCGCGAGAGACAGGGAGAGAGAGAGAGCGTGCAAGAGAGACTGAGAGAGAGAGAGCGCGCGAGAGAGACAGAGAGAGAGTACATTAGAAGTACCATCAATGTTTATAGAAATGTATATGGATTTATTTTGCATGTAATTTTTTTTTTCTTATGAATATATATGTATTTTTGTTTTGTTTGTTTCTATTCTGCTATGTACAATGCTTTGGCAATATGTACCTTTGTATGTCATGCCAATAAAGCAATATGAATTGAATTGAGAGAGAGAGAGAGAGAGAGACCGAGAGAGAGCGAGCCGTTTTCAAACAACACGAGCGCTGTCTTGCTCTCTCTCCCTCGCGCATATTAATCAATTGACAAGATGGTGTCGATGTTTAAATCATTTAAAATGAGAATGTAAGTGTGCTCACCCCATTTTTGTTTGTAAGAAAAAATATCGCAATATATATCGCAGAAAAATAAAATATCGCAATGTCATTTTTTCCCAATATCGTGCAGCCCTACAATGAAGTATGATAAAAGTTGATTAATGCCATATTGCAGCAATTGAGTCTAGAGCCCTGGTTTAACGGCATGAACAGTTCACCCTAAAAGATGCTTACCCCTCATTTTGAGAAAAAGATCCCGTGACAACAAACACTTTGTGATGGTGTGAAACATCAGATGCGTTGTTCGGAAATCAACTGGATCCAGCTGAAGCTAAAAAAGGACAAATAGACATTTAACAAAAGATACAAATTGCCAACAAATCCAAACATGAAGCATACATTTCATAGAGTGCTGCAGGGATAACATATTTATAACCTAGAAACAAGAATTTTAGCACTTCCGGTTCCATCGTTTTAAAGTCAATGGGTTATTTGAATGAGTTTTTTGTAAAATGCTTGAATTAAGGTTTCCGGTGAACCACAGCTCAAGATTTTGACATTTCATTCTATGACATAAAACATATCAGTTATACCTCTTTGTGATTTTCTTTTAGGATTTTACTTTTCTTAAAACAGATAAAACAGCGATGTAAGACGAAGCTGAAGGAGAAAGTGGGAACGGGAATGCACATGAGATAAGCATTTGTGGTTAAAAAGTATATAAATTGGAATTTTTATTTTAGAAAAATAAGTCTCGCTGGATAAGACCCTTCTTCCTCAGCTGGGATCGTTTAGAGCTGTCTGAAGCTGCATTTAAACTGCATTTTGGAAGTTCTCGAGGGGCACCATAGAAGTCCATTATATGGAGAGAAATCCTGAAATGTTTTCCTCAAAAACATACTTTCTCACGACTGAAGGAAGAAAGAAAGACATGAACATCTTGGAAGACAAGGGGGTGAATACATTATCTGTAATTTTTTGTTCTAGAAGTGAACTAATCCTTTAAGAGAGACCAATCTAGAGTTGAAACAACGAATCGATTTAATCGATTAAAATCGATTATTAAAATAGTTGTCAACTAATTTAGTCATCGATTCGTTGCTAAATAACTTTTATTTGCCGTAAGCGGCTCATTTCGTGCATATTTCAAATCTGCGGTGACCAAAGTGTGGCAGTAATGAGCCACCGGAGGTTTTACTCAGCCAGTACAACAGGAGAAGTAGCGAATAGCCAATAGCTGGCCTTGTTTTATGTCACGTGCTTCCCGAACAGCGTCTCTGCAGCCATAGACATCATATGATGTCTATGTCTGCAGCATTCAGCGTGATGTGGAAGTACTTTACATTGAGCCTTTAAAAAAAGAAGAGTAACCTGCACTACTGCACTGTTTAAGGGGACGTTCACATATCGCGTCTTTTGCGCGCTCAAGTTCGTTATTTCCAACACCGCACCGCATCGAGTTAAAAACATCTCAACTTTTCAGAATGCAGCAACCGCACCTCGGGTCATGTGACAAGAACTAACCAATCAGCTTCATCCTTTCCCGTAACAACGTTAAAAGCTCAGTCAAGATGAAAGGAACAGCTGATCATAGTTGTATATGGATTTCCATTTTGAAATAAATTTAGTAGCAGAGCTACTGCAAGCGATTTTTTGAGCTGCAAATCCATTTATCCTTTGCTGAAATTTCCGCGTCTTCAAGGAGAGAGCACGTCATGGTTGCTTAGCAAAGGCAGACGCCTCAGGGGCGCTTCTGCGCGAGCGCTTTGGAAAGAAGGAGAAAGCGGTGCGCCTAGCGTTTTCCACGCGTTTTTAGGCGCGATTTGTGAACGGCCCCTAAGACTTTCATTTGTGCAGATTCTCCAGTACAATGTTGTTTGCAAATGTTTAGTCATAAAAGCTGATAACATTGCTTTTTAACAGTTAACATTTAAAGCTTTACAAACATGTTCTGTGATCAGTTTGTCGTTTAACAGTTCAAAATTCAGTCGTGCAGCCTAATTATGACTGAATGAGAGAGGTAAATGTAGATATTTGAAATGCACTTTTTTCTAAGTATTATTCACTGCTCTTTTTCACACAGCAGGTTTTTTGTGTGTGTCCTATTTTTTTTTTCTGGACAACCTTCTGATGGATTTTACTTTAAATTGTGAGTTCCATTCAGGTTTCATGCCATTGGCACATTTTTTGAAGGATTGTTTACAATTTCACAGCAAAAGCTATAAAGCTTTTTCCCAGTAAATTATAAAATACAATGTACTGCAATTTTATTCTGTTTTATCCTTATTCTTCGTGAAAATATGTTCGGAAAGATTCCTTAATAAGCTTTGTTCAGGATGTTAAACTACTTTAGGAGCTCTAATGACTGCCATGGTGAAAACATTATTTGAAATCTCCTTGTGAAATTTGCTAGAGTATGGGTCAGTGTTCTGATTGCAGAAGAGTTCGACAAAGGATTACTAACACAATAAAACAACTCCAGGTATATTTTTGATGAGGATATGACAGTGCAAAATGGTTAAAATCTCTTAAATCTATGCTGAATGATAAAGGCCATTTATTAATAATTTACTTGGGGGGAAAATGGGAAAAACTAAAATATAAGTACATAAACCGATTAATCGATTAATCGTAAAAATAATCGACAGATTAATCGATTATCAAAATAATCGTTAGTTGCAGCCCTAGACCAATCTAAAATGGGTTCAGGTTTGATGGTGTAAAATTAGATTTCAAGGTCCACAAAACCACAAAATGTCCGAATCATGAACATTTGTTGTTGAGAGAGCTTATTTTCTGCAATACTCCAAAAACCAATAGAATATTCCTTTTGGGGTTTTGGTAAAGGAAACTTGGTGATGTTAACTTACATTGTTTGCTGACAAAAATGTGTCATAATTGCAGCACTCTATAGAGATGTAGATTGTGGACTCTAACCTCTCCGGCGACGTTGCCGAGCGTGTCGAGACCCAGCTGCCGCAGCTGGACGAAGGAACAGTGCGCACACAGTAAGAGGAAGCGCAGACATGTGCGATTAGCTGCCAGGAGTTTGATGTTGGCCTCCTCGAAGGACAAGTTCCTCAGAATCATTGCCACCTGCAACACCCGCTGGCCCTCGACGTCTCCGATGCCTACGGCACGTGTCGGGTGGAAGAGAGGAGTGCAGACGTCCCTCATCTCCAATCCGTCTGAAAAAATGACAATGCACACTTAGTGTGAAGTAATGTTCGGTTAAAACATATCAACTAATCAAAACGAAACAACACTTCATTCAGCATCTTCACCACATCAAAGGAAACGAGAGTAGTCGGGACGTAAACAACCACATACTTTGGGGTGTGCAGCTCTTGTCTGAGATGAGATCTTTCACTTCATTGTCTTCAATGACATCTTTCCAAAACTAAAATAAAAATAAGAGTTAAGAGCACAAAAACAGATACCGTGCAAGAAAAGCAAGTTGACATCTTCTCTTACCCTCACAAAGTCTCGTGACGTTTTCTCCTGCCAGTCTGTCCCAAATAGAGCAGAAAAGCTGCCTAATGCTGAAAGACAAACATATGTAACATTAGCAGACCCATGCAGTCTTGAAGTGCGAGTGCTATAGAAAATGCAGTATTAAGCATACAGTCGTCGAAGACTCCCGTGTGTGCCAGCAGCAGTGTGACGAGTTTGGGCTCTTTTTCTAGCTGCATGGCGTGCTTGCTCTCGTTGGACAGGAGCGTGCACACGTTAATGGCGAAGTCCACCTCGTTCGGGAGCCCAGACAGGAGAGACAGCACCAGTTTGTTGTAATCGGATGGAGGGACAAAATCCATCGACAGCCCATAGCTTTGGCGGAGATAGTCTGTCAAACAAAGGATAAGCAAAATAGATTTTTATATATTTCTACAGATTTCATGAAGAAATTGTGAGCGGTAATTGGCCATGTGTCTTGGAGGTTGCTTGAGACTCATATAAAACTAGACTCAACAAAGTGTGAATGAATCTGGTTGTTCAAACCACATCTCTAAACTTCACTTCTCCCAAAAAAGATCAGCATATGGAAGTTAGGGGTTTGACCCTATTAAATATTGATTGCATTTAATATTACAATCCTCTTCTGCATGTACATACTTACATATCTCACTTATGTGCATCTTACACATACTTACTGAAGTACTGAAGCAACTGTGTGATAAATAGGTACCAACCCTAAACATTTTCTTAACCCAGTGTAGTTACCTTACATTACGCAGTATTTCAGTACATTGTAAATGCACATACTCTAAAAATAGTGCAACCTTTATATAAAATTTAAATGAGCAAAAGACGACATCTCATCAATTTAAATCATAAAATATAAAACTTTAACAGCAGTGCTCTATGTCGTTGGTTGTAATTTTTCTGGATTCTGTGCTTTATGATTTAATACAAATGTATTATGAAAAATAACCACATGGTTATTTTAAAACTAACGCATAAAACTTAATTTACCTTATTTTTTTGCCATATCAGCATAGACTATATTCATGGCAAACTCAAGAACAATAACATTTAAAAGGTTCTTAATTGCAACTCTTCTGATGAACTGTACACAGTTTTACTTTTTTTTTTAAATAAATAACGTGCTGCACATCAGAGGTTTATTGTTAAAATTAAAACCTAGACGAAAAATTGTGTTATTGTGTGATCCCTTCAGGAAATAGTTCTTTATTAATTCCTTTTTAATTTAATTTAACTTTTATTATTTTATCTTTATTTATTATTATTAGAAGTACAATCTACTATACAAAAGTAATGCGTGTCAATTTTTTCAAATTAAACCAAACTTATTTTGGCAGGTTGTCACAAAGGTCTTTGATTTTGTGTGCATCTGCTGATAGTTTAACCAAATTGTGAAATGCTGGTGAAGTGACTCTCAGAGCAGCTCTGGAGATGACGTTCACGTGTTCTTGTCCTCATGTAGTCAGACTAAAACTTACCCCAACCCTTATGTAAAGGGTAATATCATCCGTCTGTATGAAAGGAGTGCAGTGGCAGGAGTACTGTTTCCTTCATGGCATTAAGAGTTTTCACAGGTGCAGCTCCAACACACATTAACCTTTTAAGCCAGCGCGTGTGTGTGTGTGTGTGTGTGTGTGTCAGAAGCAGACAGGGCTCATCTGTACCTGATACAGTGTGTTGCTGGTAGTTGTATGACGTGGGTATTGCACCAATCGGAAGCAAATGTTTAGGATTCCCCGGCTGCTCTTCTTCATCTTCCTCTCCGAAGTGATGCACCTTTTCATACTTCTCTAGATAGCTGCAGAGAAACCAGAAAAAGACATCAGCACACAGAATGACAGACAGATGGATACACACTCATGATCCCAGCGGAAATTTAAGAGACATGAAGAATTAAACATCCAGACACATTTATTCACTGACCAGTGAGCACCTGTTTAAAAGATTGAGTGGTTATAATATTATTATATACATTCTCAGAGCATGTTTTAAATGTGCAGACATCGGTTTCTGCATTTAGATGACTGTTTGGAGGGATAACGTGTGAACATCATTCATTTCAATGACCAAAATAACAAATAACAAATCTGTGTGCCTCATGGACTGAGAAAAGCCATTAGCATTTTAGTTACTACAGTTTTTTTTTTATGATTTATGCCAATAAAACAAATTTAGAGAGTAGAAGGGCTGACTGCCAATATAATAACCATACATAGCAAACAATTTAATGACAGTAAATGAGACTTAAACAAACCTGCTTTAAGGTAGGGCTGTCGCGGTTAAGAAGTTTCCCCTGCGGTTATTATGGGTGGCTCAATAGCGCGATATGTGGTATTACCGCCGTTATTTTTTACATAACTAATTTATCCTGATTTTGCTGCATACAAAGCTCTATCGTTGAGTTATGTAGCATATATTGTTGCTTTTTTAACTTACAGAGAGACACATTTTAAAACATTTTTGTTTATTGTTAAATGCCAAAGAGCAACAAGAACATGCGTTTTCCAATAATTTTTTTTTTTAAAGAAATCAAAGAATTCTAAAATGTATTACACGTATTTGTGCGCGACTGCAGCGGAAATCTAGACGGATTATCGCGCCACCACTCCACCAGGACAGTGGATTCTCGTTGGAGTCGATGCACTCCTCAAGCAGATAGTGTGTGAGCTCGTTATCTGCTCACGCTCTCTTGGGTATAATGGGCACTGACGCGGAGGTTGTCCGTGACTTCAGCAGGTATGCCTGTTACTTTCACGGCTGTATTTTACAGATTTCGCAAAGGCTTCAGCTACTCCTAACTGTCGGCCGGTCTCAGCTGTTCTTTTTGATGTTGCTCCGCGACCTGGTGCTTGAAGGGGCAGCTGCGCTGGATGACAGGGGACACTCGAAAAAGCTTACCGTGAAAAACGCTTAACATGGCTTAATGTACTTAATGGACAGTGATATTAACAGACCAAACTCACTAAAAATCATACTAATAAAGTATACTATCTATAAAAAAATCAAATGAGCCCTGAATATCATGGCAAATCGTTTAACACGTTAAGCCTTTTTCTCTATATTCGCTGGCTCGCCCTTTTTCCTTGGGTTTAAAGCCAAAATGTTCCCAAACTGGCGACGTGACATTAGGTTTTGGGACGAAATCAAGCGCCTACCATCGTTTCAGCCGAACTATTCAAAACAAACGAAGCACCATAAAGCTACAACGACTCGCGAGAAAGAGACAGTCGTAACCATACTGTATCATTAATTTATTTAACATTGAATGCACAGTGACAAATTGAAAAAACAAGAAGGCCACAGCCTCATAAAAAAAAAAAAACTGAACACTGCGGTTGCTATCTTTCCTCTGCGGTTTGCTTGTCAATAGCGTGGTATTACAATATTGCGCTTATCGCGACAGCCCTACTTTAAGGAACAATATTTTAGCCAGAAGCTTTAGCTTTAAATAATAACTTTTAAAAAGCCTTGATGGATGTTTCTTACAAATATGCAACTTTTGCTTCACAAGTCCATAAATCAATCGACTGGAGTGTATTACTCCAATGTTTTATCAGCTGTTTGTACTCTCATACTGACGGCACCCATTCAATGCAGAGGATCCATTGGTGAGGAAGTGGTATAATGCTAAATTTCTCTAAATCTGATAAAAAAAAAAAAAAAAAAAAATCTAATCTATGTCTTAGATGGCCTGAGAGTGAGGAAATTTACACATTACACATTATTTAATTTAGATTTGACAGGATTTCAGAAGTGACACTATGCAGAAATTATGTTAATCAGCCAAACAAGCATTGACACAGATTAATCAGTCAGTCAAATGCAAAGAGAATACATGCATGCAAATGTCTGCACAGTTTGCAACCTAACATAAATCACACTTGATTCAATCCTCATTGAAAACACTTAAAGGCCATGTTGCAGGTTAACCACCACTGTCGATTAATGGGTACATAAATCACTCAAGAAATGTATATCATTTTTAAAATCTCTCAAAACGTTAATATCAAAAACGTTTTGAGACATTTTAAAAATGATATACATTTCTTGAGTTTTACGCAAATCGTTGATGACGTCACGTTGGGGAGAAGTGGAGGAAAGGTAGCCTCAGCCTGGCATGATGCCGTGTTCCAGGCAACCCATAACCAGTGTTATTCCAACCTTAAACCCATGAAAGTGCACTGGAATGGGAGTCAAACCTGTGACTTCCCACCCGTGAACTCGTATTAGATTGATTTACTCCGAGTTCCGACTTTACACAGCACGCAAAACAACAATGACAGCCCCTACGGATAATACTGCCTACGGACGCAGTGTTTAAGCAAGTGGTACACGTTGAAAAAACGATTTTAGTTCAATGAAACGTTGCAATAAAAATAATAATCTAGCTAAATTTCCTTGCGCTCAGAAAGTTTGGCGTAACTTGCCTGGAACGGTACAAAGTCGTTAGTTTTGGCTTGAAATAGTGATTACGAGCTCAAAAACCTGCCTGGAACGCAGCATCAGAACTATAGCGACTGACTGGGATGAGGAAGAGGTGGCAAGAGCCAACATGTATGATGGCCCACAGCCGTATAATTTAGAAACAGCCAGACGTGAGAGGGCAAATGAGGAATTGCCAAGAGCTGATGGCCGTCAAAGCTAATTAAATGCATGGTCCGAGGAGAGCGAGTGGAGAGTTGGTGAAGTGTCCTGGTGAGTTGCTATCATTTAGCAACGCAGCAATGAGCACTGGAGCTAGTCTACGAGCAGCAGTGCACAATAAATGACACATCTTTTTTTTTTTTTTTTTTACTGTCATTGAGTAGCACAGAGTGAAAAAAAAATCAATGTTTTCTTTATATCTAGTTGCAGTGATCATGACGTTTGTTCAGATAAGTACCGGTAACCTTTGTCATAGTGTCGTAGTACTGGTCAACTTTGTCGTCTTGAAATAGAAGGCATCATGCTAGTTATATGGGTGTTTCTAAGCGTTTATCTCTTCCTCCGGCGAAAATGTTGTTGCAAACGTAGCCGCGTGTCTGTTGCTGTGTTTGGCAGGTGCTTGTGTGGGTGCCGTCCCATGGAAACTGCGTTGGAAAGCTTGTGCTGTAGGGAAGTGAGTGCGTTTTGGTCGCTGTTGGTCGATATCTATCTATCTGTCTATATATCTAGTCTATCTATATCTATGTATTTATCTATAATCTGCGCTATCTGAATACTCTCGTGTACTACTCGTCTCTCTAGTCACTCTCAATGCAGGCTTTGGTAAATTCTCTCCTCAACGTGATGTAATGCAATGGGGGGGAAAGGAGAATAGTTGCAAACCACTGTAAGATAGTACCTACTATTTCGTATTATATCCCGTTTTGTGATACCCAACAACATAAAATACAATGGATAACAGTTTAAATGTTTATTACCAACAAGCAAATTGCACAAATTCGTTGAAAAATTAACCCTGCAACACGGCCTTTAAAACAAGTTAACTGCATACTTTACCATCTCACACAGCTTTGTAACCTCACAAACTGAAAGACAAGCTGTTTATTCCAGAGAATCAGGGGTCAACCGTACTGTGAGTCTAATAGTAATATTCACAGTGTGGAGTATGACTCATGAGTGGTTCCCTCAACTGAATGAGCTTTCTCTTACACACACACACCTCCCACATGCTACAATACAAACACTATAAATAGCTATCTGCACACCATAAACAGTAGAAACCAACACACTGTACTGGACACACACAGCGTGAACAGACATTCGCTCACTGGACTGTGTAATTGTACGATTTTAATTAGTGATAGTTGGTATCACTGAACAAGATAACCAGCAGATAACCAAATCCACCAATCCAGAAATGCTCTCCCTTTCCAAAAGTCAGATTCATTTTTAAAATCTCAAACTTGTTTACAGCAATTAGAGTGACCGTTTACCCAAAAAAATAAAACCCATGTTATTTTTTTTTTACCCTCATTTGCTTCCAAACATGTATGGACTTTTCCGTCTCCATGGAACACAAAAAGAAAATATTTTGACAAATGTTGGTAACAAAACGGTTTCAGTTCCCTTTAACTTTCACTGTATTTTTTGCCCATATAATGGAAGTCAATAGGAAATGAAACTGAATGGTTACCAACATTCTTCAAAACAACTTTTAACGTTTAAGTCATACAAGTTTTTGAATAACATGAAGGTTGGTAAATCTAACGACAAATTTCATTTTTGGGTGAACTATCCCTTTTAATTGTATATAAACAATATTCACCACCTGAATATTTATTATTGAAAAATGTATGAATGAATCAAAAAACAATGTAGATGCTGATGAAATTTTCTCAGGTTGGTCAACATGTGAGTTCAGACAAACCCAAAGCTGATTACAGGCTGATGTTTCTCGAGACACTAAATGAGGACCTTGTGAAAGCATCAGGTTTACTATGTACAATTTAAGTCAGGGGAACTTAGTTGTGTTTCTGGAGATCTACCTTTCTGCAGTGTTTAGCTCCAACACTAATCAAATACACCTGAACCAGCTAATTAAGGACTAAATACAAACAGATGTTGAAGGCAGATCTCCAACAACCAGTTCTTTCTTTTCTTTCATAAACCTAAATGGTAAAAAAACACAGCAAACCGGGTATGTAAATACAGAAATGCAGCTGACATGAGGAACTATGGCATTCAGTCAGTGCTCATGTGAACAGCCCCTTTACTGAAGTCCAGACAGAGAATTACTGCTCTCTGCTGGAGACACAGAAGAAAAAGGTCAAATTTAACCTGCAGGAGCTGCTGAATATATAGACTGTGACTAGGAGAAAATCAAATAGGACCTGAGACAACAGTTATGCAAAAAACATCTTCAAAACTGAGTATAATGCAATGCAGCTTCTAAAAATTACAGTAAAAAAACAAACTAATTTCTAATATTAATACTTTACCATAACATGACCATGACCATTATTTACATGCAAAATGAACACTCATTTAGGTGAGAGCAGACTGACCAGTTATTTACAGGTGGTCGTTCTTACAGTGTAATTACACAATTAAGTACAGAGATATATTGATTAACAAATGCTTACTACAGGGTTGGGCTTTGGTTTAGGGTTAGTTACTTGTAATTACACATACTTTACTGTTATTAGAAGTAACAAGGACACTAAAATAAAGCATTACCAATAATTTCTTAAAAAAAAAAAAAAAAAGGGAGGCATGCAAATGTTACAGGGAATATTTATATTACGAGCCAAATGAACCGAATCAACTTTGCTAAAATGAATCAGAGTGAATAAAAATTTGCCTCAGAAAACTAGTACACATGCTCCGATACGCTGTGCATAAAAAAAATAAAGCTGCCGTCCTTAAAAACTAACCATTTGCCAATTAAGACATTGAAATCTGTTGTTTAGCTGCTCTCCCATCTTTAGTTGTCAGAAAGAGGGCCTGATTGCAGATGCCACATTAAAATGACTCATTTCACATGCGCCGATCGGTGCTGAGCGGTTGAGCAGTAAGCACATCACACTACACACCCAAAGACCCAAGTTCAATTCCCTCGCCAGCTCTTCCTCAGCTGCGACGGTGTAAACACACAACCGAAGTCCTTTTTTCGGCATGAGTGATAAGAGTTAGACTACACAATGGTGTCCTAATGGAGACACCTGTTCATCTGCAATCCATCAAACAAGTGCAACTCAAATCCTTCATTTTTGTCTGAAGACTCACACTTGTGTTAGCGGAGAAAACTAGATGTTTTGGAGCCAGCGAGCGTTTCTCTGTCTGTGTGGTGCGAGTGAATCGGACTAATTGAGAAAGGCCTGCAGGACTTTTCCCTCGTGTGATGTACTTGGGATGCTCCTGAGGTAAACCTTAAATCTTTGTAAAGTACATCTGTTATTAAACCAGTCCACCATCCTGATCCAATCAAAACACCTGCAGCACAAATCACATTACTAGTTTTGAGCGTTAAGTAGTCTGATATATTGTTTAAAAAACAGGCTAAATATGTAAGACTGCAAAAAACATCCAGAGATTCTCTCTAGATTGCAAAAAAAAAAGATTATTCATCACAGAATAAATGTCTGTCTAAACTCGTTGGCTTCTCTTCCACCGATGGCTTCATACTCCCTGAGAGACGGATACAGTTCAACATGACACAAACCTCTCCAGGATTTCAAAAACAACTGGAATTAAGAGAATTAAGCAGCACTAAGACCTTTGATTATGAAAATAAAACCCAAAGAGAGCATGCCTGATAAAAACATGAATATGCTACAAATAAAACCAGTTAAAGCTCACGCAATCTCTCCGTGGAGCACTAATTCTGTCCTTCGTATGCCGCTCTCATGAGGAAGACACACAAGAGAACAGCGCTTTTCATCCCTCGTCGTTCTGAGCTCTCGTCGCCAACAAACAACCTCTCTTGCAATGACTGTGAGGATGGTAAAAGAGACTTTGCAGAATGGTCATTACGATTAGTCTGTTGTATGGCAGGTGTACGTCTTCTAATGGCCCACACATCCTAAACGCTCCCTGCTGCCTGGTCTGTCTGTCTCACCCCCCCATAACCTACTAAACTAGAGAGAAACGCACGTGGAAAACCAGCAGAACAGACCGCAGCACTCCTCACTGCTGATACTACAACAAATATATATCAAAAAGTAAGATTTTGCATGTGTTACAGCTGATGAAACGTCTTTGGTGGTTTACACACGAATCGACTTTGTGCACGTTGTAAAAAACCATTAACCACATTCATAAACACACAGATAACAACCTAGAAAGCACACAACACATTATGTATTGCAAAATAAAGTGACAGTTGAAGACTGAACACACCAGCACAGATCGAAACGGTCTCTTATTTAAATATACAGGGCACAGCACTTGCATGTTATAAAATTTCAATAAGAAATACTTCTCAAACCAGATAAGACAAAACTCTGCCTACAAAATAAAAGACTCCTATAGACCAATGCAAGTGACAAATGCATCCTTAAAAGTGACCCAAATACAAGTCCAAACAACCCTCTAACTTCCTGATTTAGATTTAAAAATCTTTCCATATTAAAACACAAGTGATGTTGCATTGAAACATTTTATACAGAACCATGTGTAGGTCTCAGTAAGTGGTGACAAACCAAAGCCTCATTTAGTTTTCATCTCATATTTGAATATACAAGTATCAGCACATGCATGATGTGAAGCTTACCGGTATATAAAAATACCAAATATCAAATAATAAAAAACTCTAATAGACCAATGCAAATGTCAGATGCATCCTTAAAAGTAACCCAAGTCCAAAATAGCCATCTAAACACTGTAAAAAGTTGATTTAGATTTTAAAATACCTTTATATTGAAAATACAAGAAATGTTGCATTAGAGAATTTTATGAAGTAGAATAATTCTGAAGCTAAACGGTATAAAAAAACATCTAAACTACATCCTATTACAGCGATTTGTCCATTATTAAAGTATACAGACCCTGCCATTAAAGCAAAAATACTTCACTGCAACTGACAGATGCATCCTTAAAAGTGACTCAAACAAAACAAAAGTCCAGAAGAACCATTCATCACAGTAAAAACTCCCTGATTTAAGTTGTTTTGCAACATAATGTTGCATTAGCAACACAACGTAAGCTGATATTAAAAACAGTCAAATGTCTGCTTTATGCAATCAGCAAAACGGACATAGGCTCCTCCAAAACACACGCATTTGAGTCAGAACGAGCCACAGGTTTGAGAGCATCAGAGCAGAGAGGCGCCTGTAAACATTGAGCACATGTGCCAGAGCTGATCAGAGAGAGAAACTGAATAAGAAACACTCACCGAAGGTAGTACTGTTTCAAAACAAAAGCAGCATTCGAGCAACATCTGGGGAAATTGAAATCCTCGCTCAGTTCGCCCCACTGGTTCTTGTCGGACACCTGTAGGGTGAGGAGACAGGTGAGAGGGGTTCGGTTCCGATGCAGGACCGTGTGTGAGAGAGAGTATGTCTTGTGTCTGTGTGTGTTTGTGTGTGTGTTTGAGTGTGTGTGTGTGTGTGTGTGCATGCTAACTCCCATTAGCACTCCGGCTAACTTACACTTTCCCATGTGAAATGAATAAATCAAACCAGTAGCCGGGAAACAAGGTGCTCCGAGGCGAACCCGTCCGAACCCCCGCGTCTGGACCGCGGATCTGGCACGGTTTGCGGCTGTATTTACAGCGCGACATACACAGGCCCGAGTGCGGCCTACAGTCGCTCAATCCTCCGCCACACGGGTGGGATAAAGTCGGTGATGTACACGGCGGGTCCGGACGGGGTTCGGTGCCTCAGCCTCGGTACGGGTAATTGATGTAAAAGCCGCCCGGTAATTTTGAAGTGAGTGTGTGTGAAAGTGTGTGTGGGGCAAATATACACACACATACGCTCACTCGCTCACTCACACTCTCACATACATACATACATACATACACTTACACAGGCCGATGTACGGCAGAACCGCTGACAGATCCACCGAAACGAGCAAAGAAGTTGAGTTGGAAGAGTGTGTGTGAGATGAGAAATGTTAAGTTTAGTGTGTGTGAGGAACTTACCTTCGCGAAGCCCCCTAAAGACACCACTCTCATATACAGAGCGCCCAGGTCCAGCTCCTTCCCACCCACCACGGGAACCTTTTTAAACGGAGATCTGTGGAGAAAAACAGCCCAAATGAACACCGTCCGGACCCCTCACGCGCCCAGCGCGGGTCACCCAAGTTATAATAAGAGCGAGATTCCCGCTCACCCTCTGCTGTGGTGAAACTGCCGCAGCTCGTCCAGGAAAGCCTGTCCTTTCCTCCGCTGCTCGGGGAGGTTTTTCCCCGTCGAGTTCGCCATCGTTTCGCTGAAATTCGGTCAAACTCCCAGCTCAGATTCGGTTCCTAAGAGTCCGGGGATCCCATGCTCCGGTCCGCTCCGCTCCGGCGCGGCTGCGTGTTTGAAAAGTTAAAGAAACGACGGAGGATGAGAGTGGAGAAACCCGCTCCAACGGCAGCACGAGCAGCCCGCGAACCCGAGCGAGCTCAGTCCAACGGCAGCGCTGCACCGCTCATGGCTGCACGGGAAAACAACGGTACCGGCTGCGCCTGCGTTGGGGTTTGGAGTGGGTTTTTTGACAGTGCGGGACGGACGCGGCTCCGGTTTAATCGCGCACACTGTGAAGCGGCAGAGGGATCCAGTTCAGACAAAAAGACCCGAGGCCGCGCGGCTCAGCGGCGCCCACATCAGGCAAGCGTCGGTACTGCAACCGCCACAGCGCCGCTCATGAACAATAGACGGAGCTCGCTGGAGCGAAGGGGGAGTCACGAAACTCCAACAGACCGTTAAAAACGGAAGCCTGTCATGAGCGTCGGTTGGGGGAAGGGAACTGACAGCCTGCACTAGCGTCCCAAATGACTAAACTAAGTGTGGAAAGTTGTACACTTTAAGTCGGCATTATATTAAATTGGACTTTATTAACTTTACTAGCACACATAGCTAATCCTGATGTGGACAATTAATCCATGTAAGTTAATCCACTGACAAAAATTGCTCGTCTTGGAAATCTTTAATCAAAATCTCAACATTTACTTCAGCTCTGGAATGGTATTCCTTTTCTGATGACGTCAGTTTGACGGCTTGTTCCGAATATCCTTAACCACGCCCCTCCAACTGTTAGTGTGCAATGAGAGATAGACAAAGAGGAGGGGCGCAAAAATATTCAATATTCCGTTTCAGATGGAAATACACTACACTGAAATAAAGTCGGCAGCAACTTCTGTTTCACACGGACTTCAATGTACTCAACTGTCGCAGCTTTAATTATGTCATTAAGGGGCTATCAGACTCCGATTATTAATGACAAAATAACCTTTTAAATATATAATAATAAAAAATCATACACTACATGGTTGATTACATAGTGCATAAGTACAAATTATATTTATGTATAACTATGTATATAAGTACATAGTACATAAGTGCATAGTGTATAGTGCATAATTTTGTATGCAGTTCAACATTCCACATTTTTTCATTTATTTAAGTGCATCATCCAGGTATTTAAAGTGAATTTTTTTCTTTTTGAAATTTTCAATGTGAACACACTACTTGCAATATTTATACCATTGATATATATATATATATATATATATATATATATATATATATACACACATAGATGCCTCATTAGTGACTGTTTCCGCAGTGTGAACGCAATACATAAACCATCCGCCGTTTTTGGAACGATCTGCGAACCTTCGAGTGCAAGTTGACTGTGAGCATCTACAACAGCAAGTTATACAAATGTATATCTTTGAGTATTAATTGATTATTATGGTAAATGACATCAAATTGACCGTTCCAGAATAGCGAACACGTCAACGTATCTGGATCGGTCAAATGTGTCAAAAATCTATGATTTGTACTACAAAACTTCATAGAATAGTGCATAAGTATGCGATTTGGGACGCACCAACTAGAGAAAGAAGTTTAAACGAATCGATTTTTTATATTTGTTATTAAAACAAAGTCACTTTTCATTTGAACTACTACGTTTTGCTATATATTTCATAGTGACTAATAAAAATGCATGACCAAAAGTCTTGCAATCTGTGACTAAACACCATATATCTGACACAGAGCGCTGCTCTGCAATAAACATTAATAGCTTAAGTTAAACCGTGTTGTCTGCAGTTAGAGCACAATCTGCGCTTTGTTGCAGCGGATGGACCGTAATTTACTCCCTGTCCCTTGTAATAAGCGCCGGGCGGATATAAACGACACGGGGGTGACTACATTCAACCATTACACGCACCCCTCTCGCAAGTTATTCTGCCACAAAATGGCGGAGCTTCGACGCGAAAGACCCCATTTTGTCAAGCAGATGATTAGAACAGTTCAAGGAAGCGGAGTTTTGTGTTTTTAACGGTATTTCGAGCGAGTTTGGGATGCGTTTGGCTGCGCCTGCTGATATGTTGTGGCGTCGCGCGGTGGAGAATAATGTCCGCGCGCTCTGGGTTTGACGCAGCACGAGCGCTGCGCGAGTGAAGACACAAGAATATATTTCTTTCTAGTTACAATAGATTTGTATCATATTTTAAATACACGTAATAAACTTGATGGGGAATCATTTTATCTGGAGTCTGGAAGATATTGGACTCTTTCATATTCTGGTTAGTTCGATTTGTAAACCTAGTTTGTGTTCATTTATTGTTCCGTATCTTAATATCTAAAGTGTTGTGTTAAGTAGTATATTTATGTCTGCTAAGAAATTAATTTTGTGTTAACCATGCATTTATATACTGGATTCTCACGGTGATGGAATACCTGGAAATATCGGGATTAAAAAAAATCTAGGCCTATAAATGTGATGTAAATAGTTAAATGTGATTATTTTGTGCTTTTTCCAAATTCAATGTTTTTAAAATGACTTTTTTTTTCCTTTGACAAATCTTAAAGGACTGGAGGTGTCATGCGTGAACCATACAAAAAAATGCATCTAGAAATGCACAGACATAAAGACAGAACTGAAGGATTCAGTTTACATGCACCTTTACTTCAGCGACTAAAAACCTGCATCATCAGAGAAGTTATTAGACATAAGCCACTCTACCAGATTATCCAACTAATCTTTTTAATATTAGTCTATCATCTGATGGATACACGAGCAAAACAGAATGATATATCCAGAGTTTGATAAACTCAGACAACCCCAGATATTAAGCAGCGTATTAAGGTTTTGAACGGGGAAAAGCTGTACGTACGTAGTCAGATATGATCCATAAAAGTGGGTAGAGAGCGCCACGATGTGGTTAAACATCGAAAATGGTGTGTATTAAATTGCTACAATTGAATCGTTTGAACCAAGACTTGCATGAGTTGGTCCAAAGAAATACATGCTTACTTTATGTTGAAATGCTAAAAATAAAATTAACAAAAATTGTTAGATTTTTAAAAAGTGATTATATGTTTGAGCATGCTGACTGAAAATAACTTTTTAAATAAACGTGGAAATGCTTGATGCACCAAAATGCATGTTGACAATTATTTTAATTGAGATAGCATTATAGTTTTTATTATTATTTTGAATAATATTTATTTAAATAAGTTTTTAATAATTTTGACATTTTTTGTATTTTTAATGTCTAGAATTTTTTATTCAGTTTTAGTTATTTTAGCAAATTAAGTTAATAACTAAATTAAGATGAGATTTCTTGGTAACTGGCTGAATTAAAAAAAAAAAGTTTTGTACACATTTACACTACAAAGACAAAATGTTTTTTTTTTTTAGTTACCATTTTAGTTTAGTCTTTTTTTTATGGTTTTAGTTAACTATAATATCCATGGCATATATTACTGATTAGACAAATTAGATTAGATTAGTTAAATATAAAATACTGGTTATCTTTGAGTTTGTAGTTTTGTGTTTTTAGCCACTAGGCTGCAGCACTATCACACACATGAGCTATTATAATCTCATATCAATGCATTTTATGGATGAGAACAAAGAGATAGATGTAGTAAAACTCATTTTATTCACTGTAATATTATCCTGATATTTACACAATGACAGTACAAAAATTAATATAAAGTAACCTTACCTGGTGTTCTGAACAAATAAGTTGCTGTTGAAGTACGCCACAAGCAAAGTATACACTGTATAGATCTTTATTTGACAGAATGCAAAGACACAAACAAACAAAACAACAAAAACAAGCTACATTCAAAACAAACTTTTTCTTAAAGTGCTGGAAGAATCTCTCTCACACGATCTGGCGCACAAATATATAATTAAAAGAACCACATCCGAAAAAAAGAGATTACCCTTAAACGTAAAATTTATATTTATAATAACCTTTCTGTAACTCTTGAACAAACTGGTAAATATTTAGCATCGTCTTGGACAGTGTAATAAAAGCTCAGGTGTTTATGGGCATGACTGAGTCAGTAGTATTCGTGTGGCGTAAAGGAGGTAGCATTTCATTTAATAACAGCTGGCTGTCTGACCAACTTAAAACATACAAATTAAACTGCAATACCTGCCAAACTAACCATCCTGACTAAACACAGTTCTTCAAGTGCGTTTGATAATAAACTACACCTATATTTCAACAAACAAATTTAAGGCACGTCGAAAACCCTAAATACTCTAAAATAGTTTTTAAAATGTGCTCTAAAATGATGCAATACAAGATTCAAACATGAATTTCACTTTGGTTGCCATAGAGAGGGTGTTTCTGCATATTATGGGGTGTCGGACAACAAAAGTGGATTCATCTACATATGTCTCTTATGTAATACAGTTACAGTGCTCTCAATGGAAATATGAAGTGGATACAGAACAGCAGACCTTTGCATGTGTGCCCCACAGCACATTATACATAAAGACAGACATTAGTTTAAACACACACACACACACTTACCGCTTTACCTTTCCAACACTCTTCTAGTGTTTCTTATGAGCTCAGAATACATTGACATACAGTGAATAAATGATTTACGGTGTCAATAAGTAATACTAATACATTTATAACCCAATCAGGAGTCAAATCAGATCACATAAAAAAGTAACGGATATTAAACAAAAAAGATGATGATATGAGTTTTGCATAACCGTGCATAATTTCAAACACTTAAACTAAACCTATAAATGCTTCCTAAACTCTTAGCTAAAATAATGATAATTACAGTAGCTAAAGAAGAATTAAAAAACGTGATAATTTGTGTAAAATGTATCCGAGGCATAACCTGATGATTTTTTGTATGGCACAAATGAAAGCTTGAGATGAACATTTTGACAGATGCCAAGAAAACAAACAGATTATGGCAAATTTAATTTAATTTAAATGAACAAAGAGGCTGTTAAAGACAGATGTGCAATACATTTAATTGTACTGAATTAAAAACCTAATTTAAATAGCTCGGCCACTAGAAACGTATTTGCAATGTTTACAACAGACACCCAATTAAATGGACTGCACACGTCACAGCTTCGTTTTATTTAAATTAAATTAAATATAGCATCTGAACACATTTGTATATGACCCTCTATATATCCCAGCACAAATGAAAGCCGGAGAAGTTTTGACAGATGCAAAGCAAACAAACAAACAGATGATGTCATAATTAACTTAACGTAAATGAAAATGATGAGGCTGTCAAACACAGATGTGCATTACGTTTAAAAGGTTGTTTTGAATTAAAAGTCTCATTTTCATAGTTTGGCTAGATATATAGCCTATCTTAAAAATGTACTTTCAACATTTAAAAAAATACAACAATCACATCACAGCCTCGTTATCACTTTAAATTAATTATGGCATCTGAATAAATCCGTATGTGAAGCGTGACGCTACATATCCCAGCCTTCTTAGTTCTTTACCCTTCTCTTATTGTTCATCTCAAAATAGGGTTCGTCACGTTTGCTGGGTTTAGTCCGTGCCGTGTATTTGTGGGTAGTGCTGTTGGGCGCTGGTTTAGTAGTGCTGCTCACAGCGGGTGTCTGGACGGGAGGGTTACTGCTGACCAGAGGTTTCCTGAGGGTTGTTTTAGCGTTGACAGACACAACGGTTCGTGTAGCAGCTGTGTTCTGCTCTACAGATTTACTCTTGCAAGGTTTTGCGAGAGGAATCGTCTGTTTGGGGTTATTTGAAACCAAGCGAGGGGAAATGGGACGGCCCTCCCTGGACCCTATGTGCAGGGCGGAGGCAGGGGAAGGAGGGCGTCTTTGGGCGAGCTGCGAGCGGATGGGTACAGCAGGCGGGCGTGCGTCACGGCGGGCCGGTTTCTGCACACATGTCGGTGGGGCTGAAGGTTTAGGCAGCTTGCAGGTGGGTTCGGGACAGACGGGACTGCGAGGCTGAGACGGAGATCCACGCGGACGCAGTTTGGTCTTGGATGCAGCGGAAGGGGCTTTTTGGGTTGACTGGGGAAGCGGGCTTCTTTTCGGGACGGGTGATGAAAGAGGGGTCATTTTCGGTGAAGCGGTAGGCGTGTGAAAAATCTTCTTGGGTGCCGCGGCTCTGTGAGGCACTGAGGGCGTGGAAGCGGGCGACTGGGTGAAACCACGGGACGCGGGTGTAGGCGTGTTGGGTTTGGACACAGATGTTGTGGAGGATGACGATGAAGATGATGATTCTGGGAGGAGGTTAACGGCTGCGATGGGGTCCATTGTGGGCGGCTGTGTGGCCTGCAAGCTGTGGGCGGGGCCCGAGCCGGACGGGCCTTTCTGATAGGCTAGAATCTTCTGCTCCAGAGTGGTGAACTGCAGCACGCGGTCAGGGTCGTATTTCATCAGAAACCCTTTCAGAGTGTCCCAACCTCCACCGACACGCACCATCACGTGCTTGCCATGGAGCATCTAAGAGGGAGGACTTTAATTAGTACGCAATATAATGAATAGTAGTGATGCACCGAAATTACCTTTTAATAATCAAATGTACTTAATAAATCAACACCCAAATTAAAACTAAAGATGTTTATAAATATGCAAACTTCCCATAATACAGTTTTTATTAGCCAAAAACAGAAAATAAAATATTTAATAATCAATTATTAAATCAAATAAAACAATTAACACTTAAATGCATATAAATAGGTAAATTGCACAAGGCAATGTTTATTAGTTTTTATTTAGCAAAAAAAAAAAAAAAAAAAAAAAAACATTTAATAGTCAATTACTTAATAAAAAAAAAAAAAAAAAAAAAAAACTCAAATTAAAACTAATAGTACAGTATTTAAACATGTAAATTAAAAACAAAACAGTTATTATTATTTTATTTAGCCAAAAAAGTTTATTTAAATCAATTTAATCAAATTTAATAATCCACATTAAAAAAAAAAAAAAAAAATAAAATATATATATATATATATATATATATATATATATGTAAATTGTGCATGTATGTAAATATATGTAGAAGATGTTATTATTCGATTTTACATATTAGATCTTTTAAAATAAAATGTATTTAATAATCAATTAATTAAATTGAATAATCAACACTGAAATAAAAAATTTAACTGATGCACCGAAAGCAATTTTTACACAAAACCAGTTATCAAAACTCAAATATATATATTTTTTATAATCAATTAATCTAATTGATTTAATAATCAGCATGTAAATAAGTTGTACTAACATATAACTTCCACATTAGCCAGTTTTATATGAACTTTTTCATTGTATAATTATGTTTCAACTAATTTGTTGTTGAAATACAAAAATATAAAAAAAATGTCTGCAATATAAGCCTGTTTTTCCTGACAGATTTATACACATTAATGTCAACAGGAAAAGTAAAAATCTAAGGAAAACGTAATTTAGTGCATATATTTATCATAATGCTCCTCTCTAGAGTTTTTTTTAATAAGCTAACTAAATAATGAATTTATGGATATTGAATGACTTTTCTGAGGTAAATCTGATGTTTTTGTCTTTCTGTGGACACTGACTGAACAATTACATGAGACATGAATAATTTCACTTAGTTGTACGGTTTAGTTCAATATACATTTTAATGTTCATTCACGTTTATTTCATGCTATAACCAGCAGTAATAAGGAAGAGATGATTTCCTTCCTCCAAAACGGTTCAGGCTGAAACAAAAAATACATTTTCGTTGCAACTCGATTAAACTGGCTTGATTTATTGGCATGTAGTTTGACCGCAGTGTTTAATCAGGAAGAACATGTTCACACGGCGTCTGTGTGTATGTGCATGTTCTACCTAATCTGGATGTGTGTGTCTGTGTCAGCGAATGTTATGACAGTTCAGGACATGCTGGTTAAACAAACTAGATTGGCTTTAGCGGATTGCTACAGTGGTTGTGAATGAGAGCCAAGCGTGCTCGGATGAGTGTGTTTGCATACGGTTTATCTGCAGTGTGATTTTAACAGAATGAAAACAAGATCATGTAAAACAGTGCCGATTCTAATAATAAGCATGAAACGAAAATTCACCCTACCTACTTTCTAAATGCATTTTACAGATCTTGATAGATGAATGTGAACAATTCATCCATGCATGTGTTTATTTTTGATCAAAATGTCATAACTGGATCTTCCAGTGAAAGACACTTCTCTTTGCAGGGCTTTTCTAAACAGCTAGTGCTCCTAAACCTTTTTTTAAACCTCTTTTACAGAGCTTTACAGAGCCACGCCCACATCTCAACATCCAATCAACAGCTGATACATAGAACCAAGTCCCAGCCTACAGTTATCATTTCTGATCTTTTACACTCGGATATATAATCACAATTATATATCCAATTATATATGGGAAGTCGTGGCCTAATGGTTAGAGAGTCGGACTCCCAATCGAAAGGTTGTCAGTTCGAGTCCCGGGCCGGCAGGAATTGTGGGTGGGGGGAGTGCATGTACAGTTCTCTCTCCACCTTCAATAACATGACTTAGGTGCCCTTGAGCAAGGCATCGAACCCCCAACTGCTCCCCGGGTGCCGCAGCATAAATGGCTGCCCACTGCTCCGGGTGTGTGTTCACAGTGTGTGTGTGTGTGTGTTCACTGCTCTGTGTGTGTGCATTTCGGATGGGTTAAATGCAGAGCACAAATTCTGAGTATGGGTCACCATACTTGGCTGAATGTCACTTCACACTCACACACTATATGCAAGAAAAGATCTGTTGCTACTTCCACTTTATTGTGGCTTTAAAGACTCGTAAAATAGTCTCTAAAAGCTGCTCCTACCCTGATGAACAGGATCTTTTCTCCGAGCCTGTAGCGTCCCTCAGACAGATACTCGATGGAAAACTTCTGTGTGCAGTTACATGGAGGGTCATCCTGGTCCGCACGATCCTACAAATCAGAAGAGTTTGTTCAGGTGAAATGAGAGAAAAATTAACTCATTTGCAAGATGCAAAGATAACAGCTAGTTTGTAGATGATGTATGAACTTTTAGCGCTGAACTCAGGACCCGCGGAAGTCCCACTGGTTATTTGGCTGACTGACAGTGAATTTGGTGCCCGATATGAAGCATGTTTCTAAACAACAGCTGCTGTTTACACACTCAAACAATAAACTCAAATGGAGATGTGTGATAACTGGGTCAGAACGAAGAAGGATGCTGAGCCTCATCATGCAAGAAAATCTAACAAATAAAATACATTTTCTTCAAACCTGTAATATTCCTGAACATGTACAATATTTCAGATTAAGCCAGTCTTATTTTAGTATCGCTGAGATACTATTATTGTTTTTTATTATTATATTAAATTTTATTTTATTTGTATATTTTCCACATTTTATTTTATTTTCAGTTATTTTATTCTCATGTTTGTGTTTTGTTTTTAAATATGTCTATATTGTTTGTAACCAAGTTATTATAGTACTTCAACTTAAACGAGAAATTATCCCTTGGGAACTAGGTGAAAAAAATGATTTTTTTTTTTTAATAAACACACTAATTAATATGATTTTTATGGTTTTAGCTTCAGTTTACAATAATAACCCTAGACTAACCCTAGAATTAAACTGTGAAATGGGTAATGATTTCTACAGAAAACATTAGTATTAACCGAGCGGCAACCTCCTGCTCTCTCTCATGAATCCAACAAGGAAGTGACTAAAAGTGCAATTCATCGACTGGCCGCTTGAGGCTGGCTGCAAAATGGAGTCAGTCCCATAGACTCCCCATGATAAAATGCCCAACTTTACCGCAGAAAAAAAGGTTTACAGCCTGGTGCAAAAATTATTTTGGTCTATATAGCTAATTTTGCCCTTCATGACAACTGTGAGGGTGAATTTTTTTATAACTCATCCGTTTAAATTATATTAAGCCGTAAGATTCTGCATAATTAAGGGCGTGGCCACTTGACTGACAGGTGGATTGCCGCTGCCGTCACCACTTTCAAGGTAGGTGGGCATGGCTTCAGCAACCAACTCCCCCCTTTATTTCCCATTTTCGATTGTCCAGGAGAGTCGCGCGGTGACGCGCTGCAAAGATAGAGATGGCCCGCTCTGCACACTTTATGCTTCAAAAACACTCTTCAGGATTCTACGGGTGACGTCACGGACACTACGTCGATGTTTTTATACAGTCTATGGTATTAACATTATATTATACGGAATTATACATAATATATATACATTATATTATGTGGAACAAACTTACACATTTGCACATATATTGTTGCTCTTTTGTTAGTTTTGAATGCTTTTATTGTCCTCATTTGTAAGTCACTTTGGATAAAAGCGTCTGCTAAATGACTTAATGTAAATGTAAATTTTGGATTCTTGATACAATTCTAGGTAAAATAGCTGATATAAAAAGATTGTTAATGAAACAATAAGCCCCAAGAAGCCGTGGTTTACAGTAAATTTATAACAACTAAGGGGCATTGTTTTTTTTTATAAAAACAGTATTCTTCCCCCAAACAATGTAGCTCCTCAGAAGCAGTTGTGGTTGCAACAAAGTGGTTGCCAAGTAACACAAAGTAAACAAAGGTGTATGTTTGTAGAGTAATTTACAACAGCTTTGAATGCGGTTCAACCAATCAGAATCAAGGACCGGAACTCCGTTTTATCACTTCTAGTTTTTGTTACACTGAAATTGAGGAAAACAGTATCTCAGTATCTCTCTCTCTCTCTCTCTCTCTCGTGTTGTCACGGTACCAAAATGTCAGTATTCGGTACAGATACCAGTGAAAATCCCCGGTTCTCTGTACCATAGCAAAACACAAAAATATGTTAATAAAAAAAAATAAAATACAGTTTTTATCACTAAAAATAAAACCAATGCCATTCTTTATACTTATCTACAATTGTGTTTAAAGTTTTTTTTACAAGTAATATAATTATTAAAAACAGTAAACAAGTTTTACCCAATTTAGTAATATTTCTAGCCCAATGCCGTGAATACCTTTAAATTGACACTGGTTTTACGCAAATGAAACGGTAAAATGCTTGTGAAGTGACTCAGAACATTTCTGGTGATGCGGTTTATGTATCTATATCCTCATCGAGACAGCAAATGCTGAAATTACTGCAAGCGTCACACGCTTCAGTCTCTGTAGTAAACTAACCATTCATTCATTCACACAGAGACGTGCAGAACATGCAGGATTTATATTTCAACCAACTTTTGCGGCATATGGAGATTTGATTTGATTAATTTATGCTAACTTTGACAAATTCCGTGACTGTCCATATTAAAATGTAAGTTTCATTTTCATGACTGGATTTTGAGATTACGTCCGCGTTTTCTGCTTAGTGGAAATCATAGCGATATGCATCAAGAACCGGGTTGATCGGGTACTCGGTACCACCAACCTGCTACCTTGACATTTTAATTTTTTTAGTACTTACTTGGTATTGAAGTACTGGGTCTTTTGACAACACTAACACACACTCACACACAGAGCTTGTCCTGTTGTATAATGCACATTTTGCAGGTTGTCATCTGGATAATGCATGTATACAGATCCAGCTATACATACGGTTAACAAACTTTAAAAACACTAGGATCATAATTCAACTCAAACTAAAAGCCTGACCTTAGTGTGCTACAGTGTGTGATACTCACGGCGTGATACAGGGCTCCGTGCTGACAGCACACAGTGAATGTTTTTACTGGAGACACGTGATCCGTCATCATTAGACTTTCCTCCAGTTCAATTTCCTTCTCCAGTTTAACCAAAACCGGAGGTTCTATCCCATACCTAGACCAACAAACAAACAAAAAACCCATCAACACACTGTCCTAACAGTAAATTCTAATGTTTTACATGTTACTTTGGGTTTTTGTCCTGGTTAGCTAATCACAATTTAACTTAACTTTGCTACAATGATCATTAAATGCCATAAATAACTGCTGATTTTCTCAAACAATAAAATTATGTCAAACTCAAATCAGAATTTTTAAATGTATTTGGTAAGTTTCAAGGTAATAGTCAAGATAATATACATTCAGATGTTCATTATTGCAAAATAAGGCCCTTACTTACAGTCACCGTTGTGTAATTCTAGAAATTCAGATTTGTTTTAGATTCTCTACAGCACAATAGCTGCTCTAAGCACTGAAGCCAATTAAATCCTGTGAAATTCCTGTAAATTTGCCCTCCACCCAACTTTAAAGCCCCTAAAGCAAGCCCTGACCTCTGACCCCAAAGCACAACCTGACATCTGTCACCTGCGGGATCATCAGAGCCGGTTCTCTTACCTGGAGACGATCCGCCCGATCTCCAGAAGACACAGACACACCTGCCGCGGCTCTTTATGCAGGACTGAGGAAGGTAGAGAGCCGTTACCATAATTACTCAGCAATCATTCATTGTCAAAAGTTATTAAGGCTACAGATACAACCGATACCATATGCAAACAATTAATCCTAGTACATTAAAACACAATTTTTTAAATATGCAAGTTAAGTAATATTTGATAAACAAATTCCCTTAAAGTTTTTTTACAGAGGAGATTATGTGCTTTTGTTCATTTTATTAGCTTGTTTTGAAGTGTTACTGTTTTAGTTTAATTTATTAATGTTTATTTTAGTTTTTATTTATTTCCAGTTAATCATTTTGGTGCTTTAACTTAAACTTCTAATAAATTTAGTATTCATCCAAAAAGTATAATTTTATGTCATCCTTATTTCAATTAACAAAAATATTTTAAATATTTTTACTTAATAATTATAACTCTATTATAGCAGTTTGTTCATATAAATGCATTTTCATTTGATAGTTCTATTTCCTGCAATTTTATGTTTAAATATGCAAAATTATTCGTTATATAACTACATATACACACATTTGCATACATTTCCAAAACAAGAATCTAAATATTTGGAGGGGGGGGGGGGGGGGGGTTATTTTGCTATATAAGAGTCAAATGTTTTTTTAGGTCTTCATAAATCAGAAAATACGGTCACCAGTTAAAAAAAAAAAAAAAATGACTTCAATGTTTACTACGTTCCACTAGTCTGAAAGAAGGCATGTTATGGAAGCCAATGGCCAGTGCATGAAAAAAAATGGTTTTGACTAGTTTCTTGACTTGAATGGTTTATATAATGAAAATCAAATAATTTCAAATTTAAAAAGTACAAAATATTCATAATTTCGGGTCTTAAAACTCCAAAAAGATCATTATTTAACCTTTCAACTCCGTAGTAAACTCAGTAGTAAAAGTATTTTCAATGCAAACAGGTCAGCCAATCATAATTTTGGAAATAATCTCAAGATGTAAAAAAAAAAAAAACTTCAAGAAAGTCTCGTTTGAGCCACATGCACCACTGAAATTCATTTGGGTTTGGAAACTTGCTGTCCCCTCTCTCACACCAGCCCGATTAAAGATCACACTGAGTTCTGTCAGTTTGCATCCCATAATGCACGGTGACACACGGACTGATAACTGGTGCTCTTCAGGACAGCAAGCCTTAGGGCCGTCAGGTTAATAACTTACACCCCAGATCACTCGCACTCATTAACATCATGGATTAACGGAGAGCCGGGGACGTGCGGGGCCACAGATCCTCTGAAACAATTACGGCCTGTTAAACAGCTCAGAGAGAGACACACTAGCACAGAGGACCGACAGGATGACGCTGGTCTCGGTTTAAATACATTAATTTAACCAACATGATTAAAGTCCAGTTCTAATGGACTGATAGTGAGAGACAGGTGAAGTCTATCTAATCTGGAGAGCCGCTCCAAATCTTTCAACCCAGTCTAATTTTTCTTGTAATATTGATATAAAAATAATCATGAATCGTAGCACGCAGATCTATGAAGCCAGTAGTTTAGTGATTTCCCAAATTTGGTTAAATTTTTTTGGTTTAATTCTTTGGATTCTGTTTTAAAGCTTTATTTTATTATTTTTTTTTTGCAATCAAAAAGCATGTCTAATTACGTGAATTTATACAATTTTAACAATATCTTATTAACATTTTAAACAATGCTATGAATTGCTTTATTTTTTTCCAAAATTCCATTTTCCAGTAAAAAAATTTGGATTCTGTTTTAATGCCTTAATTAAATAGTAATAATCAAAAAACATGTTTCATCAAGTGAAGTCATACAATTTTAACAATTGAATATACTATTAAAATATTAACAATACTATGAATTGTGTATTATCTTTTCCGAAATTCTGTGATGTGTGTTTTATGGTTTGTAAATGCATAAAATATTATTTTAATTAATCCTTTAATATTTGAATCAAATGGAAAAAAAAGGGAAATAAAGCTGATTAAACCTGTGCATAACAGATTTGTATTATGAAAATTAATGGTTAAGTGGAAAAGTTTGAAACATTGCACGATATTCATAAAAAGGATATTCCAAACGATATTCTAAGCAGAGTATCACTTCATTTAGTTTTAATGCAACAAGCAACATTGTTTTAAATATTATACAGAGCTCTCTAGAGATGGATGTTGGATTGATGTGGCAGTACATTCATCATGACAGAAATAGAAACTAGGCGATGCACAAAACATCCAGTTCTGCTTATGAATGAATATTACAATAACTTAACTGTTAACCACAGCGGGGAATTAATTATACATTGCACCTAGACACCAGATCAAAAGATCTCTTACCCAAACCCTCAGACTCAAACAGATATGTCTCGTCCACTCCTATGTGACGACACCAGGACAGAAAATTCGCTGTGTTGTCCCGAGAGAAAAATGATCCAGGGGAGGCGTTTTTCTTGAACTGGATTTTCTTTGACAGCAGCTGTTAACAAAACGTAAATTACACACGAACCGTAACTCCTTCGGTTATCCGAGCTGTATTGCCGGCCACCACACATCATATCTTCCTTACGCACCTGTGTTTCCGAATCCTGTGGGATTTTACTCTGAAGAATTCCAACCAAACGACACAGTTTAACACCGTTGTCCAGCTCCTCCATGAAGCATTCGGGTGTCACCTGCTCACCTACGAAAACACAGATATCTATGTTTCCAATGACCTCAGAACCTTTAATTGAATTCAACATCATCATGTCATCCCGAGCTGGCTTTGAGGAGTTCAGTATCTTCGTTTTCACGTAGAGGGCAAAACAAGGCTTTCCTACCTGTTATTTTTGCCAGGATTGTACTTAGCACTTACATACTAAAACAGTGACCAGATTCAGTATAAATCTTACTGATGATGCACACTATATACAGTTATACAGATGTACTCAGAATAGGAACACAAGTAATTCAATATGCTTTTCACATTGAAAACAATTATATAAAAAAGCCTAATGTGGCTTAATCCATTAAGACAGTGATTTTGGGGAACCAGATCCACTATACACTATGTTAATTAAGCATACTATATACAGCTAAGCACATGAGCCCAGAATATGAGTGCAATGCCCAAAGTTTCATGTTAAGCAGTTTCTTTCCACAGTTTTCTATTGGAAAATGCTTAATGTGTTACATTGTTTTTCAAAGTTCATCTGCTTGCTTGTATATAGTACGCATTATCAATGAAATGTATACTGAATGTTATCTTTTAATATCACTGTATAAGTTCATATTAAAGGTGCAGTAAGTAGTCCGTCTGGCAGACTGACTGACTCAACACTAATGTGGGTTGCAGATTAAGAATTCACAAGAGAAATGAACTTTTTATTCCTCTGGTCATAGAGCTTTTTAAAGGCACAATATGTAATTTTTCTGCTTTAAAAATAGCAGATATCACTATATCTATGTTATATTTTTTTTGTTGTTGTGTACTTACATTATCCAGACAGTTTCCACGAACTTTAAAATCCGGAGAAAATTATAGTTTAATAAGAAGACACGGCACGTTTCTTTATTTCCGTTTTGTCGCCCGTCTATGGCGTCATATAAACTTTGACCCCTCTAGTTTATCTAACTTCCTGCGGAACCGCCAAATACAAAGGTGAACCGAAGCAAAGATGAGACGAAGAAGAAAAAGTAGTAGCTAGCCTTGATCGAGACTATTATATTTTATATTTATATTGTTTATATTCGTATTTATACTTCAATCAATAACTTAGTTATGGATCATGATTATGCTTTGCCTGCACGTTCTGTGAAGCGCAAACGTACGGGTGAAATAAATGACCTGAGAAGGTTTTGGGACAAAGATGAAACGACACACGGGTAAATATTGGAGTTGCATTTCCAAGATAGAGAGAGCTTCGTGACAAGCTGAAACTACAGAAAGATGCTTGCATTCTAATAAACAGGTATGCATCCATTCAGCTAACTATATCTATCTGTATATTTTGTGAAACGATGATGTCTTGTGTAAAACGCAGACGGACTAGCTCTCATGTAGAGTATAAAGTAGCTTCAAATGCAGTTCACTATCTTGTTCGATATCATAGTATAAACGTAGCCTTATTATAATTATTAACGAAAGGCAACCGTGTTTTTTTTTTACATATATTACTACTAGCTAGATGGAATATTGATTTGATAGGGGTCTGATAATTCATATATCTCTCCGTTCGAAAATACGTGATTGTCAAAATACTAAGGCCGGTGACACACTGGCTGCGTGCTGCTCTGCTGCGTGCCAGAAGCGTGGCGGCTGCTGCTGCTGTAGGTGACATAGAGGGAGACCACCGACAGGCCAGGCTCTTGTCTTCATGACAACAATATCTATACTTCATGTTGAACAAATATAAAGCCTACTGAAAAAGGACGTCGGTTCTATTTCTAGCATGCACACGTTTTCCGCACGGCTCGGGCCGCGCCTGAGACACGCGTCTCACGCAGGCAGTCTGCAAGCTCTAACCTATTAACTTGGGAGCCGAATTAAAAACTGACACGCCACGCAGCTGAGACGCTTGCGCCACGCATCCAGTGTGTCGCCGGCCTCAGTTAAAATGAGTGAGGAATGTGGGGAGCGACAGAGTGCGTGTTCCAATGAACAACAACTCCCATGAGCCTACGCTCTTTCCCAACGTCATCAAAGTACGTCTCATGTTATTGTTTTGACTGAGTGACCCCTGGTGGCCAAAAATTCCATACTGCATGTTTAACTGGATTCTGAGGGTTTATAGGTCAAAAAGAATCTGCGATCTGGTTTACATGGCTGCAATATGGTGTGTTTTGCACCATCTGGCAACCTGGGGTGTCAAAATTGTATTGGGTAAACTGGCAGTGGGCGGAGTCACAGATTAAGAAAAAAAAAAAAAAAAGAGACATTCCGACACAGAACACATTTCATATGATTCATTAGAATAACTGGCTGTAGCACTGTTTTTTTGGGGGGGGGAGAAACAAATGTGTGAACTTGGCATGTTTCTTTAATATCTGCAAATTTGGTTTTTATTCTTTAGTACAGTCAAAATATTACACAGAGCACTTTTAAGGACAAGTTGGAACGAGACAACCTTTACAATGAGGCAAAAAGTTACTTTCCAAAACCTTCACTCCGTCTGTTCTCCTCTTTTGTAGCTTGCCTAATCTTGCCTTTATCTAGTTGCCCCTTGCAGACGAATTGCTGTGTTCTTTTGTAAGTTGCTTTGGATAAAAGCATCTGCTAAAGGCATACATGTAAAATTGACAGGCCTATGCTGCATTTCTATGACTGTTTTGTCCTCCAGGTCTCCACGTCAGTCACGTGACTGAAAACTACAACTACAACAAGGTCAACAGCACAAAACAGTCATATTTAGAGTACTTTGTTCAAATTCCACAACGCATTTAGTGTATTATCTGTAAGAGGACTATAGGATTACAAGGACTTAATGTAAAAAAAACAAAAAACAAACTGAGCAATAGGTTTATGGGTGAATGTTCTTTGGCCCCGGTGAACATGCTCAGCATGTGGACAGACAGGTATAAGGGAAACACCCTCCATTATTCTACAAAGACTGAGAGATTGAGTTCTTGTTTCGGGGGTCGTATATCACTGTTATACGAGAGCGACGTCGTTTTCCACACTTCTTTGCTTGATATACGAGTCTTTGGGTTTTAGTAATTTGACAGACGAAAGGAAAATACATTTAGACTAATAATAGCAGTAATTTTTTGCTTTCATGCACTGAGAGAGGCTCGTTTTGCGTGAGCAGGTTTACCCAGCATGCCGCTCAGCCAGATGGCCAGATCCTCCTGCATGGGCACCAGCGTGGCTTCGTGCCGCACGGCCAACCACTGGTCATACTGGAACACATCAGCCAGACCCGGGCCGGGCCGGGGAGAGCGCAGGCTGCGAGGACTCTGTAACGGGACATCAAACTTCTCGCCGAAGCAAGCCTAGAGAGAGGAAAACTAGACAGTTCAACATGTGCACAGAGAAACACACACAAAACTGTCTTGGGGCCACAGTGACCCCCTCACACAGTTTCCACGCTCTTTCTCCGGAAAGACAGAGACCCTGCTGAGATCAAGGCAGTTTGCAAACACTCAAGCACTAACAAACATGACTAATCAAACAAATGAAAATTTACACAAACAAAGAGTAATAACATTTATATAAAACAACCCTCTCATAAGAGAACTTCACACAAACATGCTGAAGTTAAAAATTAAAGCTTAAGTATTCAAACAAACCCTTCACCATGAGTATGAGTAATACTACTATTGAAAGACTCTTTTATTGATTTGACTGCACTGAATTGACCTGGACAGTGACAATGTTATAAAAATGTTTTTTGTGAAATGTTTTAAAAACATTTACGCAAATGTTAAGGAAACATTGCATTTTATAATTATGCAATCATTATATGAATGTTTTCTGAATGTTCCAAAACAAGCAGTAGCATTTTTTTACAAATGTTACACGAACGAATATTAATATTACTGGAAGAATGTTTAATCAAAACTATAAGAACATTTTTTACTTGGGGAGCTGCTTTTTAGCTGAATCAAATTAGTTTCAAATAGATTCATTTTGCAACATAAACATGAATTGAACCAACTATAACACTATTGTCTTTTGGAGCTGTTTTATAACAGAATTTGGATTTGTCTCGTATTTAAAGAATTTGATCATTAATTCTGTTAATTTATTTGTTTATTACTTCAAAGCTGCTTTAAAACAGTCTGTATTGTATAAAGCACTATAGAAATGAATGTGACTTGACCGAGACTGATGTAAAACATCTGTTTGAAACACACAAACCACAAAACCATAGGAACATTTACCAATACTCTGCACGACCAGGTCTTTAAAAGAGCCTAAATCACACTGCTGTGCTGGGAATGACACAAAAACAGAATAACCATTTATAAAAAAAAAAACAAAAAAAACAGAGGCAGCCCACTCCGAGAGAAATCCCATAACCCTTTCTGTACATGAACCCTGCTGTTCCCACACATGCATCAAACTCCCATGAGGAACAGAGCGAGTGAGAGCTTCAGGCTCCTACTAACACACATATGGAGTGTTTCTTCTGCTTGTGCACAAAGCCTGACTAATTAAACAGGAAAGCGTTTCCTTGTGGGGGGTTTTATTCATATTATACAAGACATCCAAGATTACCATTCCATAGAAGATTACAGTCAGCTCTGCTTGGTTAAACTTTTATTGAAATGCACTGTCAAGTGTTTGCTTGCGGACCGCTCTAATTCTCACTTATGGTTGTTAACTCAAATGCAAACAGTCTGGCATGTTCAATCAATCACACAAATGTTGCAATAGCATTACATTCACACATGACGGACACATTCTGAATTACCAATCACTTCAGACTCAGACAGGAAGGTGTAAAATCAACAACATGTCTGGGATTATCTATTTGGAATGTTCAACAGATTATTAACATTCAAACATCAAATTCAAAGCGATTTAGAACACAAGTGGCGGGAAATATTGCCCTGGAGCCGTATGGAGTCAGGTTTCCTCTTTAAGAAAAAAGCAGGTGTATCTGAGTAGCTCTTTTCAACAGATAATAGCTTAAAAGTATGTGTGTGTGTGTGTAGTGCATGAAGAAGGTTAGAGATGCACCATTTTTGTTACATTATCAGTTGATCGAAGAAAATTTATTTAGTATCAGTCATTATTAGATATACATTTGTGCATGCATTTAACCCTCTCAGGCTCAAATTAAGTTTTAGTAACTTAGTAACTTTAGTAACCTTTAGTAAAGTTTTTAGTACTCCAGATACATAAAATATGTATCTGGAGTAATAAGGTTTTTAGTTTTTAACTGTTGCAAATCAGCAACGCCTGCCTTGAGAGGGTTAATGCTCAATTTACATTTAGATTAGCTTTTTAGTTACCTAACACTCACTTACAGTTGATCTTATAAATACTACTGATTCAATAACAGTGCTAAAAGTAACCCATATTAATCCAAATTAAGAAATTTTTCATTACAATGTTTATGTAGCATTAAAAAATAAAGATTTTAGTTTATTGTTTTTGACAAAATAAATGATGAATGTCATCCATTTCAATCCAAACTGTACAAAATGTTTGTTACGCAGCATTTAAAGTTACATTTTTATTTTTTTATGTTGACAAAAAGAGTATAGAATTTTGATATCTGCCATAACATGAAATAATTTATTTTATCCGTCTTTCAAATGTTACATGGAGTATGTATTAGTCGCACCATAAGACAATGCCATTATGGTTTGACTTATTGTCAATCACCCATCTCAACATGAAACTCTTCTCTAACTATCTAAGATTTTAACCCACAACATCACCAACATAATTTTCTTCAAAAAAACCATATTCAAACTATAACACAGTGACACAGCGGCTTGCAACACACACACACACACACACACACACACACACACAAAAAGCTGATCTTGGGGATGCAGGTTCGAATCCACTCTCCCTCCAATTCTATAAACATGCAAAAGCACATATACAAAAGCATAAATTCATAAAGTTGCATACCTGCAAACCAGCCTGAACTGCCATCATTGGTTAAAGGAGAGATTCACGTCCACATTCTGAAAGAGAGACAGATAAAACGCTGTTAAAACAGACACACATCAGCTCAGACACACCAGTTATTTCCTGTAACTAAACACAAACACATACAGTTCATGTCAGTTTACTCCACTTAAACACTGTCCATCCCAATGCAGGATGGTTAATATCGCCTGCAGCTCACTGTTAAATGTTTAATAATGAAAAAAAAGGAAGAAATCACTGTGACCAAATACCAGAGAGCAAGCAGCAAGATTAAGACAGTTCAGTCAACATAAGCACAGCTGAGGAAACAAAGCAAATGTCTCCTTTCCTTAAACACACACTCACACACTTAACACTCACACAATAACAGTCACACTCACATACACGCTTGTCAATGACATGCTCATGTGAATCCTAAATCTCCATCATCTCCTCAGTGAGAGACACTCACCTGAGAGAAACACACACAGAGACGAATCCAGTCCAGCTGCCAGCAGACAATCCACCTGAACACCTCAACGCAGTATATCCCACCACACACTCCTGCAACGACCCGCTGGCAGAGGATACGAGCACGCACGAGAGAGAGAGAGAAACACAGATTGACTAATGAAGCCGCTCAGCAAACCCCCATCCAATCCCAGCCAAGCATTTACAATGGTCCTATTGTTACAACCCCCTCGTTCACACACACACACACACACACACAGTCCAAGGTTCATTCGCACTCAGTCCTTCACAACAAACTCCTCCATGACAGCACACAAAAGAATCTGGAAATTTTTTTGAAGGGCACCAAGAGAATAAACAATCGCTTTCTCTCTTCACCACGACACAAGAAACCACAGAGAGGGAGAGAACTAGTTAATTACTGGAGGAACAGCTTGAGAGCTCAAATCAAGCCCGTCTTGTGTGCACTTCAAGCCCACAAAATGTCAAGCTGCGGAGAACAGCGGAGGACACACAAACCCAGAATTGATGTCTGTGGGTTATGAAGTGGGTGGCAGTGTGGCTCCGGGTCTCAAGGGCCACATTCCTCTGTCAGAACATAACTGCTGGTGGAAAGAGTCCGTCACTAACGGACACGCTGGCCGAGAGACACGTCCAACTACTCGGTGTTTATTTACAACAGAGTGTGCCTCTAAAATGAACCGTGTCTCTTTAAAGGAAAAAGGGGGTTCGGTCTGAATTAAAACGCTGTCATCATTTACTCACTGACCTTGTTCCAAAACATGCAATTATCTTTTTCAGACAAGAAGATATTTAGCAGATTGCAAAAGTAGATGGTGACAAATAGCTGACAAGCTTCAAAGGGACAAAAAAAGCATTAGTAAATGAGGACTTAAAATTGGTGAAGAATTTAAATATGGACTGGATTTATGATGCATGAGTAAAAGATCCATTTTAAAACATGTCTAATTAAAGTTTCAGCCTAAATTACATAATTCCTTTTATGAAAATGATTACATTTCGTCCCTTTGGAATTGTAAAGTTCTACGTATCTGACATTTCTGTCCAAATTTAGTTATTCACGTATTCTTATTCTGTGACAACTTACTTATATTATGTGATTTACATAATTTTTTATGTTGTTTTGAGACTTTTTATCTAAAAAACTAAAAGTTTCTATCTAGACAGTCGAATGGAATGCAAAAACTTTGAAGGTCAATATCTCAAAATTACTCGGAATGCAGATAAAACCTTATAATTCCAAGAATCTGATTTGTCAGATTCTTAAAAATAGAAAGTGACAGAGCGGTTAAACATAAATAATAACAAATAATGACTAATTAACTATTACATGTTGTAGAATCTAGTACATGAGTCTGGTTTGGTTTTATAATTCACTTTTATAAAGTCCCTGTTTAATTTTAAATCACTTTGATGGAAAAGTACATAAAATTTGATTAATTCTTTCCCTCTAAGTTTCACGGAACATCAAAGAACACCATTTAAAACTATATGATTTTGCATAAATGAAAGGATTGCACTAAAAACACAACTATTTAATGTTTCAGTCCAATCATATGTTTCCTTAGTCAATCATATATTTCCTATATTTTTTTAATTGAATATAACTTCTTAAATTCTCAAAAGTAGACAACAACAAATAGCTGCAATAAACTTCAAGTTGAATAAAAATCAACAAAGAATAATGACTTAAATTAATTATAGTATGACTTCAGAATAATTATATGTACTAGTACATGAGTCTAGTATATGACAATTTTTTATGTAACATGACATTCGCTTTGATGGAAATGTTCAGCACTTTTTGAAATAAAATTCTATTACTCATGTTTTTATCTTTTGATAAAAGCATGAGTAACTTCTCAGCAGACGATCTGCTCACTTAAACTTCGCCCTGAAAAAAGATACACCCACAAAAAAAAAACACCAGACAGTGACGTGCTGCAGAAATGAGGCTGGGTGGAACATCAGACAAAACACAAAGCACTCTAACGTTGTAATCTTACTATAATGAACGTCTGCGTGAGTAACAGTCGATTTGTCGCTTTAATTAAATGCGACGACACAAAGGGAGCGAGGACTGGGGGTGTCCACATGGCTCCTCAGGTCACCACATAATCACGTAAGAGGATCACGCTTCCAGACGCATCCCCGTTGGCCGGCTGCTCCTCCTCCCTCTAGACGTGAGTCGACACGTGGCACATAAATGCGTGTTTATTTGCATGTATGTGTGCACCAGTGGCTTGCACATGGGTCCCAAAAATAGCCGGCCATCAATCAAAGCCCCTCCCCTTTCTGCTCTTTTGTGGCATTGCTTGTGATCTTAATTGGCCTGCCAGTTGCTTTCATTAGTAGGCAGAGCTATCAACACACACACACACACACAGAATGAATGGTCCCAGAGAGGATGGGTGTCCGATAAACCATGGGTCAGAAGCCAATCCCCAATGAAGCAGAGTAAAGCCCCTCTTTACATTATACACCTGCCACCAGCTCTAGAACAGTTATCTAAAAAAACCATGCAAACATCACACTTTTAAAGTTATTTTTTCCACACCATCACAGACTTGAAGAAATGCAGAATTAAATCAATTGCTCACCAATGGGTGCCGTCAGAATGAGAGTCCAAACAGCTGATAAAAAAAAAAAAAAAAACCCATCACGATAATTCACAAGCAATCCATACAGTCCAGTCCAAAAAGAATGTCTTGAGAATGAAAAAAGATGTGTTTGTAAGGAAACAAAAATCTTTTAACTGTAAACTGTTGCTAAAATACGAGTCGATAATCCATAACGCTCCCTCCAAAAAAAACAAAAAAAAGTTATCTTGTCTGAATCAGAGGAGAAATATGCACATATCGAGCAGCATTTACAAGCCAAAACAGTTCTAAACAAATGATGGCACCCATTCACATCCATTAGTGAGCAAGTGATGTAATGATAAGTTTCGTCAAATCTGATTAAGAAACAAACTAATCTACATCTTAGATGGCCTGAGGGTGAGTAAATTTCATTTCTTGGTAAACCGTTCACTTAACGGACACTGGCTTGAGTGTCTTGAGCTCCCTACTAAGAGAACATTAGGTGCATTCAGTTGCAAAAATGTTTAAACATGCTCGTAAAATACCCAAAATGTTGTCTAGTTAGAGAAATGACACACATTTTGGGACACGTCACTTCACACAGTTTATCCCTACTGAAAAGAAAAAAGGAAAACTATGTTCTCAAGCTTCTACAATTACAAAACAAAGCTCTCAATTCACCAAAACAAAGCAATCAACACAGCTCAACATAATGACTAGACCACAATGATTCACACTCATTAAAATAAGGGCTCCAAATATATTCTTATTTTGTTTTGTTTTTTTCAGACAACAATTCTTAAAATAACCATTTTTCCTTAGTTTAAAGAATTTTTTAAATCTGAAGAACCTTTTTCCACCGTAATGAATCATGGAAAGGTTCCACGAAGGTTAAAGGTTCTAAATGGAACCGTCAATGCCAATAAAGAACCTTTAGATTTCAGATTGCAGGACAACAATGCTGGCAAGCACTTAAAACCAATGGAGACACTCCCTGGCATAATGTAAACAGAAGCCGTTGTCATGGTGATGCAATGCTGTAAGACACTAACAATTAAGCAGTCAGCAGCAGCAAGCACAGAGGGTCTGCCGCACCCCCGTCCCACTAATCATCTGCTCTGGGTCATTAATAAACAAACAGTAATCCAAGATTCATAACAATGACCAGCATGTGCACCAGAGATCATTGGAAATTAATCCCACCATTCATTTATTTCAGGATTTACCCCCTTCTCCCTCCTCTCAAGCTCAAGAACCCCCTGATGCAGCTTATCAGACAGATGGTGGTAAAGTTGGGGTGTTTTTGGGGAGGCTTACATGAGTTTACACAAAAATAACAATCATACAATTAAAGACAGTATGAAATTCTCACAATATATTTTCTTAATGCATGTTCAAGAGCTTACTGTGAACAATTCATCTATGCATGTGTTTTGTAATGTTAAAACAAAATGTATAACTGGACCTTCTGGTGAAAACGATAGAAGATATCAGAATATATATATAAAAAAGGTAAAGAATAAATGCATTTTCTCATGCATAAAAAAAAACAAAAAAAAAACACTGTTTCCATATTAGTACTTGATTAATAGAGGTTTTCAATGGCCAATGCCAACAAAGATATCTTTAAAGCAGGTTTGCGGATAAAACTGTTAAAATTATGTTATTTATATATGAGAACAGTTTAGTCATGCCAACAAAAGTGTGGCAACAGACACACATGTTTTACCCAATATCTATAAGAAAAATAATTGCTATGGTTTTAAAATGTCCAAATATCCTTAAATATCGGACGGTAAATCGGTCTTTTCTCATTGTAAACTGCTTGGCATCAAAGTGTCTACTCAATAAATAAATGCAAGTTATTCACAACATGCCAGGCATAAAAGAATAACTCAGCTTCCTGAAATGTTTTACTGGCATTTTAATCTGTTAACAGCACTTCATCATGACCAAGAAAATCTTTGGCGGTAAACAGAATTCCCTGCCAGAGCTCAAGGACATGCTGAAAACTTTATGGCTGCAGTTTCCATCAGGAAACACCTGCAGTTTTCCCCTCCTCTGGAGCTGGATGTATATTTAGCACACATCTTTGAGAGATGAAGCTATAACATTCAGTCTAAAGCTCAGATGATCATCATAATGAGCAGTTTTAATGAGATACGTGGCTGAATATGAAACATGTTTGGGCAACATCTCAATGTCCCTGTAGGAACACGTATCTGTCAGTCACCACTAATAATTGACACATTCAGAGACAGACAGCTCAAATTTTAAGACCATTCAAACTCAAACTATTATAAAGTGATACACTATAGCAAATATGCGTTTTGTATTTTTAAACGGTGGCTGATTTATCACGCATTCTCCGTGGAGAAGTCATGCGACTTATTAACAATTCTCATCTTTCAGTGTAGATGGCAAAAATAAACAACAGAAAACGGCTTTTTATGATTTAAGACAGCCTTGTTGACATTTTATTTCCTTTTCTAATAAGATTATCTTTTAAAACAAGGATATAATGACCAAGTAAACAAAGTCCTCTCTCTCCCTGGCCTACTACTCCGGTTTCGAGATTTTGGGGATGAAAAAACAACACGAATAAACTCACCAGAGTTCAGTGTGTGTATTTAGTTGTTTGTAGTTGTTTCTCTTCGCTCCGCGGCTGCAGGGGTGCGCGCGCGTTGACGCGCATCAGCTGAAGCTGGAGCTGCTTTTCCTGCACGCGTCTTGGAATGTTCAGTTGAGAAGGATTCGCGGTTTAAATCAGCCAATCAGAGCAGAGATCAAAAGACTCAATGGAAAGGGGCGGGGACGTGAGAGCAAGTGGGAGGTCCCGTTTCAATGCACTATATATCTCAAGATAAAACCAAAAGAATGTATAGAAACATTATACACATAATATAGAAAAATTTCAGTTTAAGCGCCAATGATAAAATATATTTTTTTTTAATTCCTCAAAACAGTATTTAATTATTTAGTCAAAAGATTGCATGGTTATATAAAATAATAACATACATAATATATAAAATATAATTATATAAGAATTATTTTAAAATATTTTAAGTTGAAAAATAAAATAACATCGAAATGTCACATTATTCTCTTATTAATGCTATAATAAAATATTTAAGATCTCTCTCTGCTTATATTAAAATAAAATATATAAATGACGGGAGGAGGGTACTTAGTTTATTTGATGATTATTTGCTTGTTTTAAAAGAAAAAAAAACTTAGAAATTACTTAATTATATAGAAATATTTATTTAAATAAATATATAATATATAATGATATAAAAATTTGATTCAGGAATTACAATCTTTCAAAGACTAAAATAAAAATGTCATGTGATTTTCATATGACAAAACATCTCCCTGGACCTCCCTTCATTTCAAAAACTCTGTTACAGTTATGATTGGATAATATTAGATATAAAACTGACTCATAATCACAAAGCAGGATTTGTTTGCACATGTAAAATCTGATTACACCCTCTGGGTCACACGGGATTAAACTGGCCTCTCTCCACCTATAGATTTCCTCAAACTCAGTTAATAAAAGAACATGATCAGACATGCACATAATGGAACAATGAGGCCAAACATTGAGAGATTAATAAGCTTCACCAAAGAAATTTGCGAAAGGTTTTACAGTAATAAAATAAATCATGTTCATGTTACTAACTGCACTTTAAACATTCAGAAAGTTAGTCCATTGCGCCACTATGCGGACAGTGTACGGAGGAAAGTCTGCGCCTACATCTCCCAGAAGCACTCGCGCGTGACGTCACGGGCGCAGCAACAGGAAGTGTTTCAACTGAGCAGTTGTTCTAAGATAAGGTAAGCTTTTCTATTCATTTAAAATTATTCACGGTTTTATTCGAGAATTTTACAATACAAAAAGTGTTTGTAGCTTCATATTCGTATTTATTGACACGCTCTGGTATTTTATTAAAAACAATTAATGCTAGCGGATTTATTTTCGTAGAGGCTAATGCTAGGTTTCTACCAAAACATTTGACACCTAACGTTACCTTTAAGTATTTCTGAAATCAAGCCATATAGCGTTACGTTAATGTGTATAAATAAGCAACAACATAACAGTATTAGTTGCAGCAAATCAGCTTTTTCCACTGATCTAAGCATTTGTAGAATTTAAGATGATGTGTTTATGAAAGGAATCATGAGTTAAGTAACAGTCCAAGTGTTTCCTGTGCTCTTCAGGAATGACCTGTACACTGGAGAAGGTGCTGGCCGATGCCAAATCACTGGTAGAGCGTCTCCGGGATCATGACGGTGCTGCTGAGATCCTGATCGAACAAACTACGCTGCTGAACAAGAGAGTGGAGGCCATGAAACAGGTATCAGAGTCAGTTCTCAGTCTCTCTGATGGGGATCGGAGTTGTTTTACTCATGCTCCTTGTTCTTTCAGTACCAGGAAGAGATTGAGGTGTTGAACCAGGTGGCGAGACACCGGCCCCGCTCCACGCTGGTCATGGGCATCCAGCAGGAAAACCGGCAAATACGGGAACTGCAGCAGGAAAACAAAGGTGTTCGGAAGGGTTTGCAATTAGAAGCGGTCACTGGATGTCTTTTGAAGGCTGTTTTTAAATCTAAATCCGCTCGTTTGTCTAATCAGAGCTGCAAATGTCACTGGAGGAGCATCAGTCTGCGCTGGCACTCATCATGAGCAAATACAGAGAGCAGGTGTTTCGCCTTCTGATGGCCAGCAAGAGAGATGATCCTGCTATCGTCACCCAGCTCAGAGAACAGCACACTAATGTCAGTCTAGCGGATCATTTTTATGTGATTCTCTCTAATTCTGATGTCCAAATAGTCATTCGTTGTGTTTATGTCACAGGAGATGCAGGCGCACATTGAGATAATAAATGAAATGGCCACGGTGATGAGGAAAGCCATTGAGGTGGATGAAGGGCGACTGTGTGAGGATGAGGAGCGAATCAAACGTCTGGAGGTCAGACACACTAAATATACCACATTGTGTTTATTAAAATATATTGCAAACCGTGGCACAAAATCAATGTAAGAAAGATTAAAATAAACTGTTGTATTAGGCTATCACTTGAAGTCATGATCAGCACTAAAAAAAAATTGTAGTCTGTTACAGATTATGAATTACATGAAGAAAATTGTAGTAAGTAACATTATCTACTAGATTACACATTTTAGGGAATGTAATCCGACTACGTTTTCATTACTTTTGATTTACTTGTTTAAAACACAGATTTAAAAGTCTTGTCATATTGATACAAAAATACATGGATAAATATATTCCTTTCTGTGTTAGCAACAGAGTATAAAACATTAATTTATATATTAAACTTATGTATTAGGTTAGCAAAGGATAAAAGATAATAATGAAATCATATAAATGTACAATATAAATAAATAATAAAAACAATCAGATATAACATTTAATTTTATACAGTATTTGTATGAATTTTATACATTATACAATTTTTCTATAGTTTGATATAAAATATTTAATTTTTATGTAATTCTAAAATATTTTTAGATATTTTTTTTTACTTGCATACCATGCAACCATTAACCAGCATCCAAGAACTGTGAATATATTGTGGTGTTCTTATTATTGAAATATTAAAATTTTTAAATCTCATATTAAAATATTTAGTATTCTAGGTCCAAGGGATTTGGCAGACAAAAAGTAAATTACTGCTATTGTGTGAATAATATGCATTCAATAAAGAAACTCTAGTCTAATTTTATATATATATATATATATATATATATATATATATATATATATATATATATATATATATATATATATATATATAATGTATTACATTTTTATTGTTTATTTTATTCAGTTTATTTATTATTGAATTTTTTTTATTTACCTGATTATTATTGAATATTTTAAAACGTAATATTAAGTTACAAGTAATTATTTCTTTAAATCTGATTGCATTATCTAGATTACATAGTCATTTATCGCCTATAGCTGCAATAAACATGACACTTGTAATGGTTTATATGTTGATGCTTTATTGTGCAGCTGGAGAACAGCAGTCTGCGAGAGCTGTTGGGAATCAGCCGCCAGGCGTTTCTGGTGCTGAAGAGGGACAACACGTCTGACATCACATCTCTCTCGCCGCTGCTCACCAGCACAGACGTCAGTCTGAGGAAGAGCTAAAGGCCGTCAGAGACTTGAGTTTACAAACCATCGTTCAGAGCTGCCCTACAAATCCCACAATCCTCCATTACAGGGTCACACACACACACTCACTGCGCAACCTGGATGTCCATCAGTCATTCTGCATGAGGGGTTTTGCAGGAAGGGCCTGTGGAATCTGTCAAACACTGAGATGCGATTACTTTTCCATCTCTCCATCATCATGGCTTCATTCTGGAAAAGTCAAATCGACCGTTTCAGCCACATGAAAACACAATCATTTTTGGAACAGTAAAACTGGCATATTGTGAATGATTACGTCACCTGAACATTAGACTTTGTAAAGGGAATGTCAGTGTGCCATTTGAATGAAAAAGCTTGTTTCTTTTATTTTTTGTTTGCGTTCGTAACTGTTTTATGTGAATATGAGAGGAAGTAGCATTGAAAGTGATTAAAAGCATTGAACTAGCTATGTCCTTCTCTAGATTCATGCACTGAGAGTATTGAATAACTACTCAACACTTCAGGTTTAACACCAACTTTTAGTATTCAATTATGTGTGTTATTGCATGTAAATTTATATTGCATATAAAATACTTTGCAAATGATTTTTCACAGTTAATAATTAAATATACTATTAAAATAACTTAAAATATAAATATTAAATTTTCAGTAATTTTATATAACATGTAAACAAATGTATACAATTGTATTTTTTTTTACCATATTTTTATAAATGGTTAAATAAATATATCTGATTGGTTTCACAATCCAGTTATTTCCAGATGCATAAAATCCATAAAATAAAGTCCTGTCTGACATTTCTCATCGTTTCACTCACAACTACATCACAAAATGTCTTGCAATTACATAATACTCTAATAAAATTAATGATGGTCTGTCATATCAAAAGTTCACACATTTCTCACATTCAATGAAAGCAAAACATCAGATCTCATTCGGTCTTGGAATAGAAAACGATCTCATTTAGAGGTTATGGCACAAATGACAACTTTATTAAACATTTAACTATTTAGACAATCATTTAAATTTCATACAAAACAGAATTAACGCATACTGCTACCGCTTAAAAACTATTTTAACATTACTTACATTATTGTTGTATATGCTTTAGAAAAAGTTTGCTTCTGTGACAGACACAAAGATCGCATGAAGAAACCCTGAGAGGAAACCAGAAGTATTTTAATGAATAATGCAATACTACTGATTTAGCAAAAGCTGGAGATTTAAGAGCTACATATCCAGTTATAAATCACAGAAAATGACTGAAAAACATTTTAATCTCCAGAGATTCTCAATATTCCTCTTACGCTGCTTTCAAAATCCTCATTACACGTGTTACACTAGAGCAGTGAAGCATGGGTCAAACTTAGCTTGGTATTTCTAACTTGAATGCCAAAACTCGGTGAGGATGCACTGAGACCCATACGCACTCACTTAGACACAGAAAACAATCAAACATCAGCCATACAGGGCTTACAGTGGCTACTAATGAACACTGGTTCATTTGGTCTGCAATCCCAGTCTGTTATACATTCATTTTAATGTCTTTAAAAATAGCTAATTCTCTCGTGTACTTAGACATAGTAAAAGTGTTAAAATAATCTCCACTGAACGTTTCCTCTATGCTGCTAAAATGCATCTAAAATCATGCTGTGGCAGCTGATGTATATAGTAGAGGTCAGTTGATTGACATTTATCTGAAAACAGCAATGGGATCAAGCACTGCACATGGTCAGTCTGCAAACTGCTCTTTTAAACTCCATCGAGTCTTTGGCTCTAAAAATCGAGCTCATTCCTCATGTATGTTGCTATAGGTCTCCACAGACTTGAGCAGCCGTGTTCTGGAGGGCAAGGGATAACCATGAACTGACTTCAAGTCAAAAGCCAAAGGTTAAAACAGTAGAGGAGTGGTTTCGCCGGCTGGTTCTGTGCGCTGTGTGAGCTGGCGAATATGTCCGAGGATTTGGGCTGATAAAGATGGCTTGTGGTGGCTGGGATCCAGAACGTTAGTCTTCCTGCGCTCTCGTTCTTGCTTCCACATCACATACGGGCTCGGGGGGAAAAACGGCCGCGATTTCTCCCGATACAGCTGCACGACAATACCCGAAATCCCCAGAACAACCCACACGGTGATCAGGATGAAATCTGGAGAGATGAAACATCAGACATGACCAATACATTGATACATTTGGGTGTGAGACCCAAGATTTAAAGCAAAACTAAATAAAGATTTTGTTTTCCTTTGTCCATCACCTTTCTTAAACACTCAAGCACAACAGCGTTTTAAGGACTTTCAAAGTGGTTTCAATGTATGCATCATTACAGTGCCTTGATACTGCATTATAATAATGATTGTTAATGGCAATGATTGATTTTTGTATATGGGATAATGTAGACAAAACAAGATGTGCAACCAGTTATGAATTAGTTTGTGTTGTTATGCATTACAAATTCAAGACTTCACACAGGTTATATTAGCATCAAAAAACAGATCATGACTTCAGTCACTCCCATTAAATAGTCAATGATTCTCTTACATTGAAAAAAGAAATCTAGTGATTTCATCAAATTTAACTTGTGACTAATGTTAAAGCTTTTTTTCCCCCATCACATTTCTGTTAAATAGCGGCAGTCGTAATTGATTTCACTCAACTGTGCAGGAGCATTTTTTGGGCCCTTATCTTGGATTTGGATTTGGGGATTTGTTTACATAATATATGCATGTATACTGTGTATATATATATATATATATATATATATATATATATATATATATATATATATATATAGATGCATGTATACATTTAAGAAAAATGTGTCAGGTTTCTATATTAAATATATTTATTATAAAAATTAGGAATTAGTGTCGTCACGGTACCAACATTTCAGTATTCGGTACCAATACCAGTGAAAATCCACGGTTCTCGGTACCAATGCAAAACAAAAAAACATGTTAATAATATATATATATTTTTTACTGTACTTTCATTTAATCCAAACTGAGTACATATTTATTTTTAAAGGGCTTTTGAATTTTAAAGCCAAGAATATCAACTAATCAACTGCTTTTCTGAGTGATATGACACAATGTCAACCATTTGTACATTCTCATGCACAACTATTTTAGATTCACAATTCATTTATTTAAAAAAAAATTTTGTACAGAATTTGTACCGAAGTACCGGGTCTTTTGACGACACTAATAGGAATACAAATCTATAAATGTATATACACATGTAAATATTTTCAAAATGTATACTGTATGTGTGTACTTATATACACATGATAAATATACACTGTACACATACATACATTATGTAAACAAAAACTTTTATATTCTATGCGATTAATCGTGATTAACACTAATTTTTGCTCATTTTACAGACATTTTGCCCAAAGCCCCTGTTAATTTCCAACCCTAGTCTATACTGATCTCATACATGGCCTACAACTTCACTCCCTGCACACCTACCGATGTCCTGCAGCGGGACGGAGATGAACGCTCGGCTGAAGTTGTGGTTGAGGAGGCGTTTGAGGACGTCCAGCGTGATGTAGGACAGACTGGTGTAGGTGTAGGCATTGACAGCCAGGACCACTGTATAAGCACCAACCAATCCACATGTAATTATATTGCCCTGAAACATACAGATAAAGTGTGCATTTTATTTAGTTGTTGGATATGAGCTCATATCAAATGTATTTTTCTGCATCTCACCTCTCTAGGCCACCTGATGAAGAACAAAGGAACAAACATCATAATGCAAGCGAACACCACCCAGAACACCACATCATCATGGAATATAGGAAGATCACCTGAAGAAAGAGATTAAACAACAAATCTATAAAATGATAACTATTAAATAACTCAACAATCTACATCCAGCAAGATTATGAAGTGAGATTATAAAGAGATCATTCTCAACAGATGCAGAAACAATATTTCTGACTGCGTGAACGATGATACATGAAGGTTTTTCAAACATGATTTCTTACCAAGCGGAGTGAAGAAGACGATGGATGAGATGTGAAATCCAAGAATGAGTCCCACCACCAACACACAGGCCACGACCGAACCGAACCGCCACCAGCTCATCACCATGACCACGCCCCCGACCACGCCCACCAGCGCTGTCAGAGCCAATCGAACTGCAGAGAGACGGTCAGTCAACAAACTGTTTAAAGACATCAGATAACAAGACATAGATATCAGTTGAGGAATTAGAGTACATTAAGACATTATTTAGTAATACAAATGTTACATTTAAATATGCAAATGACACATTATTTAATTATGCGCTCATTTGCATGCTTTTACAGAACCAAACATTGGATAAACCCAGGTTAAAAATGACATGAGTGATTTTGTATCTCCCCACAAATCAGAAAATATAACAATCAGAAAAAAAGAGGAAATTTTCACCATATTTTAAGAAGTAAAATGTTATGTAGATCAAGCAAATGATATATGAACAAACCCCTTCGTAAAAACATTCAGAATACAGATAACCTGTCAGAATGTTGATAGAACAGAAAACAAAAAAACTGCTTTTCAAGATAATTATTGCATTTTAAATCCTCAGATAGATAAAGGGCTATGAGATAAACTTTTAAATGTTTTCTATCCACTAGTCTAACAAAAGACAAGTTGTGGATGCAAAACAGCCCAAAACTGCATGAAAAACTATGGTTTTGCCTGTTATGTCTTGACTTTAAGTGCTTAAGAAACAAACTTGAGCTATGATTGTTCTGATTAATCAGCTGTAGGATGTCATCAGTTGTTATCGATCTCAGAAAATCAAAAGTGCTCTTCCTCATTTCAGCTATGCCTGTCCTGTAACACGCAAACAGCTGACAAACAGCTCCATGTGATGCATTTGATTGGGACAGGCTGCTTTGATACCTCCAGCTAAAATCCACAGCACATGACTCTAATCCTCAGAGAGTTACAGCACAACAATAATCCCAATCCTCTGAGACGAGAGCTGCTTTCTGCACTCGTGATGGCTGTTGAGATTCATTGCTGGCAGAACCAGTTTGTGTAGCCAACTTCAGTCCAATTCAACTTGAAAAACTTTGTGGGTATGTAGACATCAGCTCAGTGTAAACAGTGCAAATCTTCCAGAATGACGTGAAACTCTGAGGTACATTACAGAGCTGATTCAAATCCATTAGAGCTCGAAGAGGTGATCATAAACTTCAGATCGGTTTAAGTGAGCACTAGTCGTCTACTTCGACAGTGATTCAGTGCATGTGTAACTCTGTAATGTGATTGTAAAGGACTCACTGTTGTATTCCAGCGGTGTGGTTATAGTGATCACGACAAAGAAAACAAACGCTGTAAAGCCGAAGCCCATACAGAACAGCTCTGAGAAAACACAGAAATAGACATTTTAACAGCAACAATAGGTGTTTACATGCAATACTTTCCATCAGTCTGAATCAGTGTTACTTTAGTATCACTACTATTATATGTCATTATAGTTATTCCTATTCTGAATAACTTTCATTAGTTTATTTGATGTAGTTTAATTTTTTCCATTTTATATAGATTTTAGATGATATCATTTTTAAATGTAATTTTGTTACGTTTTTGTAATTTTTATTTGCTTTTGATTTTTTTATATCTACATAGTTTTTAAGTGTTTAAACTAAAGTTAAATTAAAACTAAACAAACTTAGATAAAATAAGTTTTTGTTTTAATATTATACATTTGTTAATTTTTATAACATTTATTTCATTACAACAAAGATTTAAAAAAATAAAACGTATTTAATATTTTGAAAAATTTTATTTTAGTTTTTTTTATTTCAATTTTAGTTTAATAATTTTGTTGTGTTTTTGTCATTTTTATTAGTTTTTTTGTTTATTATGTCTATAGTTTTTATTTTATTTCAGTTTTAGTTTTAGTTATTTTAGTGTATCGAGTTAAACTAAATTAAAATAAAAAAAATCTTGCTTTGGCAACTAGCAGGAATAAAATAAGTTTTAAAAAATATTTATATATTTTAGTTAATGTTTATTTTATTTCAAGTAACAAAACAATGTAAAATTCATTGTTTGTAGTTAACATAAGAGTCATGCATACAGATCTTCAATGTGTTTAAGGCTCCAAATTTAAACAGGTCATATAATTAAAAATCTAAATTAAATAAACGATTTTAAAGCTGCACAAAAGACCATTTACTGAAACTAAGCTGCACAAATAATTAGTTTTAAACTTCACTGTATTTTTTAGCTTCACATAATTATAATTTTACATGTTCACACAGAAGGCTTAAAAACACAGCTGCAAAAAAAAAAAAAAAACGTTTCATTCAAAAGGAGAAAAGCTTGAAATTGTCATAAAACACTGTTTGTTGTGCAAGAGGCCTTGACTAACATTGCAAGTGGATATCAGGAAATAAATGAATGATATGACCCCTTTAAAAACAGCACTGATGCAACTATATCATCTGTTCACCTCTGACTCTCTAAAGCTCTAGCAAAGACTTTCCCAAACCTAAAATACTTGGTGCATATTTAGTAGATTGACAGTTATTAATAGCAGTAACGTGGTGTGTTTCTAAGAAAAACCTCTCTCACCACATTTGAAGAAGCGGTGTCCCACAAAACACACAAACAGCCCAGCCAAACCAATCACAGTGAAAAACACTTTAGTAGAAACTCTTCCTGAGAAAATGAGAAAGAAAATAAATGTAAAAAACGCATAAACCTAAACCTGTCACAGAAACTGTTCAAAAACTAAAGACAAAATATATTTTCAAGTAGGATTTAAATGACCTCACATACGAAAGGAGATTAGGAATCAAATAATGAAGCATTCATTTAGATCTTCTCACCTAAATCGCTGCATCTGTCCAGCGTGGAGTTGAAGCTGCAGGCGTACGTGTGGACGGGGATGTAGGACGCTGACGTGTTCAACACTGGATCTCTCACAATCACAGAGAAAATCACACCCTGACCGGGAAGAGAGCTGAAGGAGAACTGCGTTCGGTCATGAGAGGTTAAAGACACCACCTGAAAGAGTGAAATTAAATGATAAACTTAAGGTGTTTTCAGACCTGCAAATCGTTTGCTTTGTTTGGAAACGGACTTAATTACAGATATATTGAAGGTAAATTTTAGGAGAACTTTATCAATGGGTATATACAGTGCTAAACAAATGTATTAGACCATCACCACCCAATGTAAGGCTTGTGCCACAGCTACCCTAAACTAACAGTATTTGTGATTACCCGCTCACCGGAGTCATTGGACATCATAATGCACAGATAGATGCGCTAACCAATTTCGACATTTGGAAACGTCTGAGAAAGATACAGCGATGACAAAAGAGTTTCGTTTTAGTCTAAATTAATTCGTTTTGGTTTGTCGTTAATATTGCTATAGCTTCTTATATTTTTAATTCTTGTTCTTTTCTAAATACTGTTAATTGAAATGATTTTTTTGTGGAGGGATGGAAACTAAAATAGCCTTCTCAAATTTCCCGGAAGCAGTTTTCATTTGCTATATTAAACTCAAAATAATTCTTAGAATGAAAGTTGGAGTCCAACGTTCGGACGCATATACAGCGTTACTTATTATACATTTACCATTATTCTATATTCTTTATATTAAATAAAATTTTAGCATCCAGATACGTCCGGAACATGGAAACATTTGGATTCGTGCCGAAAGAGAGAGGTAGGCATCAGCTTCACCTTAGATTAATTTGTTTTTGGATTGACGTTTTTATAGCCTAAACTAATAACTGTTTTTATAATGTTTTTAAACATTTTCCTTTAGATTACAGGCATTTTAGCCTTTATTATTTCGGAAGTAATAGTGCTAATAAAATGCAACGTGAGCCGCAACTTTTTTTTTTACACTCAAAAACGCAATCTTATATTGTTTTTTTTTTTCTTTTAACAATGCAGCAAACATTTTTAAATTTCTTAAAAATACTTTGTCTTTAAAGTGTTGTTAATTTTTTTTTTTTTTTTTTTTTTTTTTAAGTAGCTTAGCCTACATTTGGCCAAAATCTAGAGATGATGATGCTGTAGCCTATTGGCTGTGACTAAGCCTTAGATCTCTATATTTTCCTTTTCTTTTTGAGTAAAAAAAACGCTATACTTTAATATCATTATATTATTATTATTAGGCAAATAATATTGTTTTTTAAAAATAACGTTATTAACCGGTATTTCTTCCACCCGAACCGGTTTCGGAACGGTAATATTATCAGAGGAACGCAGAACAGAAACGTTAAAATATCGATTCTGCTCGGAGTGAACCGATTGAATTTTTTTTTTGTTTTCAAGCCCTGCTATAAACTCACTAAAAAAAAAAGATAACCGCTACAGCAGATAACAGAAAGTGGAAAGGAAGGACAGAAAAAGATTTCACACACCTTTCTGCTGTTGTCCTGCACGTTCTGCACATTGGCCACTCTCTTCAAACTGCTGATCAGACTCTGCTCCGACAGGTCACCCTCCGGCAGGAAGTACTGATACACCTCATAAACCAATCGCCAACGAGTGCTGGAGCTCACGTCCACATCACACGCCGACGGAGTCTCCCCTCTGAAAAACATCATCTGATTTAGACTGATCGACTAATGAACATTTGATCTTTCAGGCCTGGAAGACACAATTTTATAGAGCCAACACTAAACTGCATTATTTGTGTTTAGCATCACAGAAAGCAATATTAGCATCAATTAATTTTAATTGTAGGAGAAAACAGGTTAATTTTAAGCACAATTTCTAGGTTTATAGTCTTCATTAGGACATTATAGTTAATCAATGACTCATCAGTGCCTCATAAATATTTAAAGGATGGTGCTATTCTTAATTATTTATGAAAACACTCAAACTGTGAGATCAAAATAATAGTGTCAAAAGCTTCTATAAAAGCAACAGTGCTTTCATATATACAACCAGCTGTGCATTTATTTGTGCATTAAATAATATCTTTGTGTATCTGTGTCAATTTACTATGAAATTAAAAACCAATGTATAACAAATTTGTTTTTGTTTTTTAAATGTATATATATATATTGTATTTTTATATTTTTTTATATTTTTATTTTTGTATATATTATATATAAATGTATTTTTTTTTTTTATTATTATTATAATTTTTTTTTAAATATATTATATTTTTGGAATATATGTATGTTTTATTATGCAGAATAAATAATATATTTATATATATAATATATTATATATAATATATATATATATCTGTGTAATTTACTATGAGCTTAAAAACCAATGTGTAACACATTTGTTCATTCTGTTGCATGTATCTGCAAAATTCAACATGCATGTTAAGGAATATTTGATGCATTTAACTCAATAACCAATGCTGAAATAGGGGATTTCATGACCCTTTAAAAGTCCATGATTTTATTAAATTCCTCTCGCCTTCTATATCCGATGTTAGCAGGTGCAAATGTAATCATGGTCTCAAACAGGTTGTATTGCAGGTAGATGTTTGGATCAATCTCCATAGGGAACTCTTGATTACAGGCTCCAGGAACTGGATCTGCACACACACATTACACATACACACTGAATGTACTGTATTGCAGTCAACAGTCTGTTAAAGAGAGTATATGTGTTGCTCATGTTGGCATGCAAGTAGAGTTAATTCTCTAACCGGTGCTGGTGTATGGCAGAATCACACCGATTCCTGCTGCGCTGCTCCCGTCGGGGGTCTTCAGGAACCAGGAGACGGTGGTCTGATTCAGTGTCAAGTTTGATAACAGACCAACATCTGCTGCCGTGACCGAAAAACCATAAAGTGGGATCTGACCAATACACAAAAAACACCACCTATGAATGGACATCTACACATACACACATTCGAGAGGGATAAGGTTCAGGTGGGGAATATTATGCAACAAATACAAGCAAAGTGCAACCATTCAAGCCCTGTCCTACATTCACTCGGTTTTATTTGGATTTACACCAGACTATGCAACAGTCATTTTCTCCATAGGAGTATTGAATTTTAAAAATAACTTAAAGATAAATTAAAGACGGGTGTACTGCAAGTTCTGAAGAAATTATCTCAACAGAATTCCATTATTCATGATTCTGCAGAGAAATCTCCACCAATCAGAGACTAGTATTATTTATATACTACTGCAGTTTTTATTAATAATTTGACTTGATTTATTAGACACTCACCCTGAGGAAATGAGAAAGAAAATACATTCAAACCTGATTTTAACACTTTCACTTTTCCTTTTTGTTACATTTTTTAATTATTTTTTTAACTTCGATTTAATTTCTTTTCAAATTCAGGGTTGGTTTTTAGCACTTGTAGATAAACTAAACAACTGAAATAAGTATTTAATTTATTTAACAAAGTTTTTAACTATTTCTGCTTTAGTTTTATTTAAAAGTGTTTCCATTTTTAATATCCATGTGAAAAATAAATAGGAAAAAATACTTCTAGAACCAAGGCCACTGAAAAAGTGGGCAGCACAATTGCACACTCTAGACACAACATTTGTTTCGTAAAGCATTTAATATTGACTTCAGCTCTGTGTCTGAACTGGGGTTTGTATCAGAGCATTACAGGTACATGACTGCTGACATTATGAAGAGAACGCATGGAGGAGTGTGTGTGTGTGTGTGTGTGGAGATCAGAACTTGTAATTAGACTTGCTCGATCAACCCATCGAACTGGGTCAGCTGGGTGTGTGTGTGTGTGTGTTTTTCTTTGTATGACAGTGCATTACAGTGCTGTGTGTGTGTGTGTGATCTCTTACCTGTGTATATGAGAGTGTAACATTGTGGTGATGTGTATGAAACTGCATTGTTAAGAAGGAAACATCAGCGGGAATCCGGGAAACGACAGCTTGAACCGTCCCGTTCACTGGGACACTCACGTTCTGGAAGATTCCCAGAGAAAACAGCACACGGTCTGCAAAATATAACATACAAGAACACAGTTGAATCAATATCTGATTCAATGTTTGACCCCAGAAGCTATATCATATTTTTTATTAACCATAAACCATGTGTATATATATATAATATATATAGTATAATATATATATATAAACTGAAAGCATTTAAACTGAAAGCGGCCAGAGAACACAGTGAACGCTTCAAAAAAGGAAGTGGCTTTTGACAGTTGTGATTTGGTGTAGAAAGATGTTGGCTCATGGTTTCTCTGACTTCCTGCCCGACCATGAAATCTTACATGATTATTAAGTCAGCTGATTTCACAATGACTCACACCTGCTGTACATCAAAACTGCACTGTAAAAATCATGCTGTGTCAAATCCTGGAAGATGATGCATTTTCTTGCGGTACACGGATGTAGAAAGGAATTTGTGTGTTTCCATTTTATGAGGAAGTCGTGGCTTAATGGTTAGAGAGCTGTGGGTTCGAGTCTTGTACCAGCATTATAGATGGGGGAAGTAAATGTACAGTGCTCTCTCCCATCTTCAATACCACGACTGAGGAGCCCTTGAGCAAGGCACAGAACCTCCAACTGCTCCGGATGTGTGTGCACGGTGTGTGTGTGTGCACTTTGGATGGGTTTAATGCAGAGCACGAATTCAGAGTATAGGTTACCGTAGTGTATGGCTGTATGTCATGTCACTTTCACTTTCAACATTTCTAGCAATAAGCTCGAAAGCCATTAAATATTTACTTGTTTTTCCTGTAAAACTCGTTCTACATTTTTTTAAACTGTTAAGCAAAAAGTTTTAATGTCCCGGGCCTCGTTAAGTTTTGAGGTCTGCAGAGATCCAAAACAATCAGCATTGTACTGGATTGCATTATATATTTTAAACTAAGCATCTAAATGTCATCTTACAAAGACATATTATTGGAATTATAGAGTGACAACGGATTATTTATATAATTTTAAGTATCTACTATATTGAGCCATGAAAGCCTGATGTGTTACAAAATGTTTTTTTTTGCATGCTTAAGACCATCACAAGGGGTTTAGTGAGCAAATCTGCTCAGCTGATGTTATCTTACATGAGTTTAGTCTAGTTCCAGGCAGTAAATTAATGTAAGAGACATGCGAAAGCATGAATACACCTCAGACCATCGAATTAGATATTGCAGTATCACATAGAAATAATAGGGTGTATTTAAATGGAGGTTTACGTTGAATTATATGACGCTGAAACTGAAATCACCCTGGTTCGTCATAAAAGCATATTTTTTTATAGATCACCATTATTGAATCAATATCAATTTAGTATTCAGGTGTCGGTAAAAATCTGTCTCGTAATCCAACCAATTGTCCTGTTACATGCCTGCGTTTGCATCAGTGTTGAAGAAGATGTTTTGTTTACTCACTCTCATCCTGAGCGCGCAGGGAACTGACCCACGACAAGACGAGCAAAACCAAACATTCTCTCTTCAGCGGCATTTTCCCGGATCAGTCCAGTCCATAAACACGCTCTAGCAGCAGGGATCAGATTTGAGACTCATGCTGAAGCTTCTCGTTTAGACTCCGGAAGTGTCTCTCGCTTCTTGGGTTCGCTGCAATGCAACAAATGTGTTTTTAGGCACGCGCGTTTTGCCTGTAGCACGCAACCGTGGCTGTATGGCGTCACGTGAGGACGCTTTTGAGCACGCTCGGCGGAAACGGAAAAGGCTAAGAGGAGCCAACATGGCGGACAGACTAACGCAGCTTCAGGATGCCGTTAACTCCGTAAGACTCATTTAAATGTTAATTTTATGATTTATAAGCTGCAGAACAGGTCAGACGTGGGAAAATCAAATGTATTTAGTCATGTATTACAAGAAGTCACGTTATTTGTGTAAGAAATTGCATAAATGTACTGTAGCGTAAAAAGCGTTTAGCATAGCATGCAGTTTTGAATAACAATTACTTTTTGCGCATTTATTTGTAAAGAAAAAAATAATACTGTATTTGAATAAATATATGTTATGTTAAATAGGAAGTTGGAAGTAAGTCAAAGAAATTTAAATCGCGGTCAGCACACACTTAAAAATTAAATGTATTTTTTTATTTATTTGTGACATATACCCATAGACTGTAAAAAATAAAATATACCACAATATTATGTTACATAATGTACCCTTGTTTTTACATATTTTAGAAATAAATATGTAAAATAATGCATTTGTTATTTAAATTTTTGTTGTGACGTACCACTAATGTTTTATAAGCGTTATGTTATGTACTCTTGTTTTTACATTTAAAAAATATTAAAGGCGTTTGTGACACATTATTCATAATATTAGAACTTAATTTTAATACTTTTTTAAAGTCATGTTTAAATAGTAAAGACAAGTCCAGCAAACCGAATGCAAAGTTGTTTTGTTATATTAGGTTGCATGCATGCATGCACTGTGCGTTTGATATATTGTATGCATGATATATTGTATGCATGCATGCACTGTGTATTTGATATATTGCATGCATGCATCCACTGTGTGTTATATATATTGCATGCATACATGCACTGTGTGCTTGATATGTTGCATGTATGCATGCACTGTGTGTTTGATATATTGCTAATATGGTGTGTGTTTGTGTATTAGCTGGCTGATCAGTTCTGTAATGCGATTGGAGTCCTGCAGCAGTGCGCTCCACCTGCCTCCTTCAGCAACATCCAGACTACCATCAACAAAGACCAGCCCTCCAACCCCACAGAAGGTGCGCAGATCTGTACCAAACATCAGTTTACTGCAGCACTGTGTTGTTGTTTGACTGACATGTTTTAATGCGTTCTTCTAGAATACGCTCAGCTGTTTGCAGCACTCATAGCAAGAACAGCAAAAGATGTGGATGTGCTGATTGACTCTCTGCCCAGTGAAGAATCTACTGCCGCACTGCAGGTGCGTTTATACACAGACAGTGTGACTGGCTCCTTGACATGTGTATATTTATCCAAGCCAACTGTGTTTTAAAATATGGGTGGCACTTCTGTATTTGTGAAGTGGCACTCAAAAGATCTGAAAGAAAATCAATATTTAACTATATACAAATTATATTTAATTTCAGCTAGTTGCCTAACTATTCTGTGCTAAAATATCTATATCGGAAATAAAAATCTATATTATATAGACATATATAATATTATCATTCATATATATATATATATATATATATATATATATATATATATATATATATATATATATATATATATATATATATATATATATATATTAGTTTATATTATGTAGAGATTGTCAATCTATGTTTATTTTAAAAATTATTATTATTAAATTATTTATTATTATTATTATTCATAAAAAAAAGAAAAATTGAAGCAATGAACTACTCATACCATGAAGCAAATCCAAGCTAATCCACTCAATGATTTAATAACATAAAACATAACGTGTGTTTTTTCTTATCATGGTATACAAATGGAATATTTACCTCCCATATACATCCCTGCATATCACCGTAAATTATTTAAATTGCACTTCTGGCTTTGTGCTTACTGTATTATATGTTATGTGAGTACAGAGCCAATTACAGTTAAAGGGTTAGTTTACCCAAAAATGTAAATTAGCCCATTCACCCTCAAAACTATCCGAGGTGTATATGACAAGGCCTCCTGTAGCAAATCCATGTGTTTTTGTAAGAAAAATTTAAATATTTAAAACATTGTAAACACTTTTAAACGCTCTAATTTAAATTACATTGTATAATTTTGAAATTCTTTTGTTTGGATCATGATTCAAATTCAGTGGTTTATTCATTTGTGATTCTTTTTTTTTTTTTTTTTAGGTTTTAATTTAGTTTTGTTGTTTGACATTTCAATTTCACAAATTTTTTTTTAGATAAGATTTATTAAATAATAAAATGATTAAATCTTAAATCTTATTTTGTTAAAAAACTCATGAGAAAATTGTATCATGAAACCAGTATCGCTCTGTGAGTGGAGTGGATCATTACATCCCTACAATAAAGCCTAATCTTATATGTTTTCTATCCTGTTATTAAATTTGTTTCACAGGCTGCCAGTCTGAGGCAGTTGGAAGAGGAGAACCAGGAAGCTGCGGCCCGTCTGGAGGAAGTAGTTTACAGAGGAGACATGCTTCTGGAGAAGATCCAGTCAGCTCTAGCAGACATCGCTCAATCACAACTACGCACACGCAGCGGAGCCCCGAGTCAGTCGACAGCGCCAGAGTCATGACAGCAAACTGACCCCAACCAAACATGGACTATATCATCTGTACACAGCAGGGATTTTATACTCATCCATCATGGGTCACAGGAGATCTTGTGTTAAATGTACAGTTTGTTTCTGGACTGAAGAATGATTCTGATTTCATTCTGTAAGTGCCCACTGTTTCCCATCACATGTCTTGTTTATATGACCTCTGACCTCATGATAACCGTAAATGTTCAGCATCCATCAGACAGTCCCCATCCGGGAAAGTTGGTCTTTGTATATTTAATGATGTTTTTTTTCATGCCAGGATCATGCGGTGTTCATTTTATTTTGAATAAAATGTTGTCATTGTGTTTAACAAATAAAAAAAGTGCTCGTTACTCCTTGCAAATTGAATTATGAAGGTTGTAATCTGTCTCATTTTTTTTTTTTTAAATTACAGTTAATTATTATTTGGGGGCTGCTCTGTATAGTTTTTTTTATAATGTTATCTAGTAATTATTGTTCTAAATATGCCTGACATTTTATCACATTTTAGTGGGTTTCTTGTGTAAATAATGCTAAAGATGTATTATGCTGGACTTAATTTCATTTCCTGTATGTACTGTACTGTCTCAAAGTAATTTTTTTTTTAATTACAGGACCTGTAAGACTTGCAAAATACAGACAGAGATCTTCTAACAAAGTTTAATTTTCTACCAGTCCTAAAAAAATATTTGAAAGCAGTGACAAGAACAGGCCAGTAACCTTGACATCTTGTGTAATGAAATGTTTTGAGTCTATATGGTTTCCATACAAACAAAAGAAAACTCAGTACTTGATCCATTACATTTTTCTTAAAGGCAGGACCATAGTACAGAACAGATCTAGCTTAAGTTAATTGTACTCTATACTTTTCACACTGTATACTAATGCGTGATCCTGATGTCTTTATAGTGAACTTCTTGCTAATGCTTCTTTACACAGCCTTTGTATGAAAAGTAGGAAAATACTGATAAATTAGTAATTTCTCCGTGGAGACAAGGTTTGTACAATGGTGTGATTTATGCTGCCTTGACATGTTATCAAAAATGTCCTACTTTCCACTTCTGAAGTCTTGTGCAAACCTATCACTGAAGGTGAGTGAATTAAAAGGGGGTGAACTATCCCTTTAAAGCCTAAATGTTCTGAAGATATTCAACCAATATTCAATTAATTTTGAATATGTACACAGTGCAAAAATTTTGAATAATGTGAACAGTGCATAAAACAACAACGCTTATTTACCCGTATACACAGGACTGGAAAGGTTTTTTTAGCTACATGAACACATGGCAAAGGACAAACAGTAGAATATTTCAAAAGTGTGAATTGACTGTTCAGTTTTTACTACATACATCCAAGAACTCATCAGAGACGAGCTGCATTGCATTTCCGATTAGTTTTGCTGAATGTTTAATTGTGAGACTAACAGCTTATTTATTTAGTATATTGTCCATTGTCTCTTTTCTTGTCTTACAAACAGAAACACCCAAAAGAAAGCTAAACTGTCTATTAATGCTTTGAGAAAATACTTGTTGCCTTCCAATTGAGAGTCAGAATCAGAATTGCCAAGTGTTTTTACACTCAACTAATTAATCTTGGTGTCAGGAGGTTGCAGTACAGAAAGTACATACATTTAAAGTATTTAACGCAACTGTGACAAACTACTGTCACACTATAGACTCATTCAGACCTGAAAATGCTTCTTTTTTTTGGAGTCTTATGAATTTCCATCAGAACATTCATGTTTGATTATGTACCTTTTATTAAAAGTGCAAAACACATTCAAGATTAGAAAGGACAAATGCAAAGCAGTTTCCTGTTATAGCACATTTCATACACATTGAGAATTCAAAGCGCTCTACATAAACAAGATAACAACAACAACAACAAAAACCCATAGTCATAAAGATATGATCATCATGCAAGAACATGATAACCATAAACGTGCAACATTGAAAACAATAATGACTGTAATAAGTATAATGGAACAGTTTCAATGATTGTCAGTGATATTTATGACAGGTGTATTTTTTTTTTTTTTTTTTTATTTTTTACTTTTATTCAAAGCTACCATCTGGTGGTCAAATAAGTGAACTTATATTGCTATTTGTATTTTTTGGATCCTATTTTGATCACTAAATATTCCATGCACTGCATGGCATGATTTGTTTGAAAAATTATAATGATCTATTTTCATTTAGAAAATGCATTAAAAAAATTTTAACACAAAATAAAACATTTATAAACTTTAGTGACCAGTCATTATTGGATAAAAGGAATTGTAGGTGGGGGGAGTGCATGTACAGTTCTCTCTCCACCTTCAATACCACGACTTAGGTGCCCTTGAGCAAGGCATCGAACCCCCAACTGCTCCCCGGGCGCCGCAGCATAAATGATGAACACTGCTCCGGGTGTGTGTTCACAGTGTGTGTGTGTGTGTGTGTTCACTGCTCTGTGTGTGTGCACTTCGGATGGGTTAAATGCAGAGCAAAAATTCTGAGTATGGGTCACCATACTTGGCTGAATGTCACTTCACTTTAATATGACCAGCAGATGGCAGCTCCGAGTAAGGAATACAATATAAACAAAACCACATTAAAACAAAGATAAATTAACAAAAATTAGATTTTTATTTTAATAATTGTATGTTTTTCTTAATTTTTAGTAGATTTTTTATACTATATATGGTTAAATTTTATTTCAGCTTTAGCTATTTTCCGTTAGTAATTTCGGTCCTTTAACTTTAACAGTTGCCAAGGCGACATGTAAATAATAGCAAATCAGCTAGTTTTTACATAAATGACAATGATGTAAATAATACTACATCTGGTGGTCCTATAAGTGAACTTTTGTTATTTTAGTATTATTTACATCCAGTAAAGATGTCCGTTAACTAACGTTTATAAACATGTCTGCCAAATATTCAATGTATTTTCTCAATTAAAATAATGAGTCATAATCTGCGATCCGCACATTTGCAAAAATATCGAATAAATATCACAGAAATAATCTGGCGCATGTGTTTTTTTTTTTACTTTGACTCAGAGCTGCCATCTGCTGGTCATATAAGTAAACTGAAACATGTAGTTTCATATTTCGCCACAAGACGGCGTAAAATGAGAAGATCAAGCTGAGGTGAAGGCTGAAACCAATTCTTCATGTGACCTTAATTTTATAATGTAATTATTATTATTATTAATAATAATAATAATAAAAAGGATATTAGTCTGTAGCGAAAGCACGTTGAAAAACGCATGACGTAAGCATACTTCTGTCCAATCCGAACGCGTCTCTTCAACTGCGTCATCCAAGCAGCATGGCGGCGTCCGTGCATCGTTTCGGCGCAGCGGGGAGACACTTTATAAAGAATTTATTGAACACAAGAACCATTAACAGGGTGAGAGATTACAAAAACATCATTAATATCATTTAGAACTGCCAAGATATTGAAAACCATGTCCTGGCAATCAATTTAAACAGTCGGTTTGAGACTGGCGCGGTCTCAGTGATGAAAACGTATATGATAATATAACATTACCATGCGAAAACATTTGATTTAATTAGCAAAGTCGTAGATTTACCTAGTATATGCTGCGGAGTAAATCATGGTTATGTCGCATGATTTAAAGCGTGCTGTCTGTGTTTCAGACCAGATCCACTCAGGCTGTCAGTCACGTGGTTTTAAATGTACCTGAGACAAAGGTCACGACCCTTGAGAACGGGCTCAGAGTGGCTTCTGAAGACTCTGGCCTGTCCACATGCACGGTGAGTTTACCATCAAAATCGGCTTGATTTGTTTGATATCAGGTGGATGAGTATCCAACATTAAAATTAGGGTGACTGAAAATCGTGTTGGGGTCTTGTCTTCTTTTTGACATAATGTGGGAGGTTTCCACACACCTATGTCTGAAATATGGATAACATAATGTATTTATTTTATTGCATATCATAGTAGAGTCACATCTTAATATGCCAAGTGAGTTTTGTATTTTTGTGCAGAATCAAATGCAAATTAACAAAAAAATATAGGTGAAAATACAGCTAAGCGATGGATCCCAATGAAATTTTATAACACATTTTTACATGGTGTTTGTATCAAAATGTTTTATGCAATGTGATGAACAACAATAATTTTACCTCCTTCTTCCCAGTGGTATTTTAGCATCATGTCGTCATATACAGGTAGTAGTTTTGTTAATTTTATTAGTTTGAAGATTTTTATTTATGCTTAATTTATTATATTTCCACTTTTATTTTCCATTTTGGTGTTTTAACTTGGATATCCAAGGCAACATTTCAAATTTTCCTTTAAGTTTTCATTTAATAATTTTATTTAGGCGTTATTTAATCATTTTTAAATATTAATATTTATGTTTTATTTTTTTATTTGCAATATTTCTAATTTTATTTCTTTGCTTTTCACTTAATTTTATTTCATCCTTATTTAACTAAATAATTTAATAGTTTTAGTTTAGGCTAATGATAATAAACATGCAATTTCATTTATTTAAAAATGCATTTTCTTTAGAGCATCTGAATAAAAATGTGAGCAGAAATTATAGCTAGATACACTTAAATTTGTTTTATTGTTTTATTACAGAATACAAACGTGCAGTGAAATGAAAACCTCATTAGCTCCAAACTGTGCATTAAATACAGCTGATATAAATATTAACTAATAAAAAAATATTAAATGAGATAAATAATGAAAAATCTGTAATAATAATAAACAAAATAAAGCAGAATTGTGAAAAAAAGTTCTATTAGAGAGTAAATGATCACAGAATTCATCCTAAAAATCAAAATATGGAGAATTCAGGTAAACCACACTTATTTCCATTGAGATGACTGGGGGGAAATGGCCCCATTTTCCTAAATTTCCCTTATTCTGATCACATGATGCAGGTTGGTCTATGGATTGATGCTGGAAGCCGGTATGAAAATGAGCGCAATAATGGTACAGCCCACTTCCTGGAGCACATGGCTTTCAAGGTACGAGAAACGATTAGAAATATGTCTGAATATTAAAACAATGGAGTGTAGAAAGCATCAGATCTGTGGCTGTGTTTCAGGGCACCAGGAAGAGGTCGCAGCTGGACCTGGAGCTTGAGATCGAGAACATGGGAGCTCACCTGAATGCCTACACCTCCAGAGAGCAGACGGTGTACTACGCCAAAGCGTTCTCCAAAGATCTGCCCAGAGGTAAGCCAGCAGACACGAACTCATCATGACGGGCAGAACGGCATTATGGGTGTGCTGTAAATGCATCTCTGTTGGCAGCGGTGGAAATCCTGGCGGACATCATTCAGAACAGCACGCTGGGAGAGGCCGAGATCGAGCGCGAGCGGGGCGTCATTCTCCGAGAGATGCAGGAAGTGGAGACCAACCTGCAGGAAGTGGTGTTTGATTACCTGCACGCTACAGCCTATCAGGACACGCCTCTCGGGAGAACCATCCTGGGGCCTACGGAGAACATCAAGTACGTGTCACTCGTTTACAGTCCTGCTGTCCTCTGTTAAGACACCAAAGATGAACAGGGACAGAAAAAATATAAATGATTAATCATGGTACGTTAGGACAAGTTTTCTGAAATTGTTTAATGATGCTAATGATTCTATCTGAATATGCACTAATTTGCATAGATTTTCAGACCATAAAGGTAGATTAAAAATCTTGTTTCATTTTGTTGATGGTTTTTTTTTTTTTTTTTTTGTAATTTCAAAGCTTTAAACTTTTGTCTAGTTGCCAAGGCAAGATTTTTTTTTTCAAGATTTTCATCTAATTGTATTTGTATAATTTCAATTAATAAAAATGTTTTTGATAGTTTTAGGGTTAGGAAATGTTAGTATTTTAAGAACAGGGATCTGATTTTTGATGACAAATTGGCAAAATATATATATATTTTTTTGGTGATTGTTAATTTTATCATTTTATTGGTTAATTTTAAATATCTCAATCCATCTATCTAATTTATTGATTTACTTATTATTAAGTATATATCTTATACGTATTTAATTGTACAAATGAGGCTTTATATTTATCAAATCTACAGATGCAAATAGATAAAATGTAATGAACTCTTATGTGTGTATTTTGGATTTTTCCTTTCCACTTGTCTGGATGTTATAGAAGCAAAATTGAGCAATGATTGAGAAAAAAAAACCCTAATGTAGTGTTTTGCCTTAACATATTTATGTTCTGCAGAACTATAAATCGAGGGGATCTGGTGGAATACATCACAACACACTACAAAGGGCCACGGATTGTGTTAGCTGCAGCTGGAGGTAAAGCAGCATCACTTCCTTGGTTCGATTCGTTAGATCTGTTACTGGCTCAGAATTAGACCATTAATACTCCAGCACTGTTTCTCTGTCGTTCAGGAGTGTCACACAGTGAGCTTATTGATTTGGCCAAATTTCATTTTGGAAAGCTGCCCGCCAGATACAGCGGAGAGGCTTTACTGCCCTGCCACTTCACCGGCAGCGAGGTGAACACAACACCGATCCAGTTCATTACACACACACGAAAATCAGTTATGATAGACAGCACTTTAGAGTCATTCCTCTCTTTGTGTTCTGTGACAGTTTCTGAGAATTCTATTGTAAGTGTATTATTGTGAATACAACTTTATGAATTGAGTGACGATTAGTAAAGTGCTTTAATTGAGCTCATTTAAAAGATCTGAACTTTATTTTCAGCAACTGCTAGAATACATTTACATGATACATTTTAGTTTTAGTGTCTCATTAAGCCCCGCCTTTCTGAAAAGCCAAGTCTGCTCTGATTGGTCAGCTGGCCCAGTCATATATAGGACCCCTTTAAGGTGTGGTTCAAGGTTCTGGTTAAAAATGTTTTATTTTGTTTGCATATGAAAGGATTTTACAGAGGACATTATTTGCTTTTGTTAAATATTGAAGTTTATTTTTATTTCAGTTTTAGTTTTTACTTCCATGTAGTCATTTTAATGCTTCACCATTTTAAACCTAATTCAGTTAGTTGCCAACGCAACATTTCTAATTAAGTTTTGTATTTCAGCCTTAAGTCAGTATACAAATGTTCTTAATAGTTTTTGTTAATTATGATAATCCTGCTTTCTTACATCCTGTTGTTGATAATGCATGTCATTAGAGCAATGTTTTAAGTTTCCTTAAATGTTTTGTCTGAATATACAAATGATTATATAATTATATGCACTAATTTGCATACATTCCCAAAACATAAATCTGAACATTGGATCAAACAGGCTCAAATGCTTTTATTTATTTTTACAGAGGGAACTCTGTAAAATATACTTTCGGTAATTACATTTTTTTTTTAATGCCATGTCTGAATATAGAAAGCATATATTTATTATTTGTACTAATTTGCATATATTTCCAGTACACAAATCTGAACACTATATAAAACCAGGCTCAAATTCTTGCTTTACTTTGTTGCAGAGAGGGAGTTCTGTGCTTTTGTCAATTTAGTTTTTACAAATATTACTATTTACGTTTATTTTCATTAATAAAAAGAACTAATGGCAGGACTACAAACGAGGCAGTAGTTTTCTGTTGGAAAAATGAGCTCACTTTATATATACCTGCTGAATGAACCGGTAAAACAGCCACTTTAGAAGACTTCCCTGGAGTTGTGCTCTTGATTCCTCACAGATCCGTGTACGGGATGATAAGATGCCTCTGGCTCATATAGCCATCGCCGTGGAGACCGTTGGCTGGTCGCATCCGGACACTATCCCGCTCATGGTGGCCAATACACTCATCGGGAACTGGGATCGCTCGCTCGGCAGCGGGATGGTGAGAAGCGCTTTCACTAAACCATTCAACTAAAAAAGACCCAAATCCCAACTAACCACACCTTGTTTTCAATCAGAACTTGTCCAGTAAGCTGGCACAGATGGCGTGTCAGGGGAACCTGTGCCACAGCTTCCAGTCCTTCAACACCTGCTACACCGACACGGGCCTGTGGGGGCTTTACATGGTGTGTGAAGCAGGGACCGTCAGCGACATGATGCGCTTCACACAGCTGGAGTGGTGAGAGCTTCACGTTCACTTGGCTTTCTGTCGAGCTGAAAGATGAGCAGCTAACACCTGGTTTTTTTTAGGATGTCTCTGTGTACGAGTGTGACTGAAAGCGAGGTGAACCGAGCCAAAAACCTGCTGAGGACAAACATGCTGCTTCACCTGGACGGTAAGAGCAGCAGCACGCGATGAACAGGGTTTATGGAGGAAATAAGGACCTTTTAAAGACAATTGCAATTGTAAATACAACTTCCAATAGATTTTAAGATTTAAATTTTTTTTAATTTTACACACACCGCAAACTGAAAAGCTAGAATATGGAAATAATTACTGTATATTTGCAATATGTGTTTTTGTCTTGGTTTTTTTGTGTGTGCAAAAGTCTTAAAGAGAAGTGCGAAAAATATATATAAAAAATTTAGTTTTGTGAAATTTAGTGAATTTGTCATTAAAAAAGGAGAAATATCTGCCAAAGGAGTGATAAACTTAATTAAGAGAAAACAAGTTTTTATACAAGTTTTTGTTTTAAGTATAAATTCTCTAAGTTTCATAAGATTTCTTCATTTTGCATCTTAAGTAAATGTATCATGAGTTACAGATGTTTTGCAGTGGAAAACAAGCCAAAATACTGATAAAGATACTTTTTTTTTTTTTTTGCAGTGAATGCTAAATTTAATTTGTTGTAAGACTTTTAACTTGAATTTAAGACCTTAATTTGTGAAAGGGCGATTTAAGATTAAGACCTGCAGAAACCCAATCAATCTCTTTTGTTGTTGTTGTCTTGTGTAGGATCCACTCCCATCTGTGAGGACATCGGCCGGCAGATGCTGTGTTACAGCCGCAGGATTCCTCTGCACGAGCTGGAGGCCAGAATAGATGTGAGTAACATACAAGCTGACCTTTGACCTGATATCTGAACCAGATTCAACGGCTGTTCATCTATTGCTTAATTCAGACAGTTACTGTTTTTCACGGGGGTGACTGTAAAATAATTTTGTGTAAAGTTCGTACATGCAACTTTGTAAGGTGAGCAAGTGAAATCTATGATCCTGCAAACGTGTTATGTAAAAATAATTAATTTAATTATTATTAATTTAACAATAGGAAAGCAATATAAACTACTTGAAAAATAGGAAAACTGACATGTTTTGGCTTAATGATCTTGCATTTGCGCTGTCTTCCATTTTCTCTTTTAAATGATGGATATTATAAAATATGGAAATTAGCAGAAATAAGTTAATGCAAACTTTTATTTTTTGCATGAGGTGAGAACTTTCTTATTGCTTGAGCAAGAACATCTTATTTAACAATAGTAAAATAATATTTTTTTCCTATGTTTAAATACAAATAGGATATGAAGGTTAGCTGAAATAATGGAAAAAGTCTGCCTGGATTTGACACGCTATGATTTAAATGGATTTTCATCTTGCATTTTATCTCTCAAGATGATTGTAACGTTGTGGTTGTTTTTTTTAGAAAAAAGGTAGATATTGGGCTTAACTTTCTTGGCTGGTAAAATTAATTGTCCAAGCCCTAATATTAATGTATATCATTATATTTTAAAACGCCTGCATTATTATTGGAAAGAAAAACACTGACATTCAGGATTCGAAAAGCAATAAAATCACAGACTCACTCCTGTAAATGTAGAAATGACCTTCTGTCCACATGACAAGGGCTTTAGTCTGAATGCTGCTGCTTCTTCTCTCAGGCCATAGACGCCACAACCATCAAAGACGTGTGTATGAAATACATCTTTAATAAAGCCCCTGCTATAGCAGCCGTTGGTGAGTATTCATATTTTCTCTGTAATTTCTAAGCTCTGGTCCTGGAGTGTCTTCATAACTAAACGCACCTGCCTGAACTCATCACTCCAGGACCTGAAAGAGAGCAGAGCGACAGAAAACGCTGCTTTCAGTGACTGATAACCAGATACCTATGGTTTCAGGTCCGATCGAGCAGCTCCCGGACTATAACGGCATCTGCAGCGGCATGCATTGGTTACGGACGTGAGGAGGTGAAGCAGTACAGCGTCTGTGCATTAACAGTTACGGAAACAAGAGAATTTAATGTGTGCTTTTTTTCCTGTTTATTTTATTATAAAATAAAGAACAACACAATAAAATTAAAAGACCATGGTGTGTGTGCATGTGTGTGTGTTTTCTTTCCCTGCAGCACGTTTGTCATTTCTTGTTTTTAGCGGTGACCTGCTCCTGGGCAGCTTTCTTAGCCTTTATCATCTCCACCAGCTCCTGCAGAAACACCAGAGAGAAGCACATCAACAGCTGTTACACACAGTATTAAGAAGATATTTTTAATTTCATTTTTTTTATTGTTAGTAACAACACTAAACATGAATAATAATTATTAATATTACAAAGATTAATTTTTTTGGTTCATTAATTACATGGCACCATTTAAATCTACATTAATCAGCATGCATTGTAATAAATGTGTGTGTTACGGATATAACATTTACACTTATTTTAATTACGATTTTACATTTTATTAAAATATTTACTTAATGTATTACCTTGTCCAAAATTCTAGTTTATTAATCAGCCTGCATTATATTAAATTTTATTAGCATAAGTACGGTATTTGTAAATATTGATATTTATAAAAGAAATTACTTTGCACCTCATTCTTAAGATTGTGAATTACAGACATTATAATATTAATGATATTAAATAATTTATATAATTAAGATGTTTATTATTTAAACCGATGTAAAAGTGTATAATATATATTATAAATGTGGTTAATTATTTAATATTACTCTAGAATTTTAAATAATTAAGATAATAATTTGTATTTAGAAAAAACAAATGTATTACTTCATACCTTATTCCAGTTCTAACGTACGTTTGTTATTTAAATTTTTGTCATTATTTGTTTCGTGTAATATCCAAGTAATAAAGTTATTTCAATTATATTAATAATAATTGTTTGTTATGGTTAGTATAAACATTATTACTAATTTAATAATATAAAGGCCTTATTTTAATATATAATTGACAACTTATTCTAATTCTACCTTTTATATATGTGTTATTGCTCATTTCATTGTTCTGCACATTAATTCTTGGGCAATGCTGTACGTAAACAATTATGTCAAAATAGTCTGTTGAATTAAGAAAAGACCCTATAGTTTGTGTGTGTGTGTGTGTGTGTGTGTTACACAAGCCTGTCAGTTTTTGATGAATAACGATGCAGAAGATCATACCTTGTATCTCTTCATGCAGTCTTTCTTGGAGCGTCCGGGCACAGCGTCCGAGATCTTCTCCCAGCGCTCCGGCGTGTTCACCGGGAACGTCTTCAGCGCCTGCTCCAGAAGCTTCTGCTCCTCTGTGGTCCAGGGTGAGGAGTTGGACTCGGCGCTAACAGCTGGAGGAAACATTTGGATGAGTGACTGTGTTCAGAACAGGACTGTTTTTGTGACAACGATAAATCCCATTTTAATCATTATGCTCCTCTCAAATATTTGCCTGCTGGTTATTTATTAAGAAAACATTGTAATTTTAATTTGGAATTTGCGTTATCTTGCATTGGTAAGAAATCTCCTTTTATGGCTGATGAAAATGATTAAATCCCCCAATCAACACATTTTCTGCACAGTGGTTTCCTTTAAATTCCCAACCTGGCCACCATTTATGTGTTCCTGTGGCTCATTGTGTTTGCAAACGCAAAAGGTTGTGGGTTCAATTCCCAGGGAACACATACTGTTAAAAAAATGTATTGCCTGAATGCCTGAATATATATATATATATATATAAATATATATATAATTTTGTTGTTGTTTTTTGTATTAAAATTAGATTTTTAAGAAAAACAAATTTCTGCCAGTGATTTTTTTGTATTTATTATTCGTTTTATTTTATATAATAAAATAATTTTGTTATTTACTGCTCAAATAAGTGTAATACAGCCCGTTTTGTTTTCTTTCACATGGTTTTCTGTGAGCAATTATTCTTAATGAATGAAAACAATAAAATCGTTAATAATATATAATTAAATAATTAATAAAATCCTGATTAATCAGCTTGCATTATAATAAAAGAGTCACAGAAGTGATAACCCCCAATATTAAAATTAAGGTATTTTTAATTTATTAATAGTAATATACATTTTTTTTTTTTTTTAAAAGGAAAAGAGATATTTTTATTAATATATAATACTTGGCACCTTATTGAAATTCTACTTTATTAATCAACTTCAAATATTATAAATGTATGTTCTAAAAAGCAATATTAATACTATAATTAATATTTTATTAATAGTTCTGTGTAACAATGCTTTGGCAATCATCTTGCATTATAATAAGAGTGTCTGGGTTATGAATATTATAATAATACTTATTAATAATATGATTAATATTAAGAATTGTACTCATAAAATATTGAGAAAATATTAATTTATTTTGAATGTATTATTATTTACTTGCAAGCTTTTTCGAATTCTACCTTATCAATACTCAGGACAAGTATCATGTGACTTACCATCAAATCTCTCTGATGGCACAGCGTTGTCTACCGTCTGAGGAACAACTGAATGCTCCTTCCTGAACTTCTCAAAGGCCTTTCGGTTGATCTCGTCTTTCTGGTGAGGATCTGCCACCAAGAACCGAGAAAATTAGCTGTACAACTTCAATCCAGCGTACAGCATCAACCCAAACCGCGGTTACGTACCCAGCTTCTGCAGTGTTTTAGCTTTATTGATGACGTCTTTGGCCGTTCTCTTCACGCCGCTGCTGGAGTGCTGGTTCATGTAGCTGGCGATCACCTCCCATCTGTCCAATCACAGCACACCTCAGTCAGTTTGTTTATTTGTTTGTTTGTTTGCATTAAACGCCATTCCAGCTTCTGTGGCTATTTTCATGGCAGGAAATATTATGGCTGAACTATATCATGTTTTTATTATATATTTTTGCTAAAAGCTCCAAAACGGTACTCTCTTCTAAAGAGTGCATTGAATAAAAATCTAATTAAACATGTTTAATGCATAAAAGAAACATCTTACCCTAGAATTAAAAACATGCGTTTAGACCAAATCTAAAGTCGGAATAAACAATCTGGTCCCATCATTTGGAAAATTGGAAGAGTATTATTTTTCCAACACTGGGACTAATTTCATGGAGCTTATTTATTGTATATAGAGATCACACCAATGTAGAGTATCAACATTACTCCACAAATTATTGGTTTTAAATCCAGCACAAAATATGGGATCCGCCAATAATGTAAATTACATTTACATTTATGCATTTAGCTGATGGTTTTATCCAAAGCGAGTTACAGTGCATTCAGGCTATACATTTATTTATTTTTTATCAGTATGTGTGTTCCCTGGGAATTGAACCCATGACCTTTTGCGCTGCTAACGCAATGCTCTACCACTGAGCCACAGGAACATGGAATCACTTCCTTAGATTCCACAGAAACACTGGAACATCTGAATGGTTTGCATGGAGACTCACCTGGCGTTGGTTCCGGCGGGAAACAGGTTGACGGCTTTGATGAGCAGCTGCAGATCTTCCTCGTTCCAGCCTCTGTTATTGGCTCCTCCTCCTCCTCCTGCGCTGGTGTGCTCCGCCCCCCGCGCCGCCTGCTGCGCCTGCATCTCCGCCTCCTTCTCCTTCTGCATCTGAACGTTCACCTCCTGCACCTGCAACCGCAGAAACAAATCCTAAGAGCAACTACAGGACCCTTCAGAAGTTTGGGCTCGGCAGGGACTTCTTTTAAATGCATGCAAATTGATCAAACACAGCAGTAAAGTCATTTATGATGCTGCTAAAAAAATCGGAAAAATATATTAATAATAATAATTATTATTAAACTACTAATTACTTTAATATTTGTTTTTGTAATTGTAACATCTTTACTAATAAGTATTAGATGTATTTTTATTTATATTCCAAATAAATGTTCTTTTGAACTTTCTATTCATCAAAGTAATCCTAAAAATTATTACCATGGTCTCCAAATAATAATAATAATAATAACTAATTATATTAAATCATTTTAGTAATTGTAATTTATCACTAATAATTATCATAGGTATTTTTGCTGTTCTTTTGCACTTCTTATACAATGTCTATCTTTTTTTAAAATCACAATTTCCACAAAAATATTAAGATGTATATTTATTATACAAATATTATTAATATATGTTTATAATGTTCATAAGAATTATTTTTTTTAAATGCTAATATAATTTTATTCAAATATTTTTATTAATATTACTTGCCAATTTATTCTAAATCTACCTTAATAATATTTGTTATTGCTTTATTTATTTTTTTGTCATTATTTCTAACATGTAATAATGCTTTGGTATTCAGCTTTCATTATAATAAGAGTGTATGTATGATAATATTTATTAACATACATTAAAATAATATTAAGATTTGTCGATATAATTAATGATAATGGTAAATTATAAGTATTAGTATTATAATTTATAATTCTAATAAATGCTGTTCTTTTAAACTTTCTATTTATCAAAAAATAAAACAATAAAACGTATAGCAGTTTCCACAAAAATATCCAACACTGATAATAATCAGAAATGTTTCTTGAGCGGCATGATTTCTGAAGATCATGTGATACTGAAGACTGGAAAATTCAGCTTTACATTACAGGAATAAATTACATTTTACTTTATATTCACAGAAAACTGTTATCTAAAATTGTAATAATATAAGACAAATTTTAACTGTATTTTTTATCAAATAAAAATGCAGCCTTGGTGAAAACAAGAGACTTCTTTTAATAATCATACAGACCCCAAACATTTGCATACATGCACAGATTTAGAGCTTAACAAAGCAAACGGTGGTTTTGACCCGTCTGTGTTTCTCACCTGTTTCTCCAGAGCTACTTTACTCTGTTCTTTATTCCCAGAGGCCAGCGCTTCATTCAGCATCTGCAAACTACAAATCAAACCAAAACTCAATATTTCTCCCACGTGCAGCTGAGTTTAGAGAATCAACTCACAATAATCACCTGGTCAGCTCCAAGCGGTCACAGAGCTTCTCCACCTCCTCCATCATCCTGACGCCGTCGGCTTCATTGTCTGTGAAGTAGCTGTGAGTCTGAGAGAAGAAGCAGAGAGACAGAGATGAGGACGGAAAGCTCTCGGAGCTGAATGTGTGAGATGGTGTGGAGGGTCTCCTGCCTTGCAGGTCGTCCTGAGCTTCTGCCGTTCTTTCTTGATGGCTTTCTTCTGGACTTCTTTCTCTTTCTTGGCCTGCTGTGCTGCCTGTCGCGCCGCCTCTTCCTCCTTCTCCCTCTGCATCCGCGCCGCTGCCTCCTCTTCCTGACGCACCTGCACACATAAAACATAACAGAGTATGACTATATATACGACAGATTAAAGTGACTTAAGGATACTTATATAAGAAAGTAATGTAGCTACCGAGACCCTAATATGGGTTAAGATCATTCTAATGACTATAATTAGTATATATATTATGAGCTTGACTGTATAATAAAGTGATACTTTATTTATTCGTCCTTTATTTAACCAAGTAAAGCTTTCTGAAATTAAAAATCTCTTTTACGAAAGTGACGTGGAAACACTGATACTGCAGCGTTTAGTTAGAATTGGGGGAAAAAAGAAAATGTGGTTCCATTAACAGAAAATAACAATAATAAAAAAAAAACAGGCACAGCTATTGATTGATGGGCAAATAAACTGGCATTAAAAAAAGATAATAAAAAAAGTTATAAATAATACAATAATATAAATTATATATGTAAATTATAATATAACAATCATGATACATAATAAAATCTATATAAGATATACAAATTGTAGTGCATTACTATCATTTGTATTAGCTCTTTTTTGACATTCCTGTAGTTTTTTTTATTAATTTTTAATTTAGTTTTGGTTGATTTTGTACATCAACTTAAACTTAATTAAAATTACAAATACTGCCTTGGCATCTTTATTTTATTTCACTTAAGCTTCATTATATATCATTCTTTTTAGTTATTCATTTCTTTCCAAAAATATTAAAACATACAATATATTGGCAATGTAATAAAGTTACATACTACAAACAAATACAATACAAATAATATATTACATTTGCAATATACAAAAAAAGAAATCAATATAATTATTTATTCTAAATTATAGATAGATAGATAGATAGATAGATAGATAGATAGATAGATAGATAGATAGATAGATAGATAGACAGGTAGATAGACAGATCCTGACCCGCTCTTTCTCCTCCTGCTCTCGTTTCTTCGCATCGGCTTTGGCCTTCTTCTCCGACTCTTTCCTGGCTTTCTCCTCCTCTTTGAATTTCTTTATTCGTGGGTCGCAGTTGTAGGCCGTGTCTGCATCACATCACACACACACATTCACACAGACGCTCACAGTGAGATCATGTTCCTCGTGTCTCATCCCAAACTTACCAACGAGTGTCCGTATCCTGTTCATCTCTTCCTTCTTCCTCTGAGCTCGAGAGGCTCGGTTCTGTTTTTCAATCCACCTTCTCTCATCTCGACTGATCGCAAAATCACACACAAACACCACAAAAAGGAAAGAGTTATTGTAAATGGAAACTATTATAGTTTTAAATCGGTTAACTTTGTTTTCACTGTCATTTTTTCTTAATCTTTTTTAGTTCATTTTAAAATGGCATCATTTTAATAAATTGTTTCTCTTTTCAGATTAATTTTAATTTATTAAATCAAATGTAGTAAAGTGTAATTTTAGTGTTCATTTCTTTATATTTTGAACTGGTTTCATCTGTATATTTTCTGTTTTCAGAATTTTAATTAAAGTTAAATTTTGTTGTAAATGCAATTTTCATTAGCTTTTGTTTTTTACTTTTTTTTTTTTACTCAAATTCAATAAAATATTGGCAACTAGGATTTTTATGGTTTAGTTTGTCACCTATAATAACCACATGCAGTAATTGTTAAAATTTTACAAAATACAAAGCATTATTTACCATTCAGCTTTTTCCTTTTCCTCTTCATCTAAATATGAAAATTCCCTCCACGAGTCAAAGTTGTACCTTCAGAAACAAAAGAGAAAAAATATATATTTTTTTTCTTCCAGCTTTAGTTTGCCTCAAAATCTATGAATAAATCTGATATTTACTTACCAAAAGGAATAGAAATTATCCACCTCTTCAAAAGACGCGTCCATGCTTCCCAGACTCGGGACATGTTTTTTCACAGTCCATCTGATTGAGAGAAACACAGCAGTGTGATCTCCAGCACTGAACCTGAATCCTCTGTATCAGTCTTATGAGGCATTTACCTGCTGTTCCTCTCAAACACTGGCGCAAACACCTCGAAGAAGTTTTCTTTGCCTTCTGCTTTTGAAGGAACCATGTTGTCAAACGTGGGATCCACGCTGTCAAACGCTCTCCGCTTCACCGGATCCGACAGCATCTCCATTGCTGCAGCACACCAGAGAAGATACAGGACCTGAAGAATGATTCTCATCCCTTTCATTTCACTTATGATAAAGCAATTAAGTCCAAACCTTTTGTTATGCAAGTGAAATAATCATTATCCCCCTCCACAATCTGCTCTCCTGCTGCTTTCCTCTTGTCTGGGTGATGTTTGAGGACCATGGCTTTATCTGTGGAGAACAACAGCATGTTACCGCGAAATACTCTTTACCATTTTAAAGTGTCTTCTGCTCTCCGAAGCTCCATTTATTACGCAGTAAAAAATTTGTGAATATTGTTACATTTAAAATAGCAGTTTTCTTTGTGAATATCTGTCGAAATGTCATTTATTTCTGTGATCAAAGATACATTTTCAGTTTCATTACTGCAGTCTTCAGTGTCACATGATCTTCAGAAATCACTCTGATATGCTGATTTACTGCTCAAGAAACATTTCTGATTATTATATAATAGCAATGTTTAAAATTCGTTGAATATTTTAATTAAAAAATATATATTTTCAGGATTCAATGATGAATAGAAAGAACAAAAGAACAGCATTTATTTGAAATAGAAATCATTTGTAACATTAACAATGTATTTACTGTCACTTTTGATCAATTTTAGGTATCCTTGGTAAATCAAAGCATATAATTTCATTAAAAAATAAATAATAAATACAACTTTCTGACTCCAAACTTCTGAACGGTAGTTCCACAAAAACATTGGGCTGCACAGCTGTTTACAGTATTAATAAAATGTTTCTTGAGCAGTAAATCAGTATTTTAGAATGATTTATGAAGATCATGTGACACTGAAGACTGCAGTAATGATGCTGAAAATACAGCTTTGATCACAGAAATAAATTACATTTTACAATATATTCACAAAGAAAACAGTTATTTGTAACTTGTAATAATATTTCACATTTTTTGTCAGCATTTTTGATCAAATAAAAGCAGCCTTAATGTGCAGAATTGACATGCAAAAAAAATTGTACTTAAAAACTATTGACCATTATTGTACAAAGATTTTGAAACACACAAAAAGTCAAACTTACGAGCAGCTTTGATCTGTTTCTGGGTTGCTTTGTAGCGGATGTGTGCGAGAGCTAAAACAGCATAGTGATCTTGGTTCTGTAAAGTCAAGAGAAGAATGTCAATGCATTCAGTTCAGAGTCTCGTGGCTCTGACACAGACACACATCTCTACACACCTTCCAGTCTTTCGGGTCCAGTGTCTTCAGCATGGGATACTCCTCCAGCTGCAGCTCCTCGTCCTCCTCTTCCTCAGACAGCTCCTCCTCTTCCTCCAGCTCTTGAAACGAGGCAGACACATTTCTACTCCTGCGTTTGAGAAATGCCTCGAACCAGCGACCCACCGGCTCAAACTGAACCTGCTCCGAAGCTGAGACCAAGACACAAGACACAAGGCAAAAACCCATTGCATAAACAGTATTTCCTTGTATGGTAAAAAAAAGAAAAAGAAAAAAGAAAACTGAAGGTCATTTCAATACATATTATTATGTTTATGTATTGTAATGTATTATTATGTTAAAATTATGTTAATTTTATTTAGCACTTTATTTATTTAGTTTTATTACTTATAATTTCAAGCTATTTTAACTACCCTAACATGTAACAATGTTAAAATTATGAATAAATATTATTATTTATAAAACAAACATGTATGTATATATACATGTATGTATAAAATGAGAATTATCAAGCAGCACTACTGTTTTCAATAATTTTTAACAAAATGTATTAAAAATGTTTTATTTTTTTAACAAAATAATTACTGTTATTACTTTATTTATTATATTTACTTATTATTTATCGTTAACTTTCCCACCCCAACATTTAGAAATTAAAATAATACATTTTTGTATTAATAATGTTATATATATATATATATATATATATATAAAACAAAAAATACAGTTATTAGTACATGTATCATAACATAACACTTCAAGGAATTTTTTTCACACCCATCATTATTGTGTAAAGAGAGTCCATCTTGCTCTAAACTATATATGTCTGTTTTTCAACAGCAACATTGCTTTTTTTTCTTAGTTTTCATTCTATTTTGAGAGTGTTTTAGACAAAACTTATCTTTACATAAATTAAAATCAATCAGGTTTGGTGACTGATAGGGTGATCCTTTGTTTCTACTGTGTCTATATTAATCTCAGTTTGAGATGAAATTTCAGCGACAGAGCATGGCAACACAATATGTTACTATGAGAAATATCTCCAGTATGTGTGATGTGTCCAGATCTGCTGTGCCTCATCATTACTGTCACACTCACCGGGGACCGCGTTATAAAGCGCTGTAAGCTGCCCGTCTGACGCCTCCTTCAGCATCTTCACTAGTTCACACACACGGACGACCTAAAGAGCTCGCATTAGCGTGAAAGATCGGCTTGAGTCAGGGATTCTTGAACCGCTGTTTCGAACGGGTCTTTCAGATCCACATGGGCCCCGCAAAACTGTCTGTCTGCCGGGAATCTGTGTTACACTCACAGCCTTCCGGCGCGCTGCAGCTCGATGACATTTGGTTCCGCTACCACAGAATTAATTTTCTTCTTCTGGCTTTTTATTGCGGTTGGCAAACAAACAAAAAGGTGCTTTTCTATTTCATATTACTACAGTAAAACCATAATAAATATATATTTAATTTTTTCTATATCAATTTAAAAAGCAAAATAACATTCTTCTTTACAACAGTGCCTGACTAATATGGCACTACATTTTTATTGATGGCATTTTGCTAGAAATCATGGCAAACTCATTCATTTCTATATGTATTTTATTTGTAACCATTTGTAAATATGCATAAAACCAAGAATAAGATGTACATTTTCTACAATTTAAACTCATTGCTGTAAAAAAGTGAAATCAGTTGGTGTGTTGTGATTTATATAATAATAATAATTAAAAAAAATAATAATTATTATTATTATTATTATATCCATTAAGGTTTTAAGATGGCAGATGAATGATTAGAAATTGGCATTATTTGACCCATGGTTCATCAGAAAATGTTATCATAATTCATCACAATTCACATTTCTTCCTTGTGATACAATCTTTATTGACAAATAAAAAATACCCATTATGAACATCTGTACAGATTACAGTAAACATACAGAAACTGTGGACCCGTTGGCATCTCAGAACAGGTAAGAAACAGTCTGACTCACGAAGCTGTAAATCTACCAAAACACTCCTGAGGCACAAAGCAGTTTACATTTCACGCCTCACGAAGTATCAGATCCAAATGTTTTAGGAAATGTACATTTAGTTAGTTTAGCTGTTGACACTTCACATCTCAATGTAATCTAAAGGAAAGTGTTATTTGTACATCCGCTCAATCCAAACGAACGACTGGCGCTGACCTGTTCATTTTCACACATCAAAACATTACAGCAGATCTCAGATCAGCCCACTCACAGCATTCAGAGCAGCAGCCATCAACAAATATTCATCAGTGTTTCAAAAAAAACAGTGACAGTAATGTGTTGTTAAAGTTTTAAAAGAGGAAAAAGGCACCCAATCCTCACATCTGACAGATATTCAAGGCTTTGCTGGTGCCAAAGATCAATTTGGGTTAATCTCATGAAACATTTACAGCTCCTATTTCATGTATATACTGTATATTTTTTGATGTAGCCTTTTTAATGACTTTTAATGAATTTTTTTTTATATAGTGATCTATAAAGATATAAATAGAGAGATATTATTGCATAAAGACAATTAAACTTATTTGAATGATTTCTTATATATATACATATATTTCATCTTTAAACTTAAAGATATATACATAACATTTTACTGAAGCCCATTTCAGTGTCCACTTGGACATTTTTTATAGTTATACTCATTAGATTTCGATTACTGTAATATGATACAAAATATTGTTTAAAATTAAAAAAGCATGAATTAAGGGCAGTAAAACAAATAATACCACAATGCATAAATACAATATAATTTAAATAACATAATTCTTTGTGCACTATAGTAATAACAATATAGGAAAATGTGTCATAAAATTCTCATGATCTTTAAAAAGGCTACTTTATCTTTAATTATATATATATATATATATATATATGACCTGTGCATGTTCTTGACCAGTTCCATGAGATTTACCCGTTAACATTTATTTTTTTTCTCTGACAAAATTCACAGTTCTGTTCTCTTCAAAATCACCTAAAGAAAGACTTCATAGAAAGAGTTAAGAGCAGGAAAGATTAATACATTTGCATTGTAGTTAAAAAGCATCATACATCATTTGTCATCTTCAGTCTTTCAGTATATTTACAAACGTTTGTTTTTTAATCAAAGCATAAAATGAGATTACGACCCTTCTGCTCACCCTCTAATTCTCAGGAATCTCATCGACCGGAATCTCTGATGCTTTCAGGAATCCAGTTATCCGTTCAGGAGCAGCAGTGAAGGGGGCATTTAAAGGGCTCGTTTGAGTCTTAAAGGGAAGTCTGGGGTCAAGACAGCGCTAACCGACTGAATTCAGAGGTCAAACGCTGATAACACTGCGTGGAATGAAAGTGACATTCCTCACGTCATAATCCCAGAATGCCGAGCTCTGTGGGTGAGTGTGATGGAGAAATAGTGGAAGTGCACATCCATGTAACTGCTATATAAAGCTGGTCAATAATTATTATTCCATTACAACAACTAAAACCTATCAGCTGACAGTAACTGACTTAAAAACTAAATGGTTAAGGCATTCTTCACTGGAAATCCCACACGTCTTTGGTTTGTCCTTCTAACGAACGTCCCAAAGGTGCCCATGAGGTGTTGTGAGGGTCATAAAAGCCCTGGAGATGTGTGTGGGTGGTTCATGTAGACGTGTGTGTTGTAGGGAGTGTGTGTGTATCCTATCTGCGTGCGGCTGACGCCTGAGCGCTGTAGAGCGGTGTGAGGGTGCTGGGAGATGTTTGGGGCAGGAGCAGGTTTCCGTTGGTGGTGGTGGATGAGCGATTGATCCGCAGGCGTCTCAGGTAGTCAGCGTGAACGGGTTTGTGGCTCTGCAGGACCTCGATGGCCTCATCGATGGGAAACCACTCGCGCTTCCGGCCTACGGGACAAAAACTGCAGCATGAGCAAAATACACTGCAAAGACAGTAGATATTAGAACATTATGAATTCATATATTGTGGGGTCTTAAAACGGTCTTAAAACATGGATCATCATCATGCAATAGTGTTTTATTATTAAATTAAATGTTTACAAATTTAATTAAATACAATTGAATAATAAAATGGATTAAAGATAAAAATGTAAATAAAAATAATAAAAAAATATTTTGGGAGATATTCTTTTTATCTTTCATGTTTTGGAATTAGAATTTAAATTTTGAGAATTTTGGATTTAGAGTTTAAAGGGGAAAATAATTAACAATAATGTGTAACTTTTTTTTCATTCATATGTTTGCAATAAAGATAATAAAATAAAATATTTATATTTGGGTAGGATAGGAAGGGCGTTAAAATATATGCACATAAGGTTTTTGAGATTTTTTTCTAATCTTTCATATTTTTGCAATAACGATAAGGTTGAATGTACATTTTGTTATCCTATATATTTTTGCAATTATGATATTATTTAAATTAAATAAAAAAAAAATTTTTTTAAAGATTAATTTATTTTTAGGGAGCAGGAAAGGATGGGAAAGCAGTTAACAATGTATATTGTGTATATTATGTATATTGAGTTTTTTTTTGACGGGGGATGTTCTTATCTTTCACCTTTCTGCAATGATATGTTTTCAATTAAATTGTAAAATAAAATTAAACTAAGGGAGCAGGGAAAGAATGAGGTCATTAAATATGTCTGTATATTTTGTTGTTTTCTTTTATAGCTTTACAAAAAAGATATAGTTTAACAAAATCAACTGAACTGAATTAAATTTTATTTATGGGGTATAAGAAGGCAGCTGAAAAATATATGCTGTATATCCTATAGATCCTGTTTATATTTTTGCAATACATATATGAAGTAAATTAAATAAAAAAAATAATAATTTTAAAACAAATGCTAATAGATAAATTTTCACACGTGGTCTCAGATTTATAGACTCCACAGCATGGAACCAGTGTGTTTGTGTGTGTGTGTGTGTGTGTGTGTGTGTCACATGCACTCAGGAAATATCTAAACAATCATGAGACCGTGAGGGCTAAATACCTTCAGATCAGCACAAAAGAAGCAGCACACAAACACACACAAACTCACCAATACTGACCGAGTCCTCCCAGGCATCCAGCGTCTCTGTGACCGTCAGCACATACACGTACGTCCGGTGTTTCCGGTCCTGGTTCTGCTGTTGATGAAAAATAAACTCTTTCAGTATGAGGGACTGTAATCGCCTCATCTCATTCTACATCTATTCAGGAGTCTCAACCGTCCAATCAGGAGAGAGAGAAGCGCCTTACCTCAAACACACCGAGCAAACGTCCTAATTTACCCTTCACTCCAGCCTGAAGGAGAGAGAGAGATAGAGATCAAATCAACAACAATCCTTCATTTAGCCATGAATCTCCCAAAGTCAGTTAAATAACACCCTGACTGCTAGAAATGATGTAAAATGACAATCTGGCACCTCCTCAAAGACCTCCCGTACAGCAGCTCCACACGGCTCCTCCTCCGGCTCCATTCCTCCACCAGGAACAATCCACTGATCCGGGTTTCGACTGCTGCTGACCAACAGCACCTGCAGAAACCAGCACAGAACTGATTTCAGTCCCAGAGAAATGTGGGATAGATGGCAAGAAGATGACTGCTTTTAAAGCCTGTAGTTTCCATTGTAAGTGCTTTACTGTAAACACATTCCCTGCTGCCATGCAGTAGGCCTTTATCACACTTCTGCATCAGAAAAGCAGAACTTTTCACCATAGCCTGGATGAATGGCAGTGGTTATAGCACAGGACTATTGTGATTTATTGGTTTGTCACAGATCCTTCATCTAAACACACCAATCTCTGTCTGCACTGCAGTCATTTATTGGGTTTAATAAAAATTATTTTGACGCAAATTTTGTGGTAAAATAACTAAGGTTTGCACACAAGCCTACTGTATTTAATTTAATTAATTAATTAATTAATGATCACATGATATTTATTTTGTTATATGTTTTTGTACTTGAATTTGTATATGTAATACTTTGGAGTCTGGCTCAGTGTTGTTTTATATACATAAGTGTTAATTATTATTTTGGGTTAGTTCTTATTTTTATATTTTATAAATATATATTTTTTAAACATTAATTATATTATCATTTATTTATACTTGTGTATGGTTTTAACTTTTTAGTTAATGATGATGACCCTGGTTTGACCACCTTTTCAGAAATGAGCAGGAATACAATACAAACAAAATATATTACAGAGCATTAGATGGGTATACATCACATTTAACATTAATTACAAGTAAAGACAGCACAAATTAAACAACAATGTTTGCATTGCTTTCCTGAGCTTAATAGTTTTAGTAGTTAAACATGTTTAATAGTTCCAGATATTAATAACCCTGGTGTGAGTAACTTCTGACAGTGCAATTAAAATTTAATTAAATTTATGCATTTAGCAGACGCTTTAATCTAAAGCGACTTAAACTGCATTCAGGCTATCAATTTTTACCTATCATATGTTCCCGGGGAATCGGACCCCGCAATGCTCTACCAGTTGAGCTACAGGAACACGCAATTGTGATGCTACATCTTGATCTCTGATTGGCTAATCCTCCAGCCACCGATCGGCCCTCAGGTGTGCCCACACTAAGAGGATTGTGGGATTGATGCTGGTGGCATTGTGACATTACGTGCATCTGTCAAGTTCATGACACTTTCTGTCACCTGGCTTGTTCTGGGCCAGACTGAGGTTATTTTTTACGACGTGCTGCATAGCTAACCACGAGGAACGGGTCACCTGCTTAAAGAGAGCAAACCACAACCACAAATGGTGAAAGCACAAAAGAAAGCTTTCTGTACACAGGATTTGAATATATGCGGCATCTTAAGTTTGTGTGCTCAAAACACACTCACAATCCTTCTGTTTACATGCAATTCTCCTGAAACAGTCGTTTTCTTGAAACATGTTCTGGTTTCCCACAGATTACCAGGGCCGGTCACACATGACAAAAGAGCTTATTTTCAACCACTCAATCAACAAAACAATTATATCCAGTGTGTTCTTGTCACTCAGTGATGAAGTACAGTGTCATATAGTTCAAGAAAAGTACATGACAATGAAACGTCTTATACAAACAGGTTTGAGAATCACTCAAACACAACCTGTACTTTACAGTCCCATAATTCCACCCTGCCGAATCTCATGAAAACACATGCATATCATAATTAACCCCAGAACAACAAGAATAAAACAAGGATAATGAAGGGTCAACCAATCATTATTGCAAAATAAACTCTGAAATGGTGTGATCAGGGGTCAGTTTCATAAACTTAGCCTTCTTGTTTAGTCAATGTCTTAAGTACAAGTTTGACCAGCTAGCAGTTAGACAAAGTGAAATCAATCTTATTTTTTAAATTCAGCTTGGATTAATCTATGCTTTTATGTAACTGAATAAGAAAAAATTTAGCTGACTACCTTTTATGCAACCGGCCCCATGATTCAAAATTGAGGGGTTTTGTATCTTATTGCATGGATGTAAAAATCAGTCTGGAATAACTAACCAAAAATAAATAAGTAATAATAAAAGTTATTCTAGACTGATATACACATGCCGACACATACACACAAACACACAGCTAGATGTAAGGGCATTATATATTTGCATTATTATTTATAACATTATCTTTATGACAATTAAGTACATCTTTAATTTATAATGTTTGTATATCTCATTTTAAAATTATTCTCAATGGTGATTCTAATTTCTAACTTTTTACATGAAGTCATCAAAAATCAATAAAACAGAAATTGTGTTGCACATATAATTCATTATTTAAATAATATACAGTTGATATTTTTTTTATTATTTTTTATTATTTATTACAACATACATATTAATATAATAGTTTTTTTACACATTTTCCCCTTTCATAGTCTTAAAGTCATCTTGAAATTATAATCTACCTTTTATGATCTATTGATTCGTGAGATAATGAAGTCTTTTCTTCTTCTTGAGAAATTCATCACATTGCTGCAGTAAAATGGATGGTGAATGTCATTTCATGTTGACATGAAGAGACATGACACATGACATGACAGGAACAGAGTTTTCCGGTTTCTGTGACTTCCACTCAATGTCACCGCAGCACAGCACCATGAACTTCCTACAAGGACGAACCCGCTGGAGCAACCCTGAGGTTAAGTGTCCTGTTTAAGGAAGGACACACCAGTGCATTTCATTTGAACTAACCAGCCTTAACCACCACACCACAAACAGACCCAGACAAGATATCACGCAATAAAAGCCAGGTGACTACAGTGAACAATGTGGTTGAAATCATTCTTGAGTGTGTATGAATGTGACTATTCAGTGGCATGTCACAGTTATTCTTAATCTGCTGTATGTTTACAATAACTTAGATTCTGGAAAAAAACATCACTGCGTTTAATAATAAACATGATGCTAAATGGCGTGAGGTACAACGCACAGCATTTTTGTTAATTACAGAAAAACATAGAAACATATTAACATTTGGAATTATTGCAATTAACATTAGGAATTTGAGAGAAACCTCTTAAATTGAGAGTTCATCTAAAAAAAAATTAATTCAGTCGTCATTTATTCACCCCACGTTGTTCCAAACCTATGAGTTTCTTTCTTCTGTTGAACACAAAGGAAGATATTCTGAAGAATGTTCTTAAACCAAATAGTTGCTATTAGCCATTGACTTTGAAAATGTCATTGAAAAATTCCCACACTATGGAAGTCAATGGCTACCAGAAACAGTTTGGTTACACACATCCTTCAAAATATCGTATTTGTGTTTAACAAAGGTAATAAATTCATACAGGTTTGAAACAATTTTAGAAAATAATCACATAATTTTGGATGAATTATCCCTTTAGGAGTTTTTTGTATATTATGTAGAAAGATACACTTGCACATGAGTTGATGTTTTCTTAAGTTATGCTTACATGAATGTGCAATATTTTTATGAAAGTCCTAAACTAATTTCTCAAATGAAAACAATCATGATTATTAATTCAACCAATTTATTCTGTATAAAGTGCTATTGACTCTTTAGACACCTGTAGCATTTTATAGTCATGCATTTTTGAACAACTGCAAGCTTTTACACAAGACAAATCACTAGGATGATGTTTAAATTCCGCTAACACTCTCTCTGTCTCTCCGTCGCTGATCGCTGCTGTGACGAGAGACCGAGTCTATGAAGTGTACTGAATGGGAGGGATTTTGACTCATGCGATCGCTGATCCTATGCCCCCTGCTCACCCTCTTTCACTATGACACAAAGGGCAGCCATTTCAAATGAGTTCCCCCTCACTTACACAGACATGCACTGACTGTGGATCAGTCTGGAGCTGGCATGCAGTGCCAGGGCTGTTTGTAGAGCTGCTCTGAGATCAGCAGGCATGAGCGAGCGTAGACTACAGAGTGGATATGAAGCAACTCCAGATTTACACCAGCAATCCCACAAGACAGCTCCAACAACTCAGATTCTTCTCTTTGGTTACTTGGATACAAGGAAGTGACAGAATGAAGGATTATTAGAAAAGCAGAAACCTCTGAATTGGCCACTTGAAAGGAATCAACTTTCACCCAAAAATTAAAATTTGCTCAAAATGTCCTCACCTTCAGGCCATCCAAGATGCAGTTAAGTTTTTTCCTTCATCAGATTTAGAGAAATTCAGCATTGCATCACTTGCTCTGCAATGGATCCTCTGCAGTGAATGGGTGCCATCAAAATGAGAGTCCAAACAGCTGATAAAAGCATCACAATAGTCCACAAGTTATCCACTCCAGTCCATCAGTTAATGTATTAAAAGTTAAAAGCAGCGTGTTTGTAAGAAACAAGTCCATCATTAAGGCGTTTTTAACTTCAAACCATTACTTCTGGCCAAAAGAATTAGTCCATAATTAATAACAATGCTTCCTCCAGTGAGAAAGTCTCTCAACTCAACTGTTTTGGCTTGTAAACTGTGCTTGATGCATATTTTTCTCCTGATTCGGACCAGATTACTTTTTCACTGGAGGAAGCAAAATTATGGACTCACATTTTAACAGTTTGAAGTCTTGATAATAGATTTGTTTCTTAATTTTTGGCTTCACAAGATGTTGTTAACTGATGGACTGGAGATGTTTGGATTATTGCGACGTTTTTATCAGCTGTTTGGGCTCTCATTTTAATGGCACCTATTCACTGCTGAGGATCCACTGGTGAGCAAGTGATGAAATGCTAGATTTCTCTAAATCTGTTACCATGAAGAAGCAAACTCATCTGTATCTCCAACAGTCAACACATTTTCTGATATTTTAATTTTTGGATGAACTATTCCCTTAAGCACAAAATTCACTAGAGTGCATCAACGCATACATATCTTCAAGTCTATGATGTGATTAATTATTTACAAGATGAACTCAAGGCTTTACTGGTTGTCCATAAGGTAATTGCACTCTTTTATTGTCTCTATTCATATTAATGACACATTAGACACATAAAAAGCAGCTCTCTTTGGAGCTGATTCAAGATATTCAGCAACAAACCTTTACAACAACAAATATCTCATGTTTTTTTGTATTGTTTTTTAAATGTTTTCAAAAGATGCCACTGGGTGTTAGATGCCTTTTAGTCTTATGACTTTTCATGACAGTCCTTTGTCAGAAGTGGAGGAACCTGGTGCAGCTGTATACATGCATTAACAGGGAGTTTCAGAGAGCTGCAGTCTGACGTGCTTTTATTGCATAACTGCACTACGGAGGCCCAGTGACCGACAGTCTAAAGTGCCTTTAAGTCATCATGGGTGACAGGGGATGAACATGTGTGCAACGACAAGATAGATAGATAGTTAGACAGAGTTTTCTAATGGGTTATTATGTAGCTGAAATAGGTTTACTTGACTAATGAGGATCAATGGGATTTTGGCCAGAGTAGGGCTGTGTGACAGAGATTACAGCCCTGGATGAGAATTAAATGAACAGATGTGCTCTAGATTACACTGTAAATTGATCGGAGCAGTGCATGCTGCAAAAACTTCACTTTCTAAGACCACTCAGATTTTTTTCTAGCACTCCAGATGTAATCCATACATTGTCTGGTGTGTCTGTACAGTGCATTATTTGTTTTGTGTATGTATTGTATCCAGATGCATTGCAAATTTCCAAGTCATATCATCAGTCTATGCATTTACGTGTCCATTCATGATGAAACTCAGAACTGATGTACTACATGACACATCACATGACATCATACTAGCACCTGATTGATAGCTCTTGCATATGCAATATATTTATATTTACTCTTCAAATATCTGTATGCGCACATATATTCTGGCTGGACCACAGGTGAAAATGTCAGTGCGTGTTAAGACACCGATTTATCATCCGAGCATCATGTCTGGTTTAGTTAACGACGTTAATATCTCCGTACCTCATCCTCCCGTTCGTTCTTGAAGCACAGACACGCCGCCCGCCGCTTGAATCCTTCCCGGTCGTACGTCCGCGTCTGGTTCGGTTTGAACTTCATGCTGGAATCCCGTCAGTCCTTCCGTGGATTTATCCGACCGGTCAGCAATGCTCCGTGAACGGCCCGAGCTCCGTGAGTCACCACCGACGGCAAGAAGCGGACCAGTACCGGGCTGGACCGAGTTTACGGTTTTGCGTTGGTTTTAAATCCAATTTAAATCATTCCTCCGCGTTTAGTCCAGCCAATTCGAATCTCTAACGACAACTCTGCACACCTCTGTCCATTCCCAGGGCGAAATATCTCTGTTTCTCCTGGTATATATATATATATACGTGTGCGGTGGGCCGGGTGCGAAATTACTAACGCTAGTATGTTGACGGACTGGTACTTAATATTCATGATAAACCGTCAGCATTGGAACGTTACCAGACAACGTCAGCATATATTAATCAATAGCGTTCACCATTGGAAGGCAATTCCTCGACGTCATCACACACTAATTAATATGCATGAGCGACGCCTTGGCCGTAGTAGGATTTGTAAACACCGGCCGCAGCGCTCGAGACCTCCATCAGACGAATCCATGAACTGCGCTCGCACTCCTCCGTTACCGCATTACTGCGTGGCCTGCAGGTAACGTTAGTTATGACATAATTTGCCTTAGCTTTTACTATTCACAAATATTTATATATTAACATTAAAGTAAATTAACAACATTAATGTTAATAGGCCTATATAAATTAGTTGTTTAGACAAGACGCGTAATTTGAGCATCAGATAATTCACTGTAGACATTATCTATAGACACATCCATTGATTACAAACACAAATCAGTTCTGGCAAGATTAATCAAACAAGATTATGAATATACGTTCTTCCAGTAACGTTAATAGAACGTTTGTTCAATGTTAGCTTTTAGCTGGTTTTTAACAACGTTTTCAAAATGTTTATGTCTATGAAACGTTTAGTTGGATGTTTGATTAGGTTTTTTTATGTTACTTTTAAATTTTTGTGAATTCTTGACATTCCTGAAATGTTTGCATAATGAAAAAAAATTAACGTTTCTTTAATGGTTCCCAACATTTACATAATCTAGAAAATAGATGTATAAATGTAAATAATACAGAATTTATACTAAATAAATACTGTACAACATTCCCATCCAGTTGCCTATACAGCAGTGCATTAATGTAAATTAAATAGTGTAAATAAATAAAAATTAAGTAATACCATGGTAATATCATTTGTACATTTTTCATTTATGTAGTGCTGTTAAAGACAACCTGGAATGCTGGACTTTGGCATAGATACTGATCTGATTGAATTTCGATGATAACATTGTTTAACTTTGACAACAAAATAATCTGACAGCATTTTTCCTGTTATCACTGTGCAAACAAGATGAAGAAACAGTTTGGGAGAGAAATTGTCATTAGCAGATTTGAGTGAAACTAGAGGCACTTTTAACGATAAACACTCAAAAAGACTATTTTCAAGGTAGGTTTACTTGTAAAATCATTAGTGTAATTGGACATTTGAATTCAAACCAAATAGTTACTGGGAAAACTTTCTCTATAATATTTTCATCAAAATTATAGAGAATTTTTTTTCTTGGGTGGATTTATTAACCTAAGACAGGGATCACCGCACATGCCTGCAGTCGTCATGTCTGAGTGAATTACAGACATCTGATTAGTGAGGAATGCTCTAAAATCTGTTGCATTAGCTTAACGCTAACATGTGTCATGCTGACGTAGAAAACAACCTCAACTCAACATGGGCCAGACCTGTTAAGCACATTAATCAGACAACAGCTCAATGGAAATAAATGTTTGCCATGGGCTCAACAGATTTTGAGACAGAACAGAGAAGTGTGAATCTGTTCACGGCGTTAATGAGATTATATGGATCTGATCGGAGCAACAGCTGCCACACACTCACTGAACGTGACTTTTAATTCACATTTATTGAGCTGCACAAGGGTAACCATCTTGTTTTTGTAGAATCTGAAACTTCATAATGAATATGAACATTTACTGCTCAGAAAATACTCATCTGTCAGTGCTAAATTGTAAACAGTAATCAGTTCTGTTCGTGCCCATATACAAACACTCTGACATTATTACGAGCTATTCTCCCAAGGTCTATAGAAACGACGTAATGGTAGCCATTCAGACACTGCAGACATAATAAACAGCTCATTAGATATGAGAAAACACAAACACGAGAGTGTTTTGATTGCTCTCGATGGCCCAATCCTATAAACGGGCAGCAGACACACACAAACATGCAGGACAGAGAAATGTGGAAGTCAGAAATAACTTGCAGCTCTGCAACACTGCTACTCAGAGTTATATAATGTGTGTTTGGTAGAAGAACCGAGTCATGTGGAACAGAAGAGAGATAAGAGCCACCGTCCTGCGGTTCTCAGACAGCTTGATTTATAAATCCAGCAATGAAGCTCTGTCAGAGATCACTTCGGCTCAAATAAAGTGAAAGTCTGAGACAGTCCCATTTAAGAGAGACAGAACACACTTTATATAATGTACTGGAGAACTGACTTTTAATTTAAAGTCCAAAATTATTATTATTCATTTGTATTAAAACAAAATATATGAAGCCTATATTTTTATAAACTTGAGCAGCTGAGTGGATGCACCTTATTTTCATTTTTAATTACATACATAAGATTTTGCTCTTAATTAACAAAAAAAAAAAAAAACTGCAATTGTCCATGTGTTAGACCATCTAAATACACTGACTGGTTTTCGGATACAATAAGGTACAACACAGTAGAACTGCACATTTTAGAGTGGCCTTTTATTTTGGGCACACCTGTGCAATAATCATGCTGTCTAATCAGCATTTTGATATGCCACACCTGTGAGGTGGATGGATTATCTCGGCAAAGGAGAAGTGCTCACTAACATAGATTTAGACAGATTTGTGAATAATATTTGAGAGAAATAGGCCTTATGTGTACATAGATAAAAGTCTTAGATCTTTAAGTCCAGCTCATGAAAAATGGGGGCAAAAACAAGTGTTGCATTTATAATTTTGTGCAGAATATATTGGACTTAAAAAAGAAAAAAGAAAAAAAAGAGCTAAAATGGTGAGATATAAAATCAGAATTTCAAGAAAAGTGTCAAAATTGGTAGATGTAGACTCAGAATCCCATGAAAAAACTAAATCTGAAATATAAATTCAGATTTCCAAAAAAGCCAAAATTGACCATTAGCAGAGAGTACAGGACTTCATGTTCATTTTGTGTTTAAAGTATAGGAAATACGATTAGTTCACATGGCGCTTTGAGACAAACCTTGTTTCATACCAGAAGTAACCTGCTCGGTCTCATCTGTTGGCGCATTGTCAGTTTCCTCTTACTCTGGGATGTATTTTCTTCTGCGTGAGAACTTGAGTAGTGTGAGAGCGGCATTGTTTGTTGGCGATAGCAACAGTAACTAAGGAGGGTGGGTCTTTGTGAATAGTCAACTGCAAGATATTAACTGAGAATTAAAAAAAAAAAAAAGTGTGTCAAAATTGCGAGATAAAAACTCAAAATTCCGAAAAAAAAGGCAAAACTGTGAGATGCGGAATTTTGAGAAAAAAAGTCTGATAAAGTTCACTGCTACATTTTTTTTAAGTTCCTTGGCAGTTACAAGCTATCATAATCAGTTTAGAAACTTTAAAAAAAACCTTTAGAAATAAAGAGAACAAACCAAATAACATAACAAAAAATATTTTTACTAAAACTGAACATTTACAGATTTAATTTTCCCAGACAAGTATACAGATTCCACTCCAGCCGAAACACAAACCTTTACACGCACACTCACGCATGTTTCGTTTGGAATAAAACAATGTCAGAGCAGGTTCTGTCAGATAAGCAATGATATAGACGGGTTAACCACATGCGTTTAATGAACTGAGTTTCACAGGAAGAAGGAAAAAATTCACATCATTTTGTCCCCGACCGAAAAGCAGCATATATGCATCCCACGTTTAATAGGCCCTCCCTCTACACCCTGAAACATAAAAATGAACTAACAAAAATGAACCATCCACCTGGATGCAGGGCCGGGAGCTTACAATCAGTTTGCAGTGAAATCCACTGCCCTAATGACTGTAATAGAGACTGTACTACACATTCTGACAGGGTCCAGTGTAGTGACCACGCAAGGGAAGCTGGGAAACCCCAGGCCATCACCACATGTCATTTCCTGGCCGAACCCAGAAGCAGAGGGATCATATAGTGGAGCGAACATTAGCTCTGACCAGGAACACACCGACACTCACCCAAAGGGCTGCAGTAGTTGTTTTTGAATCTAATTTTTTTTTGCGCTTGCTGTTTTAATTTGTCTGAGAAAGTGTCCTTTAAATGCAAAAGAAGACAGGAGGAGACTGTTCCACTTCTCTCACGTGATGCCACCGCTTCCTTCTTCTAAACTTCAATGTTGTTGCCGGCATAAAGCCTGGTCCATGTTCGGGCTGTGAGAGAGAGAAAAACACCCTCCAGGACATTAATTAAGATCATTTTGATTTGATTTGGGTGGATCTCATAAAGCAGTAATGAGAATCAGAAAAACTGGAATTGCAAAAATGACAAAGAAAGAAAAAATCATAATTATTTCCTTTTGATTACTGAGTGAATTGAGCTGAACCTGTTTTTTATTTAGAAGCCCTTATCCACAAAAAAAAAAAACACACAAAAAAAAACAATTAATAATTAACAATACAATTTTGAGAGATAGAAACTTGAAGAAAAAAAGATTGAACTATGAGAAAATATTGCTATTTTAACTATTATAATAACTAGTTTCTCCATACATGTTGTATGTGTGTGTCTTTATATATACATAATAAAATATTCACAATACACAGACATATATTATGTACAAAAAAAGTTTTATTTTGGATTCGAATAATTGCAATTAATTGTTACCCAGCACTACTTAAAACACGTAAGGATGCTGAAATCTGAAGCTAGAAAGTTGAAATGAAATAAAGGAGATATTCTTCCTCGTCTTGGCCTCGTGATGAAACGTCATTACATGGGTAATAAGAATAAATAATAATTTCTTCCAAACAAGTACAAGTAATTACACAACAACATAAACGTCTAGCTAGTGCTGATGAGAAGGTCTCACCTGTTTCAATGGCTTGAGCCTCGTTGCTCTTCCACTGTTCAGCGACATCGTTAGCCAGCGGGTCATCAGGGTTCGGAGCGCTTAGTAGAGCCTGGATAGAGAGCAGCACTGTACGGATCTGAAGAGCCGGAGACCATTTATCTACAAGAGAGAAGAGACAGACATGGGACCATGAGCCCTATAAAGCCTACAGCATTGTATTTGATACATGAAGCTCTCGAAATGATCAGCATGATCAAAACTTTGCTGTTAAACCTGTTGCACGTAATTTACTGCATGCCTTCTGTAGTCTGATTGGTCGCTTTTAAGCACGTAAAAGCTATTTTAGTATAACTGTACGAACATGCACCTTCAGACTCACTTGTATTTTGGCTGACAAATCTTGATTGATTCTATCAAGCAAACATCAGAATAACTGTACTAATATTTCCAAATGAACACTTATTGCTCTGCTTTACTTGATTCTCCTTCCATCGTTTTTTAGAAAAATCTGTGCGTCTCAAATCTGATCACCAGGATATTTTGAGAAGTGTTTTTTTCCAGAAGCTTTACTTTCACTGATCTTCCCAACCCTCCAAATCATCTCACATCTTCTGAGGAGCCTATATTTCTTCATCTCTCAATCACAATTGGATTACATTGCATTATATGTTTTGATCAAGTAAATATCACCTTAGATATATTATTATATATATATTATAAAAACTAAAATTGAGCTGTTTTCCCTCTATATTCTCACTGAATCGTATTATATACACCATCAAATCCTAATATATCAAATATGATACAAAACGTGCAAATTTAAATAGACTTCCAAATAATCTGACTATTATTTCATATGTCAGGTTTTACAAACACTATAATCACCTTTCAGGATGTCCAGACAGATCCTGCCCAGTTTGTCCACATTAGGATGGTAGATTTTGGTCATGAATCGGACCTTGGGAGCAGCCATGGGATACTCTTCTGGGAGGAACAGCTCCAGTTTGAACGTCCCGCCTTCAAAGGGCGAATCCTGCGGCCCAGCGATCACCACATGGAAGTACCGAGCGTTTCCTTCATCAGGCTCCGCTCTGATTCCAGGCACAGGCTCGGCCAACAAGCGCTGCGTCTCCTGTCGAAACACTTACGTGTGAAACACAACGCCAAAGTCATGGGTTCGAATGCATGAACTGATTACATGTAAACCCTGAATGCCATGCAAGTCGCTTCAGATAACAAAAAACATCTGCCAAATGCATGAATAAAAAAGTAATGATACTGATGAACTCTATTCGTTTTCAGTTGGATGTTTACAAAATCCATTTAGAAAGTACCCGCAGCTGCATTGAATACTTTTGATAAAGCTTGTCCATAAAATGCTTTAAAAAATGTAGAGAGGCACAAAGATATTATGTATACTTTTCACAATTGATGGAGATTCCTGTCATTTTATGTGATGACAATTATTTGATTTACACCAGTCTGTTATTTACAATATTAGATTGGTGTAAATCAGATAATTAGTGTTATAATCCATTAAAGATAAACCAAAGCCAAAATGGCACATGACTGTGAAAGTGAACTGTGATTGGTCTGTTTAACTGTCTATCAGACGACGATCTCCTGTTTAAGTGGGCGGTTCTTGGCCAGAATAAGATGCAGTGTGGATCAGACTCACTGACAATTAAATTTCTGTAATGCAAGATTAGAACCGTGTGGATAAAACGCAAACAAGTGGTTAAAATTCACTAACCACATATTTACGACACACACTCTTTCAAAACGGTTCAATTCATTTCCTATTTGCATGCAAACTCTCTTTGCACTGAATATTCTGCTAAAACATGCACACATTTTCAGAGTGTTTGCCAGCGCATCGCGTGCTTGATCGCTGCTCGCTTACAATCCAGAAAGCTCTGATGCCACTGCTCTGTCGCTCTTTCTATGAAGGCTATTCCCATATATTTTATGCAATGTGAATGATTAAAACAGTGAGCGCAAGGGAGCCTCCCTGCTGCAGCGCGAGCTCGGGCCAACAGCAGCAGCACGTGCCGTTTTCTTTCATTTTTAACGCATTGCTTTCGCAACGCACACAAATACCGCAACGGAACGCACAAGATAAACATTATGAGAATTAAACCTTAATAATCCTGCGGGGTAATCCAGCCATCTCGTTTTATTAATGCGGTTTGCGCCGTGGCCCGGTCCCTGCTCCTCGCGTTGAGGTCGATAGAGCATGCGTACAAGTCTTCCGGTAAAAAACGTCATCGTCTGTTCCAAATAGTTTTTCTGGGAAATGTAGTTTTTTCAGTGAGTGTCTACAATTTTGTGTGTTTTCAATATCCCCCCCCCCCCCCCCCTTAAACACTGTATAACCTTGTACATGTATTCTTCTATTCTTTTATTATTTGTTTTAATATATTTTAAATAAATTATTATTATTATTATTAATTTTTTTTACTTTTTAATTGTTCATGATGATTGTTTTTGACATAATTTCCCTTCTTAATACATTTTAAATTACGTTTTTTCTTTACTTTTGCATTGTTCATTTAAGTTGTTATGCATCTGTTAATTAATTTAAACTCCTCTTTATGTATAGCACTTTAAATTGTGTATGAAATTTGCTATATAAACTTGCTTTACCCAAGTAAACTATCTATTAAATAGGTTTTAACCAAATTAATGACTTCACAATTTTTTTTAGAATGCATTATACTACACTAAGAAAATAAAAAGATATCATTCATGTTATTCATTTGATATGGTTAACATTAACATAAATTATTTTGAATTAGTTTTCATTTATATATAAAAAATTGTTGTCATGTTTCATCATAGGTTATTCGTTTAGTTTTTTTTAATTATTTATAATTATATTATTTATATTCTTAATATTTATTATTATACAAGTTAAACTAAATTAAAATTATAAATGTTGCTTTGGCAACTATTTTTTTTTATTATATATATTTTATTTCAATTCATGTTAAAATGTTATTTCAAATATAGATTTCTTTTAAGATTCAAGTAAATTATAATATGATTGATAACAAATAAGTTATGATACACAATACATTACACCAATAGCTGAAGGAAGGGTTTATTTAGTGTGCAGAAATACATATACAAAAAACATTAGGGAAGACAGAAAAACCCTCGAGGACTATCGGTCTTTGAGAGGATTTGGGTTTCTGCGTCTTGTGTGATACCATAGAGGAGCTCAGTAAGATGGTTTGTTATTTAAAACCTCTTTACCGAGTCTGGCTTTGAGCACCTGCTCCTGCATCTCTGCGTGATTACTGATGGCGTCCGGCCTGACAATCGGCTACAGCAAACAAACAAACAAAACACACACTTATTCACAACATCTCCACAAACCTGTCTGTTCTGCACTTTCACAAACCATCATACACACCTGTGTGAGCTCATAGGGTACGTCTTCTGTCGGATGATAACACACTACTGTTTCTATCAGATGTCACTGCGATTTCCACATCACTGAGAGAGAAACAATGCATTTTAGAGAAACAAGTAATGACACTCGGGTGAAGTCTGGCATGCAATAACTGCAGATGCATGATAGTAACTGAACAATTAAGAGTGCATTTATGAAGATTATTATGTATGCATTGGAAACACTGACCTGTTGTAGCTGATGGATGAACCTCTGACCGTAGATTTGTTGTGAGATGACAGAAACGCTCCAACTGAAAATCGAAAAACAGCACATTTTTTTGTCGTTTGTTTTATAATCTCGGAGTTGAAAGTTAATACATACGAGCCAAACCAGCACCAAATCACTCGAATTCATAAGGGCAGAAATGTTGGTTATACAGTACAGCACAGTCCTACACTCTGGCTGTGTTTTCAGCACATTTACAGTAGTTATGCACACAGATTAATCTTATTTATAACCAAAATGTTACTTTTTCCATTATGGGAGCTCACCTCTGAACTGTCTAATATTTCTGCTGTTGTTAACTCGATTAAACAGGTTAGCAACTCTTGTTGATGTGACCCGAGGCCATGCTTTCCGCTAATAGAAATGAAACTGTAGAAGGGTAACACCACGTCTCAACAAAGACACGTTTTTGGACTATGTTATTAAATTAATCCATAATTTCTATCTTTCTTGTATGTTTTGTTTAGTCCTGTCGTTATACCGAACTGTCTTGGAATTCGACTCAAAATACGCCCCGACTTTTTTTATGAAGTTCAACGAGGAATTCTGTTTTTGAACTTTAGAGTGCCCTCTAGCGGAACTATTACACACCATGCGCCACATAAATATTCCTCCGGGTAGGAAACAATCCGCGCCGGTGGCCGTTCAGGTCCCATTGATTTAGTTAATCGATAAAAACATAGTCATAGTAAAAACCGGCAATACAATAATAAAATAAGATATATAAATAATATGAATTATTTACAGATAAAATAAATTGCCATCTTGCAGTCCTTCGCCGCCCACGCGTTACAAACCATCTTTAGAAGAATAAAAAATATATATTTTTAATAAAACTAGAATTCACTGTGACTTAATGAAATTTAAATATTTTTCTTGCTATGTGGTATTCATTATTGTTATTCATATATTATAATGTATCAACTTTGCAATGCATGGGGCGCCCTCTGGCGGCAAAAAATATCTAGTTGCGGTTCCACTTTCCCAAAATTACTATATTTCATGGACTATCCCAGAGAATTAGGATTAAATAAATCACAAAACCAATTAGTTTTCACTAACATTTAAGAACGACAATATTTTAAATGGGCAAAAAATATCAACACCAACAGTACCGCCATCCGCCACTGGAGGGCAGCGAAACACTGCCAGAGATATCGTTTTATTCATAAAATCATGGATTATATAAAATGTATTCACTAGGATGAAGTAAAATAATGAAGCCAATTAGTTTTTAACTTAAAATTTATGAAAGATAATATTTTAAAGAAAAAAAACAAACAAAAAGATATAGTTTCATCAAGAATCAAATAAAGTCATGGATAAAATAAAATTAAATAATTAGTTTAAAACAAAATCATGAAGCCAATTGATTATCACAAACAATCGTGAAATAAAATATTTTAAAGGGGCAAACAAAAAACAAAAACAACTTATCAACACCAGCAATACCGCCATGCGCCACTGGAGGGCAGCGAAACACTGCCAGAGATATCGTTTTATTCATCAATCATTTATGAAATCATTAAAGCGTTTGTTTTTCACAACTGATTAGTTAGGAATCGTTAAATGTTGACAGAAATAATTCTGGAATACAGAGAAAGCCAAATGCCTTGGGTTTATATAGTAAATTATTTATCATAATTACGATAATTATTTATACACTTCCTAAAAAAGAAAAAATAAGGAGAAAACTGAGAAAATATGGAGACATGTCAAAGACAGCAGAGTTCTGACATCAGCACATATACATCAGAAGATAACTCTGTTCTGTATATTAACAGATGCTGTTTATATTATTCATTATGAAGCACTGATCCAGGATTCTCAGTCTTCTGTCCGTCGATGATTCAGTCTATTGTGCTGGTGGTTATGAGATGTCCATGACACTGCCGGACGCTCCGGATACTGTATTCACCACCAAACGTTCCCGGCTGCCGAAAGCCTCCGCGACTGGAGATACGACAGATTACAGTTAACACACACACACACACATATATAGATCCTCAAGAGATGCTTGAGATTCACACCTGCAGCCACATCACTGATGTCCCAGACGCGCAGCCCGTCCTTCTGTCCTCCAAACGCATAGACGAAGGGCAGATCTGGACAACATGAGCCGCAGAACAGAACTCCCTGACAGAGAGACAGAGACGTGTTATGAAGCCGCTCTCATGCAGCAGACGCTCGTGTGTCAGATACGCACCATCTTCATGTCTCTGGAGTGGATCAGGGTGGGTTTGTCTCCCAGGATGTCCCAGATCTTCACATGTTTGTCTGCTGAAGACGTGACCAGACAGCCTCGGATCTGACTGCTCAGATCCATCCCTGAGGAAACACCACCATCAGAGAGAGGCATTTTATTATTATTCCTACACTATTAGAGTTTTGATTCACATTTAAGATGAATATTATTAAAGAATAGTTCATATGTTGTTTTCATTTTGTGTGTGATTTTGTCATTTGTATTCGTTTTTAACTTTGTCCGTTATTCATTTTTATTGTAGTTTACGTTACATTAGTAATAACCTAAAATCAAATGATAATTTGAAATGAAATAAAATAAGTTTTTTTTTATTTTACTATCAGATATATGAAGGTAACACTTAATTTTAAGGTGTCCTTGTTACACGTTACATGTTCTCTTACTATTATAATTACAATAATTTATGAATAACTACATACAAGTCACCCTAATGCCAACCTTAAACAAACAGGAAGTACACAGTTAATTAATATTACTCCGTACTTAAATGTAAAATTAGACTGTAATATAATGAATGTAGAATTACACTATTATACTGTAACCTTAAAATAAAGTGGAACCTATTATTATATATTTATTGTAATTGACAGACAATTAAAATAAAATAAGCATAAGAAGTTTTACTGTAAAAAGTTTTACTTTAAGAATTAAAAATGTTATATTGATGTTTTACTAACAGTAATAGCCCTGATCGGAGACTGCTTTATGAGTTATTTTATTATGTAATTGATATATTTTTATAGTTTTTAATCAATATTTGGAAATAGTTTTTATATTTCCTGGTGTCATTTAAATTTTCCTTAATGTTTTTAATCTGTGTTTTTCCCCATCTGTTTTTTGTTTTGTTTATATGTCCACTTTATTATTATTTCAATTTTAGTTATTTTATTTCAAGTTTAACTAATAAAAAATGAAATGATAAATAAAAAATAAAAATAAAAGAAATGCAGTCTTGGAAACTAGCTGAATAAAAAAAAAAAAACTATATATTTTATTTTATTTTTGTTAAAGTAACTTTTTTTAATGGTATGAGTTTTAGTTAAAGATGGTGTTATTTTAGTAACACTGATATACTATTATAGCATTTCTGTTTTATTATGAATTGTTTTATTGTTTTATGAAGGTTTTTATTTTAAGTCAAATCTGAGCAATATTGTTTAGCATTTTCTGTTATTTTTATGTTGTTGTTTTTTAGTTATTTTAGTACTTGAAGTGAAATATCTCAACTAAATAAAAGTTGGCAACTAACTGAAATAAAAGAAGCCTAATTTTTTAAAATTTGAAGTAATGAATATGTAAGTGCGAGTGCGACTGACCTGAAACTTCTCCATCGTGAGCTCGGAGCGTGAACACGGGTTTGTCTGAACGAGCGTCCAGACAATAAATGAAGCCGTCCTCTGTGCTCGCCTGCAACACACATCACACATCATTCACATCACAGGTCAGAGTTCAGAGGAAGTCCACCGAACGGCTCGGCCGCTCACCAGGAAGTGACACGGAGAGAAGTGATCCCACACGACTCGCTCCACCTGTCCGCTGAAGCGCCAGATCCGATGGCTGTCGTCTGGACTGCGGCAGTCGTACAGGATCACAGACCTGTACACACAACACTCTGATTGGTCAGACTCAGTCCTGCTGCGCTCTGATTGGTCAAGTCATTTTCTACATCATAACCTACTTGTCATATGACCCGCTGATGAGAGTTTGAGCCTCAAACGGGTGGAAGTTCAGCGTCTGAACCTGCGATAGCAAACCAGATCAACATTTATGAAGCAAAAATCAATGGTTTCTGAAGACTGGAGTAACAATGCTAAAACCTCAGCTTTGATCACAGAAATACATTTCAATTTACTTTATATTTTCTGATTATTTGAAATTGTAAAAATATTTCACAACTGTTCTGTATTTTTGATCAAATAAAGCCAGCCCTTGGTGAGCGATCTGTACCTTATCTGTGTGTTTTGTGAGAGTCGCCGCTGGTTTTCCCTTCTCCATATCCCACAGGATCACAGACTCATCCGCAGACGCGCTCGCTAGAACATTCCTGCAGCAGAGACACTCATCAGACTCAGAGACAGCGTGAAGACAAACCTCTGCTCCTCAGAAACACTCGGGTCTCACCTGACCAGTCTGTTCCAGGACAGATCCAGCACGGCATCCGTGTGTCCGTCCACGGGTTCAGCCGCCTTCAAAACACAAACACAGCACACTCCTGAACCAAGAAATCACTCGAACATCTCCCATCATCACAAAGTGCAGCGTTCAGAATCCTGAACTCAACACAACGAAATACCAAGATTGAGCTTTTGAACCATTTAAGAGACTTGAGTATGAGCACCTTCTTCTTCTTCTTCTTCTTCTTCTTCTTGCTGCCGAGTGAGAAGGCCGGCTCCAAACAGTCAACTACATCCAGATCCCAGACGTCAATCACAGGCGTCATGTTCCCTACAGCCACGTAATTCCCTGCAGATCACAACACATCCACAAACCCTGTATCAGACGGAGAAATCCTGCCTTCGCAGCTCACGGAAATAAAATAAGATTACGTTCTTTCAGTCTTTTATGAAAAATCTCAGCATTGGCAGATCAGTCAGAAACTTATTTTGACAGCGCTATCAGCACCTGAGCGCACAGAGATGCTATTCTCTGACTTTATTCATTTACTCTCTCCGTTGCACGGTTCAGAATAATTAACTATTACACCTAACTTTTAGTTATGTAGCAAGTAAACCGTATAAAAAAAAATATATAGTATTTGCTTTTCTATTATTATTAATAGTAAAAGTAAAAGACTGGTAAACGTTATAATATTTTTTTTATCTGTTGTTAGCATTGGGCAAACATGCATGCATATGAATATCTAATAAATATTTAATTTCTCAAACTTTCCCATTTCACACAAGTTTAGCAGATTACTGAGTGCACTGCTATTTAATTCCTTTATATTTGGGACTAATACAATAATAGGATTACAAAAAAAAAAAAGTTGCCAATCTAAAGTATAAACCTTCCTATTTTACAGATTTTAAAAAAATCAAATACAAATAATATTTTAGATTCAGTTTTCAGATTATTTCTAATTTAGTAAATATTATTTAAAATAAAATTACATTTCAGCAATTATGCGTTTTTTTTTTCTTTTACTGTTTTTAAAGTACTGTGGTTTATATTTCTTCCATAATTTCAGCTATCCAAGATATCGGCACAGTATCACAGAAATCAAATATGGGTTGATTAAGATTATTGATTATGACAAAGCAGCTTCTATGCTTTCGATTTTGAAAACCCACTTCCTTTCTGTATCTTTTAAGCAAATTTTCCTACTACACAAAATATTTACTTAAATATCTGATGACTGATATTCAAATGTTCACCTTGTCCTTCTTCTGGACTGGGGTCAAAGTTCAGCCACTCCACACAGAGCGGATACGCGGGCAGCAGGATGTCATGATGCACATACAGAGAGTCTTCCTGGGAGTTAAAAACTGACAGCACACACAAACAATCAATCAATCACCATCAGACGAGCTCTCCAGTCCACAGCAGTGTTATACAGTGTCTCACTAACACTTCTTACCATAGACCTCCAGGCTACAGCAGTCTTTCTCGGCCCGTCCAGCCAGAATCAGGTTATCAGTGGGTTTAATCTGGAAGTCCTCCCGCTCGTACTGATCCTAAAGTACACACAGGTAAATCAGATAAACTATGAAACGCCATATTGTTCGAGTTGAGTTTGTTGAGTGTGTCTCACTGTGTCTTTGATGGTGATGTATGGATCCTCTTCATTGGTGCCAAACACCGTCAGTCCTGCCAGACTTTCCCCAAGGTTTGATGTAGCTGCAGAAGAGAAGAAAAAGCAAAAAGTGAGTATCTGCACCATCAAATATCAATCTGGTTTCTTACATTCCCTCTGTCTGCTACAGAGAGCAATAATCAGGTAAGGGCAGTAAAAATGCCATTTATTTTCTCCCTTGGTGAATTTATTTTTAATAATTACTTCAAAACTGTTAAACACAGATCTACTGTGAGCTCAGAGGCTGTTAATTAACAGCATATGCTTTTGTAAAGCCATCAGCCCACATAATTTCTACCGTACTTATTTTTTTTTAAATAACCATGCATTCTCTGGTGAAAAAATACAATACCCATAATGCTGTAAAGAAATTTCGACCAATCAGAGTCGCAGCAAACAAAAAAAAGTGTTGAGCTCCGCCCACTCACATGAAGCGGTGCAATAAACGTAAAATAAAAGTTTCAATATATATATATTCAATATAACTTTGAAATGTATCATTTTAGATTTCTCCATACTTTTTAATTCCCTGTCATTAGAAATGTTTCATGTGATTATAGTTCTTTCACTGAATGAGGACTTGTCTTTTTGTCTGATTTTCAAAAACATTTCTATTGAATTCAACTTTTTACTCTTGTGATTCACCTTATAGATGGTTGTTTTGGCTTATAAAAATCAAATGAATGGAGAAAAAAAGAACAGAACCAGCAATGTTAAGACAACAAGTGGGCAGAGACTGCTGCTTTCTATTGGTCAGGCAAACAGATAGCCCCGCCCTAAAAGCACCCCATTGGTTGATAAATCAATGAATGACTATTACCCTTTTCTCAAACTCTGTTAAACTTTCAAAGATGTAAACACGTCATGAGTTGAAGACAGATCAATCAATTAGGGATAACATACCGAGGTCTTCTTCATCATATTTGTCCAGTCCGTACTCTGCAAGCTCATCATCCTCTTCCTTATCATCCTTCTCCTCTTTAATTTCTTTACTATCAGAAGGAACAGCTGATGCTCCTTCACTGACACCTTCATCTACCTCCTCATCATCCTCACCATCACCAGGATCCCTGGAGAAATCAGACAGGAAATTCATCAAATTAACCTACAGACATGATCACACTAGATGGGCTGATCTTAATTGGTTTAAGACTGGCGAGATTATTGTTTTTACTGATAACCAGCTTTAAAATCTAACGCGTTTTAAATCGTGTCTGCTATAAAACAGTAGTGCAACAAATCAAACCTCACCCTAGCCCCTCTTTAGCCTCTGATATGATGCGTTGCAGCTCTTCTTTGCTCAACTCAACCTGTAACGACGATTTAATTCGAGTTAAAGCCCAAACACGAGTGCGATTTGACAGAAACGTGGTATAAACACAACAACGTGACAGACTCACTTTATCCGGCGTTTCTTTGGCGACTCCGCGCTTCACCCATCCGACACACGTTATTTGAGAGCTCATGCTTGATTCGTACAGGTTTACGAAGATAAAACAACACACGAGGACTCCTCGAGCTGCAGTCGTCACTGCGACGCGCTCTGATGACGTCACACCCGCGCCGAGCCATAGAAATGAGAGCTGGAAGTAAACCGATGTACTAAAATAACTAAAACTGAAATAAAAAAATTAATACAATTATATTTTAAAATATGACTAACATTTTAAAACTGAAAATGCAAAAATAAAAAACGAATTTAATGTAGCGCGCACACACAATAGCTGTATAACAAGGGTTACCACGCATTTTACGTTTACTGGGGTAAGTTGTAAAATAATGCATGTTTGCTAAAATGATGTAAACGCTCAATATTGTACATTAACCATTTATTTTTTTTATATATAAAAATGTTGTAGTAAATATGTGCAAATATAGGTATGTTTATACGTGTAAACATCGTATTGTACAAATTGGTAACACAAAACGGTAAAAATTCACATACAGAGCATGACTGAAATGTAAGCTGGCCCAATATATTAATACAAATTGTAATTTATGCCGTCTTATGCTTACATTAGCATGTGTGATAGTACCATGGTACAATGATGTTTTCATATTACCATAATAAACCTTAATTACAAACACCTCATTCATACAGTTATACAAACACCCTGGTACACGAATGTCCAAAATAAATGGCATTACATTTTTTTGATAGTATAGGTTATTTTAAAAAACATTAAGTGCATTGTTAATTTAAGTTTTTTTTATTTAAACTCCACAAAAAACTCGATTTGTCAGCATAATACTTAAAATAAAAATATATTTTATTGTTTTATACCAGATAATGAGCATTAGTTGAATAAAAAGTTGTTTATGATCACATATCTGGTTTTGATAATATGTAACAATATTAATCAAATGTATTGTCAAAACTAAGGCTGATCATTTTTAGTGGCTGTCTACAACAAACTGAAGCTTCTAATGATGTTTCTCACCCATAAAGAGCAATTTCTGAAAATATTAAACTTAGTGGTTAAAGTTTTATCTGCAGCAAGTGAATCACATCATCCAGAAACCATGAGCATATTATACAGCACTCAGCATGAGAAGTGTCTGTTAAAATGAAAATGACTATGCAAACATTCTTGGTCATGTTTGTTGGTCAAGATGGGGTTCAGTTCAGGCATTAAGGTGAAGGACGGTAACTGATGTCGGTTCAGATTTGACATGAGTTTTCAATTTTAAGGATTCACAGTCTCAGATCCAACTCTGGTTCTTCAATCTCATCCTGAAGATTGTCAGCAATGGGCTTCATGAGCTCCTTGAAGTGTCTGATGTTGGTTTCGTGCAGGATGACCTGCGTCAGGTAACGCTCGCGTTTGATCTGCTCCTTCAGAGCTTCCGGCACGTCCGGGATCATGTAGGCCAGTATGAACTTTGTGAAATAAACAATGTGCTGCGAGGAGAAGAAAACAGCATATTATCGAAAACAGAACAAACATGTTCAATTAAGTTATCATTAGTTGTATCACATTTAGTCACTTACCTCAACCACAATCATAAAAGCCAGTTTGGCAGCAATAACGTGCCAATAATGTATACTGTATTCATATTGATTAGGGTGACCGGGAGGATTCCTGAAATCACGATACCTGAAATATAAGTCAATTAATACACGAGTCATAGTTAAAACAACCGCAACTGACAACTGATCTTTATATAACATTGTTGTTTTGTTTAAAAAAAATTATAAATTAAAATAATTCAAAATGTTTTGTGGAAAATTTATATATATATATATATATAGGTAACACTTTACAATAAAGCTCCTTTTGATAGCATTAATGCATTAACATTATCTTAGATTATTGAGATTTATTCATCTTTATTAAATGTTAATTAATAAAAATGTAACTATTGTTTGTTGTGTGTATATATATATGTATATATACAAATATAACCTTGTTTTAAAGTATTGCCAAAATATTAAAGATAATTTAAAGAACCCTAACTAATACTCTTAGGTAGAAGTACAAAAAAATAAAGGTTCTTCTATATAAATAATGTTTAAATAATAAACTTTTAACTACATTCATTATTTTCTTTAAATAAATCACTTCAAAAAGATAAACGGCTAAATAATAAATCAAATATTACTAAATTAAACCGTTCTCATTTATATTAAGAGTAACATGTTGGACTAAAATAAGTTACTAAAACTAAAATAAAAAGCATATAGATATTGAAAAATCTAATCAATTAAAAAAGCACAACATGCTTACTAAAATGTTAACTAAAATTAACATAATATATAAAAGTATTTTAAAATATGTATTAATATTACACTAAATCGACAATGGATCTCACTAAAAACTGCACGAATTATTCAGTAATCATATCAGCAGATGTTTTTCCACAGAACTAAAAATATCTTTAATTCATTATTTATTTATTTTTTGCTTTGTAATCGGTTGTAGAACTTGTTTTGGTTTTAAATAACCTTTCACTGAACTCCACCTCAAAAACCACAGATCAATCTCTCTTTAATATCTCTTGCCACCTGCCATATTATTAGCCAAGCTTTAGCTCTCTTCTTAGCAAATCTATTGATGTCTTATGTGCTTGGATAGTTTTATATCAATGATCCAAACATACAGGTGTTGCAAGTCACTTATAATACTTTCTTTTCACTTTTCTAAATACACATGCCTGCTGTGTATTACACCGTCATTCCCAAATAAACATGCAGCATGATAAACTGAAAGCATTTTAGTGCATAACTAGTAATGTTTTACCAGCTCACCGGCATGTAGCGCTGTTGTTGAACCAGTATGGTGTGTCTACAGTAGGTTTGCTCTGGTTATTGAAGTGGCTAATGTTGAAGACAGAGAGCGAGCTGTCGATGAAGCCCTTCATAGTGTGTTCTGATCCACCTGAATAAGGGCTGACAGAAAATGCCCAGTAGTAAACCAGCCGCGGGATCATGTCAGAGGTGAAGGCAATGATGGCAGCCTGAAGCGGAAACACCTACAGTGAGTGAATGTGACCTTAGTTACACAAGATGCAAAGACCACGACTTCCTCTCTACCCACATTTGTGGCCACCGCTAGAATTGCCACCCCCTGCAGGATGGGCTGCCAGGCACCGATGTCTTGGGCCTTTTCTGGAACGACCCGTCGAGACTGAGTCGTGAACTTCCAGGCGTCCACGCGGATTTCACACAGATTGTTAAACAACGCCAGGAGAGGAGCCAATGGGAACGAGGCCACAAACAGAGTCACGAAACCAAACTGGATCACTGCAAACACACCAAAAAAAATATATATATATATTAAAGGGTAGTTAACTCACTCACACTCAGGCCATCCAAGATGTAAGTGGCTTTTAGCATATTTTTAGCTAAAATCATTGTCATTGGTGATTCATAAAATTCAAGTCAATGCCTACCTTCACTATGAGAGTCAAAGAAGCACATACAAGTAACATGAAATTAAAACTTTGTTGATACATTGAGGTATTACGAAGTGAAACAATCAGTCAGTGCAAGAAACTGAACTTTATTTACAACATCTTCACCTGTAATCCAGAGCCTAAGGCTAACGGACTGGAATGAACATTTTTTAGTGAACTGAATGAACCAGTTCACCAAGTTGGACTTTATTGTCTGAAACAGTTTGTTGCTCGATCAGCACAGATCTACAAGTTACTCAATCTAAACTCACTACTTTCAGATGCCTGACAGTCACTCCGACCCGAAATGAGTCAAAATACTATTGTATCTGACCCTATGAAGAATGAACTGATTCAGTACTCTGTCACTGAACTGAGGAAACAATTTGACTCAGACAGAAGACCGATGAGCCGCTCATATGTGCAATTTAATGAAAGGGCCAAATGAAAGTTTTTATGGATTCTCAATGTTTATGTAAAAAGGTGAGCTAGTTTATTTGCTTTATATGCTTTAGATATGCAAAACATCCATGTTTCACACCGTTATTGGGTGTTTTAATAATACAATTAGTATATTTTACATGTGATTATGTAAACAAACTGATAAATCAGTTATTTGAAGCAGTTCACAGAAAATAATCAGATTTCTCTGTTTGTTTGAGGCTCTGGATTACAGGTAAAGATGTTGTAAATAAAGTTCAGTTTCTTGCACACACCGATCATTTCTCTTCATAAGACCTCAATATATCATCAGGAGTCATGGGTATTAATTCTGTGTTGCTTGTATTAGCTTTTTTTGACTCTTAAAGTGCTGGTAGCCATTGACTTGCATTTTATGAATCACCAAGAACCACATTTTTTGATAGAAATCTTCTTTAATATTGTACTGAAGAAAATGAAAAATATCTTGTGAGAAAATGAACAGCAAATTTTCATTTTTGCATGAACTATCCTTTTAAGACAAATATGTTAATATACAGCAGCATCTCATGGTTCAGGTGTGTGTAAAGTCTCACCCATCTCCAGATATTCATAAAACAAGCCAAGCTTTCCTATCGGCTGGAGTTGATAGTCCTGTTCCCAGCGAGGAATCACTTTTTCTGAACCCACCTGGGTGCAATGACGAAATATCAGATTCTTCACCCACCTAGAAACACCACTGGTTATTAATCGATGCGCTTTAAAGTCTGTTAATAATCAGTGGCAGTGTTTTTAATATGTTACAGTTAATTCAGTTCAAATGTATATTATTTCAAGTAAACTATAACAACTTTAGAGCAGTGCTGATGGTTAACTAATAAAATGCAACAAAATTACTAAAACTTTAAAATTAAAACAGAAAATATAAAAACAAATGCAAAATATTTATAAAATCTATACTTTACTACAACGACACTGAGTCTCATTAAACTATAAAACTAATAACACGTTTTTGTTAACTGAATTACAGTTTAATTAAAATAAAATGGTTTTAGAAACTGGAATAAATTTAAATGAAAGCACTAAATTATTAACTGTAAATAAATAGATACATAAAAAAATTATCTTAACAGTTATATACAAAAAAGCAATAAAAAAACTATAAAAATAAACTATAAAAAATTTAATATATATATATTTTATTTCAACTCACTCCAAAGCATGTTTTTACAAACTGAGCGACAGGTTGAATGATTTTCTGTGATAATGTCAGCATGTCATCAGTCAGTTTGAGGTTTGTGTGTGAAACTCACGGCACTAGGACTTCCTGTATGTTGTTCCAGACAGCCTTTCCTGTCATGATGATTGACAGCTGTGTGGTCAGTTCAGTCAGACAGCCGCCAGGATCACACTGAAACCAACATTCTACACGTTACATTCAAGGAACACAGTTCTATATCAATTCATGCCAATTTGTGCCTGTAGTACCTCTTCATTTCACAGAGCAGTCTCACCTCCTCATTGCGGAAAGCACCAAACCAGTAGACGGGCTGTCCCGGATATCCCACCACCTTCCCTTTGAAGAAAGCGATGTAGAAGCAGGACGAGTAATAGTTCACAAACTGAAAGAGGAACATCTTCAGCGTCAGGCTGTTCTCGTACTCTGTTTTGGTCCGTGGCAGCTCTGCAGCACACAGAATGAATGTTTTTTTTCTGTAGGTCAGGATTTCTTAAACTGGGGTGAGTTAAATCATAAAAATGACAAACTGCAGTAAAAAAATTTTTTTTTTTTAAATAATTAAATATTTTATTTGTTTACCTGCATGCCATGAGACCTTTAACTGACATTAGATAATTGTGAAAATACAAATAAGGGCTTTTTATTGTTTATCATATTTTTAATAAAGCTTAAATGAAACAATGAAACAAAAAAATAAACAAAAAAGTGACATTTTGCCTTTGCAAAATTAAGTTGAAGTTGAAGTAATAAAATTACTAACTGGAAATAAATAAAAACTAAATAAACATAATTAAAAGCTCAAATTAAAACAACTGAAATAAAAATGTAACCTAAATATTAATATTTAAATAATAATAATAATAACAAAAAAAAAAAGAACATGCAAAAAGGAAAAATAAAAGTAAAAACCTTTTTTGACAATTTGTTTGTTTGAAATAAATCTGAAATAAAACAAAAATACAAAAAAAACTATAAATATTAGAAATGTTGCCTTGATATGATGAGGATGATAGAATTATTATTATTATTTTTTACTACAAACTCATTTATATTATTATACAAAAAAACCATTATTTAAAGAATAATTATACAAGTAGTACTAAAATAACACTGATGTCAGCATATTGCTTAATTAATGAAATATTAATTATTACCTAAACAATATTATCACTCAGAGGGATTCAGCTAACAAAAAACAGATGGGAATCATTAGTCTAAAAAATCACCAAACTAGTGTGAGTGAAAGGGTTTACTTACCGAAATCTGTGATCCAGATGGCCACTTTCTCATAGACGTTATTGAGAATCATGATGATGATGAAGCTGATGATGGAGGACGTGATGGACGTGGCCATCTGAGGGGTGACATACTCTTTGAACGGCTCCAGCTCCTTGTTGTTCAGTTCAATGTGCATGTTTGAAGAGAAAGTGATAAACATGGCCAGACGATACACGATCACGCCGATCACTGACGCTATGATCAACAGAACCTATAACAAAAGCATCAGACAGACACACGATACATTCAATCTCTCAAATCATTTTTTCCAAGTATCTTTTTATTATTTTATTTCCCTAAATTCCATTTTTTGTGTTTTAATTATTCTGTGTCTTTATATTTCAATTAGATTAGAATTCTACTCGATAATAGATTAGAATTCAAAAACAATATTTTAAAAGTAAAAAAAAAAAAAAAAATGTTAGGGCCCCAAATTCTGTGTTTTCCATTTAAAAAATTTCTGGATTTAATTTTTATAATTTAAGTAAATTTTAATAATCAAAAATCTTTTATTACTTTTTTGCTGTTATATATTTTTTATTTTTGTTTATAAATTGTTTATTTTTCTGGTAATTAAACGAAGACATAAAACATCAAATTTTTCTATTAATTAAATTAAAATTAAACAAACTCTTGCATTTTGGGGGGCAAACAAAATGCTGAACAACAGAGGTTTAATTCTAAAATAAGCTCTTATGGATGAAAAATTACGTGATTATAATATGGAAATCAGTACTCTTTTATTACTTCATTTTTTTAGATAACTTTTTAAATATTTAATTATATGTATGAAAGAGAAAGCACAATATTACCCAGAATAACACAGTGCTGATGCCACACGACACTCTCATGCACTTCCCGCAGGCTGTGTGCGGCACCTTCTCTTTCTCCTGTACAAAAACAAAAACTCTTTGTTAATGTCAACAACCTGAAAATAATGAATGCATCTGAACAGAGGCGCTGCGTATAGCGAAACTCATACCTTTGTAACAGGGTTCTCTCTCTCATAGATGCATTTGACCTCGTATTCGGGTCGAGGCTGTTCCTCCTGCTGAAGAAACTCCACCGTGTCCCAGTCGTGCTCCAGTTCGGCCTGATAGCGCTTCCAGAACTCCAGAAATAGAGTCACTGTCAAACACCAAACACGTTGGATACAAAATGCTAAGATTCACACAATGATACTGCATTGCAAAATCACAGTAATAACACTAAGGTACCATTGGTAAACTGTAAATTAATGCATTAAAGGGGTCATGAACTGCATCTGTACTGATCTCTGAGGTCCACTTATAATGTTATCAAGAATTTAACATCAGAAAGAATGATCTGTTTGAATAGTGTGATGTTTTGTAGACTCGAAAGTAAACTCCCACTGATATGACTGGCTAATAGTTGTGTATGTTCGACAGTGACATTCCTCACAGATGGACGCTGCTGTGATTTAGGTTAAAAATGCATTAACTCAATACATATCAAACAATCTGTAAGAAGAGCCAAAGCAATAGTGATCACGTAATGAAAACAGGTACTTGTGTGTTGCAACATTATAGGAACGTGTTTTAGTTTCTGTCTTTCTGAAAATCTCACATTGAACTGTGCTTTGTTTGTAACAAATCTGTGGTAAAATGAAGAGAACAAAGGACTGAAATTCACTGACGAGGTCTTTCCACAACTTGGCACTGAACAGTGCCTCACTGTCTTCAGAGAATCTTTATAGTTTGGTTTCTGTGTAGACCTCTGTGTTCGCATCACATTATTATACTACAGTGGGCGGGGCTAAACAGGCAGCGATGTAGAATCAGTGGGTGGAGCTAAACAGTCAGCGACGTAGAATCAGTGAGCGGGGCAAAACAGACAGCGATGTAGAATCAGTGGGCGGGGTTAAACAGTCAGCGACGTAGAATCAGTGGGCGGGGCTAAACAGACAGCGATGTAGAATCAGTGAGCGGGGCAAAACAGACAGCGATGTAGAATCAGTGGGCGGGGTTAAACAGTCAGCGACGTAGAATCAGTGGGCGGGGCTAAACAGACAGCGATGTAGAATCAGTGGGCAGGGTTAAACAGACAGCGATGTAGAATCAGTGGGTGGGGCTAAACAGTCAGCGACGTAGAATCAGTAAGCGGGGCTAAACAGTCAGCGACGTAGAATCAGTGGGCGGGGCTAAACAGGCAGCGATGTAGAATCAGTGGGCGGGGCTAAACAGTCAGCGACGTAGAATCAGTGGGCGGGGCTAAACAGACAGCGATGTAGAATCAGTGGGCGGGGCTAAACAGTCAGCGACGTAGAATCAGTGGGCGGGGCTAAACAGACAGCGATGTAGAATCAGTGGGCGGGGTTAAACAGACAGCGATGTAGAATCAGTGGGTGGGGCTAAACAGTCAGCGACGTAGAATCAGTAAGCGGGGCTAAACAGTCAGCGACGTAGAATCAGTGGGCGGGGCTAAACAGACAGCGATGTAGAATCAGTAAGCGGGGCTAAACAGTCAGCGACGTAGAATCAGTGGGCGGGGCTAAACAGACAGCGATGTAGAATCAGTGGGCGGGGCTAAACAGGCAGCAATGTAGAAGCAGGTGTTGATCTTCTGCGGAGGCGGTTCTTATCCACAGTATTACATCATAGAGTAGAACATTCCATAAGCTGTTGTTTTGGCAGACTGCCTTCAAAATAAGCTGTCTTTAGTCTAATGACTAAGTTTTGAGGATGTTTTTATAATACAATGACCTCTTATATGTTAAAAGATCAAGGGAAATTTGGTTATCCCAGTTCATGAACCCTTTAACAATAAACAAAACATTTGTTACAGTATTCATAAAAATTTAACTAAATATGAAAATAAAAGCTGATTCAAAATAGTAATTCAAACTATAATAGCAGAAATAATAAATATTTTAATATGTAATAAATAAACGGTTTAAAATGAAAAATCTAAATAAAATTAAGATTATAAAAAGCTTTATTTATCATTGTTAGGTGTTAAGTGTTAAGAAACTATAGATTTAAATATATTGATATATTAATTAAATATTTGATAAGTTTTTAAATGTTCTACTTTTGTTTTAATTTTGTTTAAAAACTAAAATTTTATTTAGTTTTATTTTTATATTTTCCCTTTTCATTTTAGTTTGCATTTTTGTCATTTTTAGAAGTTATATTAATACAATTAATACAATATTAAACACATATTAATACAATATATTTTTAATATAATGTAATTTAATTTTAGTTTTATGTGTTAATTCGTGTTAATTAATGAAGGTAAATAATGTTAACAAACATAAGTTGTAAAGTGTTACCAATGAAACATATAGCATACAAAAACAATAAAAGCTTTGTTGAAACTCCAAACATACTTATGCAATGCAACTAAACTTTTAACAAACATGACTAATCATGCTGCAATCTGGTTCTTAGCCAGAATAAGCTGCAATGTGGAGCAGGATTTCTGCCAGCAGACAAAGGTTTAGCAACATTAGCAGATGGGATCATGTGACCAGCGTATGACATCACTCACCCCAAACAGACATGAAGATTGCAAACACTAATGTCCCATAGTTATCGAATACACACAGTCTCTGTGGAGGAAAACCAATGCAGAAACACATTCTCAGCTTCAGAGCATTTTGCAAACAAAACAAACATCCGTTAAATCTTAGATCAGACAGCAAATCCCACAATCCTCCAGTGGAGAGGCTGTGGGTTTGTGTTTTTGACTCACTTTAGACGACTCGCACGTGGTGTTCAGCCTCCAGTACGGACAAATTTGATCACACTGCGGACACATAATGATTTCTCCACCAAGCTGAGGGTCACACACCTCTTTGCTGCCAAAAAAGTGTCATAATCAGTCAAGTACAGAAGTGTTGCACAAGACTGCAGCAATTGAGGAAAAATATTTTTTTTATATTTTTATTCATGTTTGTTTGTAGAGTTGAACAATTTGCTATGTATTTGTATGTAAAAAGACCCTATTTATTACTATGAATTAATATTATTTGGAAATGTTTTGGTTTTTATTACATTTCATAATAATGTTTTTCTTCCTACTAACAACAGTACTGTACTGTTAGCGGCATTCTGTATTTATATTTATTTTAATACACTTTAATATAATACTTTTTTCTATAGTTATTTATTTAATTTATTTATTTTAAGTTTTACTATTTAGGTTCATCAGATTTTTGTATTTATTTATTGTAATTTATTTAGTTTTGGCCAAAATTGTGTTTATATATCAATAACAGCAAACATATTAATAATGTTTTTAAAGTAATAATGTTAAGAATTACTGTTATTTTCACTGAACAAAAATCACTAAAAACTAAATAATTCATATTTCACTTTAATTTTAATAATTTTTAATAATTAATTTTTCACTTTCACTTTCACTCTAACAAAAGAAGTTAGACAGTCTTCATCACACTGCAGTGATACTGTACTGTTAGAGGTATTATTTATTTATTTTAATCCAATTGTATGTCATTTACTTATTTTATTTTTTATGTTCTGGCCAATATGCAATATGTATATAAAATAATAATAATGGTAAAACTACTACTACTAGTAATAATAATAATTATTATTATTGTTACCATTTTTACTAAATGAAAATGTAAAAAAAATGACATTATAATTTTTTACTTGGGGGAGAAAAAAAGGTCTGCTGTACCTCCATGTGTTGCTCTCTCTGGTCCCGTATCCATATATAAAACAACCGAGTCCGACAGTCGCAGCTAGAGCCAACATGAAGGTGTAGAAACCCAACCATGCAAAATAAATGCCAACCTTCTCACCAAAATACTTCCTTAAAGCAGAGGAGCATATTAACAAGCAGAAGAAAACCCAGAAACACATGAACACATCAGCAGAAAGCCACACAAACACACCTGATCAGATCCAGCGGCTGCATCTTGTAGAAGCTCTTGGGATGAGCCCACTCATTATACAGCAGAAACCGCTCATTAGGGCAGTCAGGCTCTTTAGATTTCACATTAAATCTGCACTGTTACAGAAATCACAAAAACAGTGGCAAAAGCACATCAATACTCATGCATCACTCCAGCTGCTGATTGATAAACACTTCAATGGATGTCTTTTTGCACTGCCTGAAAATTATCATAATAATCATGATAAGCATGCAAAATTTCAAAAAGGGTCTTGTTCTTAGTACATTCACCTGATGTATATCACATTTTATCCCATTATATGGAGTGATAAAAAGAGAAATCCAAAAGCCCCTCTTTAAAAACCTTTAATATGTTTTATCTAAATACCTGGCTTTAAACAGTGTTCAGATTCCTGGTCTGGAAATCAATGCAGATTAGTACATATTTAATTGCATAATGCCTCATTTGTGTATGTAAACATAACATTTCAGAAAAGCTGCAATACTAAACAATTGTCTTAAAATGCTGTGATCAGTGGTACTCAGGGTTATTATAGTCGACCAAAAAGAAGACTAAAACCATTAATAAAAAATGTTTGGAGCTAAAATAATATAAGCAAAGCATTAACTGAAATTATATACATCACCAAGGTATAATTTCTTGATATTTTAGAATCACTAAAACTATATATATTTTATAAATATATATATATAGAAAGAGAGAGAGAGAGAGAGAGAGACAATAATGATAATAAAATGACTAAATAAAAAATAAAATAAGAAAACGAATAGTCATATTTTATTTAAAAACATTTATTTATATAATTTCAGATTTACTTTTTGCTTAACTTGTTATTTAGTGCTTTTGACACTTTTATTAGTGTACTAGTGTGTTTTCTTTTTCTTTAGTTTCAACATTTCAAGTTTTCATTTAGTTTAATCAGTACACGGATGGTACTTACATCATGTAATGGATACGCAGCCTTATACACGCCTCCATCCAGCAGCTTACTGATGCCAAACTTCTTTGCGCATCCTTTGACTTCATACGGTGCTCGGGTGAGGATGTAGTACGCCTGCAACCCACGGCATGTCAGTAAAACACAGGTAAACACTGAAACACACAGAGACTCTGAGATGTTCAACACACCATTCTGCTCCTCACGGCCGGCGTGAAGAACTGCTCTTTATCCTTCATATAAAAACACTTCAGCTGATCTTTTCTGAAAGGAGCTGTGAAGAAGTCGGGCTCCTTGGCGATGACATCCTCACTGGGGTAGAAGTGGCGCGTGAAGCAGTTGTACGTTGATGACTGCGGGGCCAGATCATTGGGCTGGATGGGCAGTTTGATGTGCATGACTTCAGCATAAGTGCACAAAACCTCAAACGGCATGTGTACTTTCACATAGATGAGCTTCTCATCCACTACCTACAAAACACAGGGGGAAACTCTCCCATCAGCACTACAGGAAGACAATAACATTCCTGCAGATCACATCAACAGGTTCAGACAGGACTCGCAGTATCCTTTCCTAAGAAGTCCATATATACGGGTATAACTGATATAAACCAGGCAGAAAGAAAAACATTTCTATAGCAAGTCCTATTTAAATTACTTACAGATTGTGCCGCTTCCAATTCCACACCCATATTCATCAGGCTTCCTTCGAAAAACTCTCTGCGTCTTTTCTAGAGAATAATTTAGAGAATAAGAGGGAATGTAGATAAAACTGATTGTGAGGCGTATACATGACATTGTTGTTGCACAGGTCGATTGTTTCGCTTCATAAGACTTCAGTATATTGTCAGAAGTCACAGGGATTCATTTTGTGTTACCTGTATCTGTTTGTTTTTTTTACTTTCAAAGTGCCGGTACCCATTGACTTGCATTTTATGAATCATCAAGGAGCACAGTGTCAACTAAAAATCTTCTTTACTGTTCTATTGAAGACAAATGGCATCTACATATTTGATGGCTTGAGAGTAAGTATAACAGCAAATTTAAATTGTTAGGTGAACTATGCCTTTAAGGAAACGGTTCCATGGGGGTTAGTGATTGAGGATTTGAGGATAATGCATGTGAACATCACACATACACATTTGAGCATCTCTCACATAAATATCTGAACTTTATAAATTCAAAAGAGAAAATATGGACAGATTATCACTCAGAAATGTGCTTTGACAAGTTTCAAGATTTGTACCTAGTTAAGGCTGCTTAAAATCTACTTTCTAAATGCATATTAAAGATATTAGGAATTTTTTTTTTTACTTTGCCAACAACTTTTTATAAAACCTGGCATTTAAAGAGCAAGTTTGTTACAGAAAGCCTTATACAGCAGAGGAGCTTGGGATTTATGAATAAAGTTTTTGTCATTCTGAATCATAAAGTTTACAAACCTGCGGACTTCAACCTTTATATTACGAATGTTAAAGTTTATTAAAAATATTTAGCCGTTTAAATAAAGAATTCATTATTTAGAATGACAGTAGCCATTTACTTCCTTAGTATGGGGGAAAAAAAGCAAGTCTACCAACATTCTTTAAAGTATCTTCTTTAGTAAAATATCTTCTTTTGTGTATCTCTTGAGCTATGCCTTTAAGGTAATTGCTCAGATCACTAGCAGAGGGCTGGAAGTTTCTGTTAAACAACAGCTGAAGTAAATAAATGTGTGAAAGTGACTTTGACTTACTCTTCTCCTCATAACTGAGCCTTTTTTCTCAGGTGCATTTTTAGACTCATCCTCATAGACCAAAACGAAGTCAATCCTTCTCTTTCCATCGTTGAAAAATAGTGAATCAGGGTTACCGTTGAATTCAGCCTGTGATCAGAGAACTGATGTTACAGAAAGCTCAAAATCATCTCCATTAAGTGACGCAAAAAAACTTAAATGTTCCTTAATAAATAGCTTTGAGCTACTGAAATAATTCAGATAAATGTTCCACTTATAAAACATGATATTTGTAGTTTACTACAGCAACAAGTGTGTGTGTGTGTGTGTTTTGTCTAATAATATTTTGTTTATCAAGGCGGATTGAAAAGAAACAAACCCGTTCCACTTTTGGCACAGCTTGACCTTTTTGCATAGATTTGTATGTTGGCAGCTCTTCAGAATAAACTGAAAAAAAAAACAAAAAAAAACAACAAAATAACAAGGTAACATTCAAAAGCCAATACATGTGAGTTACAGTGAATGGGTGCCGTCAGAATGACAGTCCAAACAGCTGAAAAAAAATAACACATACACTGGAGTGGTGTGGATTACTTGTGGATTATTGTGATATTTTTATCAGCTGTTCGTCATTCTGACGGCACCCATTCACTACAGAGGATCCAATGGTGAGCTATATTTGTAATGCTAACGTAATCTCAGTCTCATCTCATGTTGGATGAGCTGAGCGTTAGGACATTTCTTTAAATTCAACGCTAATGACATGAAGTACCAAACATTCTTACACTCAAACTAAACTATTTCACATACAGCATGTGACCGCTTTGGAATTCTCTGATTTAATGTTTACTCACAGCAATAACATGACTTCAATAACATGACTTAGGTGCCCTTGAGCAAGGCATCGAACCCCCAACTGCTCCCCGGGCGCCGCAGCATAAATGGCTGCCCACTGCTCCGGGTGTGTGCTCACAGTGTGTGTGTGTGTGTGTTCACTGCTCTGTGTGTGTGCACTTTGGATGGGTTAAACGCAGAGCACAAATTCCGAGTATGGGTCACCATACTTGGCTGAATGTCACTTCACTTTCACTTTCCACTTTCCAAAGAGAAACCCCATCCAAAACAAACCAGCCAGAGAGCAAAGCATAATGGGGAAAAAATGAACTCAAATCAGATGTTGCTTGGCTGAGCAGAAAAAGACTACAGCAAGGGCCTGAAAACATCCTGTACAAGGAAAACTCATCCGTCCAGGAACATCTGATTGACTTCATGAATAACACCTCTACAACAGACACCCATTCCAGCACGGGAAATAAAACTATCCATAAAACACCCTCAGTGTATTTCAGACTTCTCTGTTTCAGACACGTGTATTTGTGAATAGTGTTTATCTACACCATATATTATATATTATTAACAACTGTTATTACTAAAACGTAATGAAAATAACATGTAATAACTTGTCATGTTGTTTGCAGCATGTTTATCCAGTTAAGCAACAGAATCAAAAGTGGAACAAATGAATTAAACATCTTCCATGCTGGACGTCCATGTAACGGTTTTTTAAGTTACTTGTTTTAGAACGTTCTAAGAAATTTTAAAAGTAACATTCCCATAAAGTTTGCAAAATGACGCAATGGAACGTTCTCTCTGCGTTCACATGACCCAGAAAAACATAAAAAATGACATTTTAAGCAATATTAGGAAAGCGTTCCAAGAGCATATTTTTTATGTTAGCAGGGTAAGCATTACAGTAGACACATAACAAAATACACACACTAAACACCAGCATGCAAATAACTATAACAGAAAACAACACTAATATCAGTTAGGAGAGATGGTGAGATACACAACGGGTCGTGTTGCATCGTTTAGCGTCTTTCATGTGCGAATATATTCAAGTACTTTAATCTGTATTCGCTGTTTATGTTAAATCATTTTGGACACATTATTTATGTGTTATTATCTCTAAAATATGACTTCTGATAAGCTAACAGACCTGCTGCAGCGAAAAAGAAAGCAAACTGCCCTGTTTTTTCGGAGTCTTGTAACAGAACAAGCTATAAAGATACAAAAATAGATAAATAAAAAGGAAAATATGCTGAAACTCACCCACATCTGTCATTAAAGTCATCTCTACGTCTCCGTTTTCCGTTTCTGAGTCCAGCTCAAGAATGTCATTGTCTTCTGCTTCACTCATTTCTGCGACTTTAAACTCGTCACAAACTTATTGAGAAATCAACGCTGCAGGTAATAGATGATCACAGGAGAATATACAGCAGAGACACGCACCAGAAACACATATTAGAAATCACAGAGTGAGAAAGAACCAAGTGCGTGAAGTTTCTCTGCCAGTCTGAACTTGCTGAAAGTAGGTGGGGTCGGAAGAAGGTTTCGGGGTAAATGCATTGCAAAAAAAGGTGGTTGTTGTTGATATGTTCTAGTTTCCGCTTTTGCAATAATATCTCACTATCATGTTTGACTTCTGGTTTGCGCATGGTTCTTGTCTATGTAATGTTACATCTTTTTACACTTGGTATTGGGTACATCAAGTCATATAATATTTTTCTGTCACTAGTAATTTAATCGCTCTGTTTAAACTAGCCACTCTGTATACTGTTTGAGCAAATTATTAACTTGAAAACACAGAGTTAACTCTTACGGAGGGATTTGAGTAACTGGCGTGTGCATAGACTTTCAATAATTAAAAAAAAAACCCTATCAGATGTTCTATTATACTTAAATGTCCATGGTTAGTGAAACTAATGGTGATCCTAGCACGCAAAAGCGTCAGTATGTGTCTATATACAATAACACCATATGCAAATATCACGAAATAGTGCAAAGGATGCATACTACTAACGTTACCCTGAAAAACATTTTACATGGAGATAAAAATAATAATAAAACCTAAAGGTTCTCTATAGTTTTGTAGATAGTTGATTAAGAAAAAGGTATGGTTAAATATATTTAATTTATCCCATTACTATAATAAAAAGGCATTTAATTTATATCGTCTTACGAAAATATTTTTTTACTCTCTTTAAGCACATAAAATAACACTTTGGTGCCCTGTGGTGGTAAGTGTTACTTACCGTAATGGTACAATCAAAGTGCAATTTTCTGTTCCGTCCACCAAGAGGCAGAAGAGGCTTCAGTTTCAGCCAAGAGGCCTTCAAATAATTGACAACATGATAAAGGGGTGGCCTATTAGTAAATGGTTATGAAGATGGAATTTACAGGCCATAGACGTTGACTTCATGAATAGAGCGTTTAAGATTAATTGTAATTTAATAATAATAGTTTCTGGTTTTGCACCCCTTGAAATATCTTTAAAAATGTTGGTGTAACTGAATGCTCAGTATAAAAACTCTAAAATAATCAGACTTTCATAGACAAGTTATTTTATCTGAGAAGAATGGTGTGAGAGATATCTGATCTGTTGTCAGTTTATTAGATGAGGTAGGTAATTTTATGAATCACAAGACTTTCTGTGAAAAGTTTGATTTAAAATGTTAAAAAAAAAAAATTACCCTGTTTTACTCACCCTCCTGCGGATGACATAGGACATTGGCATAACGTGATTATTGACGAACACAGCGATAAAACAAAACAAAACTTCCTTTGCTCCTGTAAACAAACTCGCGAGACTATCATATCTCACAGGCGTGAACTGCGCATATGTCCTACGTCATCCGCTGGAACCGCTTGCACATATGACAGTCAGAAGAATAAAAATATGGATATTTTTCTAACAAAAATGCATCGATTCACTACAGGAGGCCTTTATTCAGCCCCAGAGCTGTGTGAGGCATGTTTTATTATGGATGTATGCACTTTATTTGACATCTTGTGGACTGTTGCACATAAGCACCCACCCACTGCAATGATAATGGTTGGAAGAGCAAGGATCATCTTTGATATAACTCAGACTGGATTCGTCTGAAAGAAGAAAGTCACATACAGGATGCCTCAAGGGTAAGAAAAACAAAGGCTATTTTTTATTTATTATTTATTTTTTGTGGGGGTGAACTAATCCTTTAATCTAAATAATAGCAAAATTAATTTGATTGGAGATACCCACAAAAGATTATTTAAAGACGTTTTTGTGTTAAATGAGAATGTATCAAATATAGACATCACAAATTGCAGCTTTAGAATTTTAATTTTTTTTTTATTCAGCATAATTTTTTTACACATAAACAATTAGGCTGCAACGGCCTTAACATAAACTACTAATATAAAAGAAGATTATTTGAGAAGCATTTTATTTTTGTTCAATGTTCATACAATGTCATTGTAACCAAAACAGCTTTGTAACCAACATTCTTCAAAATACCTTATAAGGTCTGAAGTGACATGAGGGTGAGTAAATGACAGAATTTTATATTTCGGGGTAAACTATCCCTTTAATGTTTATTTTTTATTTTTATTAAATTATACTCTAAATAAGAAACTAAATCTGCCAGCAGGATGTGCTAAATGTCTTCATTTGATTCGTTCAAATGGCTCAAACAGGGCCATTTTTCCTAATTAATTTACGCATTAATCGAAACGTTTTTGCAGCATGATCTGAAAATGAATTGACTCGAATTTGGTGAAAATCAGACAAACTGTCTAGCACGAGTTTGAAAAGTAGTTTTTATTCTGAGCTATTAAAAATTTTGAAAAATCTTGAGCCATAAAATGTTCAATTGTGGTGCGGATTCGACTCTGCATGAGCTGAGAAATCACAGGAAATTTTTTTTTTTTGCATATTAGTATAAACATATTTGGAATTTGAATTGTTGGTGGCGCTAGAGGTATGAGATAGAGACTTCAGACTTGCTAAATTGAGATTGTCCTCTATCTGTGTTCCTAAATTGTAAAACTTTCCTGCAAACTGATCTATGGGCTGCCTAGACTCGAGAGAAGAAGAAGAAGAAGATGATGATGATGAAGAAATGGAAGAAAAATAATACGAAAACGCCAGTGATTACATTAGGTACCTATGTACCTTTGGTGCTTGGGCCCTAAATATATTTTTTTTAAGTTTCAAGATTTTAACCCAGTTAAGGCTACGTTTAAACCACAGTCTATGGTCTAAACTAGTGCATTTTCATTTTAAAATGCATAACTTTAGCTATGGTTAGACCTGTCATTTACACTATTCCAGGGTTTTTGAAGAAGAGTCTTTTGAAACCAATGGTGTGGCTGCCCACATTTGCTCTGCATATCCTTGATGTAAAGAATAACTGTTTACACATTTACATGCATGCCCAGTTTGCATGAACATTATGGAGCTCATAATATGACAAAACTATTTTAATTTGTATTGTATAGATTTTAATTATTGATTATTAGGAACACCTGTTCAATTTCTCATTAATGCAATTATCTAATCAACCAATCACATGGCAGTTGCTTCAATGCATTTAGGGGTGTGGTCCTGGTCAAGACAATCCCCTAAACTCCAAACTGAATGTCAGAATGGGAAAGAAAGGTGATTTAAGCAATTGTGAGCGTGGCATGGTTGTTGGTGCCAGACGGGTCGGTCTGAGTATTTCACAATCTGCTCAGTTACTGGGATTTTCACACACAACCATTTCTAGGGTTTACAAAGAATAGTGTGAAAAGAGAAAACCATCCAGTATGGGGCAGTCCTGTGGGAGAAAATGCCTTGTTGATGCTAGAGGTCAGAGGAGAATGGGCCGACTGATTCAAGCTGATAGAAGAGCAACTTTGACTGAAATAACCACTCGTTACAACCGAGGTATGCAGCAAAGCATTTGTGAAGCCACAACACGCACAACCTTGAGGCGGATGGGCTACAACAGCAGAAGACCCCACGGGGACCACTCATCTACACTACAAATAGGAAAAAGAGGCTACAATTTGCACGAGCTCACCAAAATTGCACAGTAGAAGACTTAAAAAATGTTGCCTGGTCTGATGAGTCTCTGATGATTTCTGTTGAGACATTCAGATGTAGAGTCAGAATTTGGCGTAAACAGAATGAGAACATGGATCCATCATGCCTTGTTACCACTGTGCAGGCTGCTGCTGGTGGTGTAATGGTGTGGGGGATGTTTTCTTGGCACACTTTAGGCCCCTTAGTGTTAATTGGGCATCGTTTAAATGCCACGGCCTACCTGAGCATTGTTTCTGACCATGTCCATCCCTTTATGACCACCATGTACGCATCCTCTGATGGCTACTTCCAGCAGGATAAAGCACCATGTCACAAAGCTCGAATCATTTCAAATTGGTTTCTTGAACATGACAATGAGTTCACTGTACTAAAATGGCCCCCACAGTCACCAGATCTCAACCCAATAGAGCATCTTTGGGATATATATATATATATATATATTTAATTTGTTCATTAGTTATTTAAATTAATAGATCTATTTGGAAACAGGTGCACTGAAAAAAAATGATTAATTGAATTTACTACATCTTTTTTAAGATAAGTGGTTGCAATCAATTTATTTTAGTTACAATTAAATTAACAAATGTAGTTGACTAACTTTCAAGGTTTTTTATTGTTATTTTTTTGAATGTAGCTAAAATAAATTGTTTGCAACCACTTTACTTAAAAATGTTGTATCTTTTTTTTCCAGTGCAGTTATTTACCGGTGTCGGTCACAAAATTTATGAAAATAAGTTTTGTGAAGGTGACTGGCAACAGCTGGTCTTAAATTCTTTAGACAACACACACACTACACACGCCCCTGCTGGAATACAATTCTGACATATCTCAAATATGAAATACAAAAGTCGAGAAGAAATAAAAAGCATGCTTCCTGTACATAGTCTTCTCAGATTCCAGTTTTTATAGTAATTCAACATATTCCGGAGCATTGAGAATTATTATCAACATTAGAACTCAACACTGGATCTCACAAGACAGTGATTTGTTTCAAGCAAATATAAAGAAATGTGAAGAAAGCTTCATTCTGATTTGCATAGATTTCCTAGAGTCACGCTACTGTCACTAAAGTTCGGACTAAAGGAGAAGTATTGAATCTCTGATACGAGATAAACTGACATTTTCACACACAGTTCTCCCTTCAGTCAGTGTAGAAGCATCATCTTGAGCTCTGAGAGGATTTCTGTCGTCTTCAACTCTCTTCTCTGGTAAGTCATTTACACAACACAGTCAATCTTACTCTTACTCCTGTACTTTTTTTGAGATTGTGAAGTGCTAAGGTTTGAAACATCTTCAAGATAAGCGTGTCCTGTTTTTCTTTTGTATATTTTTTTAATCTTGTCAGAGATGGGTAGTAGGAGATCTGTATTACATAATCAGATTCCAAAAATCAAGTACTCGGGATTAGAGTATATTACATTTTATAATGCTCATAATCAGATTATATGTCTACTTTTTACATGATACCATATTCACACAAGGGCAGTAAATCATTCATAATTGATTGATTCTCCCTAATTTATTTATTTATTTATTTTTCTAATAAAAAATATATATACTGTGTGTCATACCATTTAGCTTTGACTATATTCACAATATAGAATGGCTGTGTAAATGTCATGTAAATACATTTGCAAACCATGCATCTTTAATTTGGATGGAAAAAAACACTCCTTATGCACAGTGTGTTCATCATATCCAGCAATCTTCAATAACTGTTGATTCTGGAAGTATGGATTACATTTTTGAAACCTGAAAGACTTTCGGGTGTGTAATGTCATTGCTGTTTTCATGTTTATTAATGTTTGTTCATGTAATGCAAATGTTTTCCCAAATGTTTTTGTCAACCAAACATACATTACATACTTACTTGAAATATCTCTGAACATCTTGATGTGGTTTAATGGTCACATTAGCATTCAGTTAAATTAAATATTTCTTTTTTTAGTATTCAAAAAATTCATTTCATCATATTTCATTACTAACTTTTAATCACTTTGCAAACCCTTAATGTAAAGTTCTTACACTAAGCCCAGTTTGGGAGATCCTGGTTTTATGTAAAGTTTAATGAATTTAATGATGACAATATAAAAAAAAATGGAATATATTTTCTTTCTCTTTGCTTTTTATATCAATGATACATTTTATGGTAGGTTTAAAACAAGCAAGATAAAAGTAGTCTGAACATGTAATCAGTAATGGACTACAAATGTTAAATCTACTCAGCTCTGGATATTGTTTTGTCGTTTGATCTAAAAATTACTGTAGGACTTTAGAAATATAAATGAGTTTATATTAACATAAGAGCTATAAATTAATATATATAAGGAAATGATTTGTTATTACTTATTAGGGCTGTCGAATAGATTAATAGTGATTAATCGCATCCAAATTAAAAGTTTGTTTACATATGTGTGTGTACTGAATAAATTTATATATACATGTATATTTAATAGAAATACACAATATACAGTTAGGTCCATATATATTTGGACTTAGGCACAATTTTTTATTATTTTAGTTGCTGACCAAAACATATTCAAGTAAATGAATATGGGCTTTGAGGGTATTTTCATCAAAATTGGTGGGAAGGTTAAGGAATTAAAGCTTTTTATATATATATATATGAACCTCCCCTCTTTTCAAGGGACCATAAGTAAATGGACAACTGAATCAAAAACTGTTTCATGGACAGGCCTGGACTATTCTTTCAGTATTTCATCAGTTAAGTATCTAAAAGGTCTGGAGTCTATTCTAAGTGTCCCATTTGCATTTGGAAGCTTTTGTTGTGAACCACATCATGTGGTCAAAGGAGCTCTCCATACAAGTGAAACACACAACTGTTAGGCTTCAAAAAACAACACAAACCCATCAGAGAGATAGCAGAAACCAAATCAACAGTGTGGTACAATCTAAGAAAAAAAGAATGCATTGGTGAGCTCAGCAACATTAAAAGGCCTGGGTGTTCAAGCAAGACAACAGTGATGGATGATTAGAGGATCTTCTCCATGGTAAAGAAAAACCCTGTCACAACATCCAAAGAACACTCTCCAGAAGGCAGACTTGGAGGTAGGTACTCAGAGGTTGAGACACTGCCTGTAAATTACTTAAATGTCCTAATTGATCTATGGTCTAATCCTGGCTTAGTCTAAGCCCTGTCTGTGAAACCGGGCCTTAATGTTATATTTTTGTTTATATATATATATAACATTTTCTTGTTGTCTAAAGCTTAAAGTCTGCACTTCAGATTCATCTGTATTGTTTCATTTCCAGTTATTTTCTGGTGGCAAACAGAGCCGAAATTATGAAAATTGTGTTAGTGTCCAAATATATATATATATATATATATATATATATATATATATATATATATTTACACACATACACATGTTTATATGACCTAACTGTTTATATTATATATTATATATAATCTTGAAACATGCCCCCACATGTCTACATCACTGTGTGGGAAGATTTACATAATGGCGCCCACATGTTCACACAAAGAAAGGAGGAGTACCTTTTATTCTCTCTGTTGCCGCTGGCACCATGTTGTGCAGATACTGCGTTTTATTGTGAAAGTGAAAACTACTTTGTTTGGCCTTCCAAAAGAGGATGATATCCACTTCGTCATGCCTAGAGCTGATCCATGCTGGTCGCTGAGGAAATACATCAACTTCACACTGTGGATTGCCGGATAGCTCATAGTTATTAGATCAAGACAATGCCAGGTCTCATTCTCATTCTGCATGCAAGTCTTGTATCAAGTGAGATTGGACAAAAATTTTGCATGCAAAACTTTAACATTTAGTTTCCTCAATTCTCAATTAAGCATTCTAATTAAAAGTGACATAAATATATATAATACACAAATAAATATAATTTTTTTCTGGTTGTGGTTAATCGCAATGAATGATTAGAAAGCGACAGCCCTATTTACATACACATAATTTATTTCTTTGTTTGTATATTCTGCTGTAAGGTGGAGTGCATGTAAATGATGGAAACACTGGTGACGTTCCTCCTCACTGGATCTCTGATACAAGGTCTTTTTCTTATAGATTATTCCTCTTTTTTTATCAAGTTGAATTTATATTATGAAAGCACTTACATGTGACCTTTGTGAGACTGAAGAGCAATAAGTGCTGCAGAAGTTTGTTCTGAATGTCGACATTGTACAATTACATCTTTTGTCTGTTTGTGTTCATTTTAGGTGTTTTTTGTGGCTACAGTATCAGTCTGCCACAGAGAGTAGAAGCTCTACAAGGATCCTGTGTTTTCATACCCTGCTCATTTGACATCGATCCACAGCTTAGCATGTACCTCACTAACACTGTAAAGAGAAAATGGTTTAATGCTGTAAAACAAGTGTTTGACTCCAGCAGCCCCAACACTGGACTGTTAAAAGGAGAAATATTTGGCACTGCTACACAGAAAAACTGCACCACACGCTTCGATAATGTTGATCAGAGTCATAATGGGTCATATTACTTCAGACTTGAAGCCAGCATTTTATTGCAATATAGCTACAAAGAACCTAAACACACACAAGTTCAAATTGCCGTCTTAGGTGAGTGTCATATTGTTCATGCTGTTTCTAGAGAGAGACTCAAAACACATTTTGAAAAAAGAAATCTACTACTGTACAATAGCAATGCACCTTCATTTTATCTTGCAATATTTAACTGCATTTCTATGCATGTTTCAGGATCTCCACCCAAACCCACACTGAGTCTCTTTAAGGATCAGCAGGAGGTGATGAAGATGATGGAGTGGATTGAGGGAAGTTCAGTGATTCTGCGCTGCTCTACTAAGATCTTCTGTCCGTCTCGTCCACCATCTCTCAGATGGAGCTCATCTCTCAATGAGAACGTCACAGAACAGAAGTATCAGAACCAAACTGAGCTCATCTCTGATCTGAACTTCACTGTTTCTCAGCGTCATCACAGAGTCACTTTCACCTGCACTGCAACACATCAGCTACAGCAGCCGATCAAGACACAAGAGTCCTGGATAATACTAGTTCAGTGTAAGAGAGGACAATCTATGCTCAATGACCAACTATAATTAGTGCTGTATGTCATAAAATAATTGTCTGAATGATTTTCTCCTCCATCAGATGCTCCTAAAAACACATCGGTGAGGATAAATCCAGCTGGTTTGGTTCTGGAGGGCTGTTCTGTGACTCTGAGCTGCAGCAGTGAAGCAAACCCAGCAGTGAACTACACCTGGTACAGAGACACTGAAGGACTCCTGAATCCAGTTCAGACCGGACCAAACCTGACCATCAACAACACCGACCCGTCACACAGAGGACGATACTACTGTAGAGCTGAGAACAAACACGGCACTCAGAACACATCAGAGCTGCTGGACGTCCAGTGTGAGTACTAAAAGTTGCAACTATTTATTTACCATACTTCTATTTGTGTTATTTTATAGTTGCTGTCTTTACTACTAGATCAAAAATCTGTGACATCCAGTGTGAGCACTTGTTAATCTGCTGAACGTCCAGTGTGAGTATTTATTTATCTAGTGGATGCCCAGTGCGAGTACTCTTCTAGATGTCCAATCTCAGTACTTGGCTGTACGTCTAGTGTGAATACTTGGTATTCTGCTGTATGTTTAGTGTGAATACTTGGTAACTTGCTTGGCATCTAGTGCGAGAATTTGGTAATCTACTGAGAGTCCAATTTGAATCTTTGGTAATCTGCAGTACATCTAATATGAATACTTCACCGGAGAGTGTCTTCTTGTCTCCAGAGACATCTTTATCGTTTGGTTTCTGCATTGACCTGCGTATGCTGCCCTTGTTATTTATACATATTATATAATTTATTTTATAATATTTTTGTTATTTATATATATTATATAAGTGTGTGAATCAGTGGGTGGGGCTAAACAGGCAGTGCTGTAGATCTAAGGCTTCAATATAAACTGATTTTAGACTAACAATCATGTTTTGAGTTCCGAAATTGCAGAATGTTTTTATATGTCCTCTTGTCAAAAGATCAATTGAATTTTGATTTCTCATTTTATGACCCCTTTAAACCTTTATACAGCACAGCTAGTGTGAAGTAAACTGGTAATAGGTAAAATACAGATATGTGGTGTTTTGTTTGCCCTACTGTAGATGCTTGCACAGGGGAAGTCGTGGCCTAATGGTTAGAGAGTCGGACTCCCAATCTAAAGGTTGTGAGTTCGAGTCCCGGGCTGGCAGGAATTGTGGGTGGGGGGAGTGCATGTACAGTTCTCTCTCCACCTTCAATACCATGACTTAGGTGCCCTTGAGCAAGGCATCGAACCCCCAACTGCTCCCCGGGCGCCGCAGCATAAATGGTTGCCCACTGCTCCGGGTGTGTGTTCACAGTGTGTGTGTGTGTGTTCACTGCTCTGTGTGTGTGCACTTCGGATGGCTTAAATGCAGAGCACAAATTCTGAGTATGGGTCGCCATACTTGGCTGAATGTCATGTCACACATGCTTCAACACGTAGCCTGCATCTTGAACTTGTACAATGGAGAGATTTAAATCTGCAGCCTTTAAAATCTTGAACTGTAAACCACACATTCTACACCACACTTCTTTTTTTTTTTTTTTTTTTCAGATGCCCCCAGAAACACATCGTTGTCAGCGTTTCCCTCCAGTTCAGTGATGGAGGGCAAATCAGTGACTCTGAACTGCAGCACTGATGCAAACCCAACAGAGCTCAACTACACCTGGTTCAGAGAAACCGTATCTCAATTTGAGCTCCTCCAGACTGGATATAATCAGACCTACATTGTGACAAACCCTACATATGGAGCATGGTATGGCTGTATTGCTCAAAACCAGCATGGCCAATGCAACACAACAATTCAACTTGATGTCCAGTGTGAGTACAAAAGACAGAACTCAAAGTTATATAATCTGATAACCTTAATATGATCCCAGATAACATAAATACTGTAAACATAGTACATCAACTGCAGTATTTGCAGCAAACATATAACAACTCTAGACGGCACTGCAATTGAATGAAAAGTGCATTGTTTATGGTGAAAGTGAATGCAAATTGACATGAAAAAGATTGAATATTACTATAAAAGCATGCAAGAAACACTTTCAAACTGTCAAAATATGACTTTCATCACTGATAAGACTACTAAAGAGATGCAAACCCCACAAAAATGACTTAAACTTTACATGTAACTAAAGATGATGACAATATAAACTACACTACAGCATGCTATATGGTGTAATATCTTACATGGTGTGTGCATCACTGAGTATGGTGACAATGATAAACTGGTTAAAAGTGATTGACTATACAGTCAGCTGTACATCAAAGCTTTGAAATGGGCATAGCACTGTGAAAAATGTCATAATTTACAGATAATACATATGAGAAGATGGTAGGTGATCAGCCCCCCTTAGTAAACAGTCATGTTACAAAGCAACATGTTAATATTATGCTACAGTATTTTGTTATGCAAGGTTAAAATATAAAACCCTTGTGAAGCTGCACTTAAACAAGTGAAACTATAAGAAGCTGTCAGCAATACAATGATCAAACACTGGGGCACGAGTCTAAATGATTTGACAGAGACTGTGTAGGATCTCAAAAAAATAAAACTGTTCATGGTTCGTCTGAGATTTTTATCTACAATGCAAAAAAGAAGCAATCTGTGAAGTTTATCGTTAAAAAAAGGTCACAGTTGCCAAAACTTCACAATAAAAATATGTTAAAAACATTTTAGGCCTTTTCACTGTAGAAACCATCGAGATTTTCTTTATCCTAACAATCATATTCTCTATTTCAGTTGCGCCCAAAATCTCCAGCTTTTGTAGCCGAAAAAGCGTAATGGCATGTGTCTGCGAGGCTCATGGGAATCCCTGTCCTACACTAGAGTGGCGTCTATCTGGACATGTGTTCGCTAACTCTACAGAAACATCCATCAGTGAGGAGATGTTAGGAAGCACAGGAGTGAAGAGTGTCCTGACCGTCCATCAGTCCCTCACAGACACAGATGTCCTGCAGTGTTTCAGCGAAAACATTTACGGCAGCGCTAGTCAACAGTTTCAGACCATCCCACCGCCACAAGAGACAGGTGAGAAACAAAACAACAGCTTTATTTGACTGACATGATTACAAATGATATCTTTTAAAGCACTACTTGCAAGTAATGTATTATGTACATGTATTATGTACATGTTCACTTGCATTACTATGTTTTAGACACTTAAGTACACTTAAAATGTCCAGTATGTAATAATGTCAATACTTGATTTAAATTTTAACTTTAGTGTTACTCAATACATGGCTATTATAGTTCACTAAAACTTAAACAGAATGTCTCAGTTTTGTTATGTAACCCAGGGAACAGAGACCTTACATCGGCACTGATGTTAGGGGTCTAATTTGGGAGCCCCAATCACCTCTGACTGTAACAAGAAATGGCCGATGACTACTACCGCATATAGTTTGCTTGCCAAGCCTCTCCCCATACATAATAGCGGTATATATAGTTTTTGCTGAAGAACTAAGAAAGCATCCTGGCATTCAGCTCAGTTCAAGGTTGTGGCATGAGGGACAATAACATGCCATGCCCATCAATAACCCACCCAACGCCCATTACGAGACAGAAATCATAAAGTAAACATTGGGGATGTAGTGACCATCCCTAAAGTATAAATTATGGGTATCTCTAGTTCTTTGAAACCACAATAATGGGGAAGACTGCTGACAACTTCAATCAGTGAAACCCTCCACAAAGAGTGTTAGTCACAGAAGGTCATCACTGAAAGGGCTGGCTGTTCACAGAGTGCTGTATCAAAGCATATTAAATGCAAAGTTGATTAGAAAGAAGAAATCTGGTAGGAAAGGTGCACAAGCAACAGGGATGATCACAAGTTTGAAATACTGTCAAGCAAAGCTGATTTAAACATTTTGGAGAGCTTCACAGGGAGTGGAATGAAGCTGGAGTCAGTGCATCAAGATTCACCATGCTCAGACGTCATCAGGTAAAGGGTTACAAAGCCTTTTCTGAAACAGAAAAAACGACAGAAGAATCTTACCTGGAATTAGGAAATCAAGGTCCGGAGTCTGGAGGAATCTGGAGAGGCACAGAATCCAAGCTGCTTGAACTCCAGTGTGAAGTTTCTAAAGTCAGTGATAATTTGGGGTACCGTGACGTCTGTTGGTCTGCTGGTGTTGGTCCATTGGAATTATTCTAATATTTTGAGATTTTTTTTATTTAATGAGCTGTAAGCTCTAATAATTTTTTGTATAATGTTTTACTTTACATGCAGTGAATCTAGAATATTTGAAAGTTTCACTTTTTGAAATAAAAATACTTGTAGAAGGCCCATGTCAACCATGGGAACCTGATGATCAGGTCATGCTTCCCTAATGATCTTCCAGTCCACTGCCTCCTCTCTTTATAGTATCTATTGCAGCCTGTGACAAGCCAGTGAAATCTGCCATGTCCTGTCCAGCCAAATATGCAGCTTGCCTGTTGTAACAGCATGTCTCGACAATTGGTCCTTGGGCAACCTTACCAGTAAAAAAAAAGCATGGTCTGTCCAAGGGCTGAAAAGACAATGACAAGCTGAAGAAACAATCATCCAATGTGTGCCACGGTGCCATGCCCATTTCGGGACTACAGATATCCGAAGTACCCACTGTGAAGTGACGGGGGAAGGAAGAGTGCCCAACCCAGGAAGCATAGCGTCCCGAAGTAGATGCAGAGAAGCAGGTCTTACCTGTTTCCCTAAAACCCACAGTGAAACGGCAAGGGAAGCATGAGGAAGCCAAGCATCCTTCATCCTCATCCCCTTGGACTGTGGCAAAGAAATGCGTTGAAACCAAAAGAGTGGAAGCAAAACATCACTTGTCTCAGGGACGTTTTGCTGTCTTCTTAGAGGACTTAGTGATGCCAAAGTGATGATCAAATGGAGCCCAAACAGACTTTAATCCTGAGAAATGTGTTCATATTTGCCAAGACACTTAAGTCTGTAATCACACATCTAAAATCTCAACATGAACTCAATATTTCTCATCAAATCAACATTAATTTTATAGCTCTGTATTTTCTACTAGCACAACTGTTGACTCATTTGGATCTATTTTTATTCCTCCTTAGAAACATATAAAATAGTTTAATGGTTTTAATGATAGTTTAATGAGATCTCCCTGAACTATGAAGACCAACCTCTGAGCAATAAAGCACTCCTTTCCAGGTTTCCATTATCCATCGGTGCTGCTCGGAGCTGCTGTCGGTGTTTTACTGATGCTGATCGTGTGCATCGTGATGCTCTACTGTGAACGGTGGGTACAGATGACCTTTGAGGAATAAGAAAACATGATTATACTATATAAATATTCTATACATACATAGGTATGAGTGTGTGTGTGTGTTAAATCTTAATACTGTTTCATTTCCTGAATGATTACATTACTGAGATATTGTATAAGCATTAATGTTTTAATTATCTTTTTTCAGAAAAAGGAAAAAAAACCCTTCAGAAACCAGACAAGACACACCTGGACACACTCTGACTCAAACAGTGAGTAATTCATTCTAAAAGACATTACAGACAGTTGTTCAGCAGATCTTCACTCATTTAGCTGTGTCTTCTCCATCAGGCCATTGCTCTGGATAATGCCGGTCAGTTTGTTTATGCCGATAACGGCATGCTGTCATCCACTGCACCAGGTGCACAAGAATATCTTCATTATCCCTCCATCGACTTCACAAACACTGAATCACAGTCAGAAGAGATCAGGGACATCACCTCCTGGATAGGACAGTAGTTCATTCAAAATTGAAAATTTGCAGTTCATTTACTCACCCTCAGGCCATTCAAGATGTAGGTGACTTTTTTCTTCAATAGAACAGTAAAAAAGATTTTTCCTTGGTAATTAATTATTTCCTATTCAAATATATGTACTACTATTTCTACTTTTATTTTTCATTAAATCTTAATTATTAAGTGTATTATTAAGTAATTTAGCTTAATTAAAAGGTTTCTGCAAAAGGAGTAGGCTACAATTGCTAATAATAATAATAATTATTATTATGTAATAAGTCCATATCATTTCTAAACTGAAATTTAAACTGAAACTGATATAGAAGCAGGCATGAGGAACTTCCAGTCTGATACGTCTGGAAGAAAAACGTCTTATTTAAATGTTTGATTAAATTACTTTAATTAAATTACCAATTTCACACGCAGAGTCATCAGGCTTTCTTTGAAAAACTCTGTCTTTGCTACAGAACAAATGACATGGCATTAGACTGTTTGTGTTGTCTAGGAAAGAGTTTATGTTAAGGAAAGAGTTTTGAGCATAATGTATATAACTCTCACAAATAAACATTTGACATTCTTGCAAATAAATAATTTATCTTTTGAAATTCAAATGGAAAAAATGTGTGTAATACATCACTTTTTCTCTGACAAATTTCAAGATTTTTACCCAAGGATTCAAGTTTGCATGAAATGAAAAAAATCCATTCAATTTTCAGAATTTTTGTTTTATATTTTATTTGATTTTAAATGTCATTCTGAACAATAAATGATTTTTTTTGAACTTGTAATTTTTTTTTCATATTACCACAACATTATATAAAGACAGGCATTGAAAGAGCACGTTTGTTATAGAAAGCCTTTTACAAAGGAGGACATTCAGCATTTGTGAATAAAGAATTTGCCTCTCAGAATATAAAGTTGACACAATCATGGATGTTCAACATTTATGAATAAAGGATTAGACATTCAGAACTGTTAAGTTTGATATTCAGAATTTTAATGCTTGTGAAATTTTGGAAGTTGGAATTTACAAATAAAGGTCCCATTACAAAAAAAAAAAAAAAAAACGCTTTACAAAATATATGGTCTAAAATCACTATTACTATTTGTAAGCACATAATATAACACTTTGGTGGTGAGTGTTACTTATCGTAATCACAGGACCTGATGTGCAGTTTCCATCCGCTCTACTAGGAGGCAGAAGCGTCTTCAGTTTCAGCCTGAGACTTTCATATGACTGACATCATTACAGGCTAGGGTGGTCCTTATTTTTGGACTTTTGAAATCTTCTGGGTTCACCCTCCCAGTCAACTCTCCTTACTGAGAAATGGAAACAAACCAAAGTTTGCAGAAACTGGGCAAAGTTGAAATTCTTCATATAATCTTAATGAAAATAACACCACATAATTAATACTTATATGACACCATTAGTAAACTGTGAATTATTATGTTAAAAACAAGAACTCAGAACAGTGTTGTTAGTCTTTAAATGGTAAATTACAGCCTTGAGTTCGAGTCTCATCTCACAGACCTATGGAACAAATACTCGTAATGAAGAAGTTAAGAGTGTTCTGCCATTGTTATGACATGTTGTCAAGTATGCTAACTCATACTCAGAATTTGTGCTCTGCATTAATCCCATCAAAATGCACACACACAGCACAACCTGTGAACACATACCCCACATACACATATCCCTGCTTCAGCCCCAACTACAGCAGTTTGAGGTTCGGTGTCTTGTACAAGGGCACCTCAGTGGTTTTGAGGGTGGAAGTGAGCGCACCTACACCTACAATCCCTACTGGTACTGAGACTCGAACCCATAACCTTCAGGTTACAAGTCTGACTCTCGAACCATCAGCTCTTGAAGTACCTGTGGATAAAAAGATACATTATGTGAGCACACCCTAAATGACAAATTATCTGCATGGAATTTTGCATATATTACTAACTTCTAGTGGAGTAACAAATAAAAGGGGTAAGAGGTTAACATTATTATATATAAAAAAAAAGTAAAATAAACCCCCAATAAGGGCCACCATAATGCAGACCGTTTCAATACAGATATTCCAGATAATGTACAAAACAGCACCTATTCCCGTAATAATAATAATAATAATAATAATAATAAAAAGTAATAGTTTGTATTAAAATTTATTAATTGTTAATAAATTAATTATTGTTAATAAAAATAATAAATAATAAATTATTGCTACTATGTAAATAATATGCAATCATGTAATCCATAAAAAAGTAACTGTAGTCTGATTACGAGTTTTTTTTTTGCGAGTAAAAATGTTATTTAATCTAATCACAAGTACCTAATTTTTGGAATCTGATTACATAATCAAGATTTCATGTAATCAGTTACTACCCAGCTCTGTGTAAATTAACACACACACACACACACACACACACACACACACACACAAACACACACACACACACACACACACACACACACACACACACACACACACACAAACACAAACACACACGTGTTCATGTTTCTATTTTTATGTATATATGTTAATATTTATAAAGAACAAACGTTTTTTTTGAGCAACTGGGATGGAATCCATACTGATTTGGATAGATTTCTTAGAGTCACGCAACTGTCACTAAAGTTCAGACTAAAGGAGAAGTATTTTCACACACAGTTCTCCCTTCATTCAGTGTAGAAGCATCATCTTGAGCTCTGAGAGGATTTTCAGACTTCAACTCTCTTCTCTGGTAAGTTATTTACACACAACACAGTCAAACTTACTCTTACTCCTGTACTTTTGAGATTCTGAAGTGCTAAGGTTTGAAACATTCAAGATAAGCATCTCCTGTTTTAAATCTTTAGTATTGTTCTGTATTCTAATGTAAAAATCTAGAAAAATATCTAAAACTTTAATCTAGAAATTTAGATATAAAGAGTTTATATTCCAAGAAAGAGTTATAAATTCAGACACAATAAATTATTTTTTAATTCTATCAATTAACATTTGCCATTGCACACCGTAGGTAGGTGATTGATAGGTGCATAGGATAAACACAACAAAAACAAGTCCAACATTTTTTATTTTTTCATTCTATTAAAATGTTTTTATTTGTATATTCTGCTGTGAGGTGGAGTGCATGTAAATGATGGAAACACTGGTGACGTTCCTCCTCACTGGATCTCTGATACAAGGTCTTTTTCTTATAGATTATTCCTCTTTTTTTAACAAGCTGAAATATTATGAAAGCACTTCCGCATGACCTTCATGAGTTCAAAGAGCAATAAGTGCTGCAGAAATTTGTCCTGCATATTAACTTTGTATGATTACTTCTTTTTGTTTGTTTGTCTTCATCTGTTTTAGGTGTTTTTTGTGGCTACAGTATCAGTCTGCCACAGAGAGTAGAAGCTCTACAAGGATCCTGTGTTTTCATACCCTGCTCATTTGACATCGATCCACAGCTTAGCATGTACCTCACTAACACTGTAAAGAGAAAATGGTTTAATGCTGTAAAACAAGTGTTTGACTCCAGCAGCCCCAACACTGGACTGTTAAAAGGAGAAATATTTGGCACTGCTACACAGAAAAACTGCACCACACGCTTCGATAATGTTGATCAGAGTCATAATGGGTCATATTACTTCAGACTTGAAGCCAGCATTTTATTGCAATATAGCTACAAAGAACCTAAACACACACAAGTTCAAATTGCCGTCTTAGGTGAGTGTCATATTGTTCATGCTGTTTCTAGAGAGAGACTCAAAACACATTTTGAAAAAAGAAATCTACTACTGTACAATAGCAATGCACCTTCATTTTATCTTGCAATATTTAACTGCATTTCTATGCATGTTTCAGGATCTCCACCCAAACCCACACTGAGTCTCTTTAAGGATCAGCAGGAGGTGATGAAGATGATGGAGTGGATTGAGGGAAGTTCAGTGATTCTGCGCTGCTCTACTAAGATCTTCTGTCCGTCTCGTCCACCATCTCTCAGATGGAGCTCATCTCTCAATGAGAACGTCACAGAACAGAAGTATCAGAACCAAACTGAGCTCATCTCTGATCTGAACTTCACTGTTTCTCAGCGTCATCACAGAGTCACTTTCACCTGCACTGCAACACATCAGCTACAGCAGCCGATCAAGACACAAGAGTCCTGGATAATACTAGTTCAGTGTAAGAGAGGACAATCTATGCTCAATGACCAACTATAATTAGTGCTGTATGTCATAAAGTAATTGTCTGAATGATTTTCTCCTCCATCAGATGCTCCTAAAAACACATCGGTGAGGATAAATCCAGCTGGTTTGGTTCTGGAGGGCTGTTCTGTGACTCTGAGCTGCAGCAGTGAAGCAAACCCAGCAGTGAACTACACCTGGTACAGAGACACTGAAGGACTCCTGAATCCAGTTCAGACCGGACCAAACCTGACCATCAACAACACCGACCCGTCACACAGAGGACGATACTACTGTAGAGCTGAGAACAAACACGGCATTCAGAACACATCAGAGCTGCTGGACGTCCAGTGTGAGTACTAAAAGTCTTTATTTCCTCCCAACATAAGAGCCACTGAGGACGGATTAGAAGGAAGGGGCGAGGTGAGCAATAGCTCATTATAATTTTTTTTAAGGACATTTTTCAACAAAAGTATGTTGCAGACATTTCATGAAGACACTAAAGAATCAGTGAAGAAAGTTGAAGTGACGAGACCCATATTCGGAATTAGTGCTCTGCATTTATCCCATCCACAGTGCACACACACACCATGAACACACACCCGGAGCAGCGGGCAGGCATTTATGCTGCGGTGCACGGGGAGCAGTTGGGGGTTTGGTGCACCTCAGTCATGGTATTGAAGGTGGAGAGAGTGCTGTACATTCACTCCCCCCATCTACAATCCCTGATGGCATGAGACTCGAACCTGCAACCTTTTGGGTTTGGGTAAAGTCCAACTCTTTAACCATTAGGCCACGACTTCGCCCAATCATTCCAACTTGCAGAAAATGGTCATCGGATGACCCCTTTAAGAGTCTTAATTGATAGCTAATATACTTCCATTAGTGTTATTTTATAGATGGACTAAAAAAAATGTTAAATCTGAGAAAAAGAAGTCATTACTCTTGTGGACATCCAGTGAGAGTAATTTGTAATTTATAATCAGCTGAAAAGTGCTCTGCTGGGCATCCAGTATGATGTGGACAGTTATCTTGTGGACATTCATCACACCTACTTTGTGACAAACCCTACACATGGAGCATGGTATGGCTGTATTGCTCAAAACCAGCATGGCCAATGCAACACAACAATTCAACTTGATGTTCAGTGTGAGTACAAAAGACAGAACTCAAATTAATTTAATCTGATAACCTTAATCTGATCCCAGATAACATACAATAACTGCAGCAAACATGAAAGTGACGTGACATACAGTCAAGCATGGTGATCCATACTCAGAATTCGTGATCTGCATTTAACCCATCCAAAGTGCACACACACAGCATTGAACACACACACAGAGCAGTGGGCAGCTATTTACAGTGCAGAGCAGTGGGGGGTTCTGTGCCTTGCTCAAAAGTCCAAATCGTTAACCATTAGGCCACAACTTGCTATATGCTCTAGACTGCATTGCATTTGAATGGAAAGTGCATTATTTATGGTGGAAATAAATGCAAATTGGCATGAAAAAGTTGCAATTTTACAATAAAAGCATGCAAGAAAAGCATCATTTCACACAGTCAAAATATGAATTTCAGCACTGAAAATACTCTACTAAAGAATATGCTGACAATCGTAAAAAGGTTGACAATATACAGTCAGAAAATGCATATGGGAAGATAGAGGGAGATTTGGTTCCCCTTTTGTAAATGATTTTGTAACAGATCGACAGGTTCAAGTCATGCCACAGCATTTTGAAATGCAAGGTTTCCAATATAAAACGTCTTTGAAACTGCTCTTAAACCAGTGAAATTACAAAAAACTGTCAGCAGCCCTTCTATAATGGAAATGTAGTGACCAAACAATGGGGTTAAAATTATTTTCTGAGGCAAACAAAAGCATTAGAATCTGCATATTAAACACTTTTTTGGCAAAAAAAAAAAAAAAAAAAAGTACAGTTTGCATCAATCTTTTGAGTCATGACGACAACTAGGCCTAATTAAATTATGTTTAATCAACAAACTACACCAAAGTTATTTGATTAAGTTGATTACTCATTCCAGACCTTGCATGACTTCCTTACTTTTTTGAGAAATGTCTCAGTATCTTTTCGTCCATGCAATGTGACGTCAATGGGGTCCAGTGTTGTTTGGATCCCGAAGTTCTCCAAAATATATATTTGAAATAAAGTCATGTCAGGTTTGGTGAGTAAATGACAGTTTATTTTTGGGTGGTTTATATAAATTAAAGACTTTTTATAATTGAGTTCTACTGTAAGTAAAATGAGCTCTTCAACACATTAATGCCATTTTCACCAGTGTGGCATTATCGTAGACTTATATGAACTAACTGTAACTTTAAAATTGTGGCTTGTTCCTCTTTCCTACTTCAGCAAACTATTTGTACTCGGTTATGTTTTTCTTCTGTTGTTGTCATGAACTTTTGTTTTCACCCACAGTGAGATGTTCATACAAGTCATGAAGCAGTTAAATTTTTTGAGATAGTTTTTCACTGTTTATAGTAAGGAAACTTTAAACCATTAACATGGTTTTACTGTGACATGTTTAGTGTTTTATCAATAAAATAATAAACATGTTTTACACTGTAGAAACCATTGAGATCTTCTTTATCCTAACAATCATATTGTCTATTTCAGTTGCGCCCAAAATCTCCAGCTTTTGTAGCCGAAAAAGCATAATGGCATGTGTCTGCGAGACTCATGGGAATCCCTGTCCTACACTAGAGTGGCGTCTATCTGGACATGTGTTCGCTAACTCTACAGAAACATCCATCAGTGAGGAGATGTTAGGAAGCACAGGAGTGAAGAGTGTCCTGACCGTCCATCAGTCCCTCACAGACACAGATGTCCTACAGTGTTTCAGCAAAAACATTTACGGCAGCGCTAGTCAACAGTTTCAGACCATCCCACCGCCACAAGAGACAGGTGAGAAACAAAACAACAGCTTTATTTGACTGACATGATTACAAATGATATCTTTACCCTTTTGAAAAATATGTGTGAATTATTCTATTGAAAAAACTACATGCAGATAATATATTAATGACAGAGTACAGTTACATGCCTATGTTAAAGACACTTAGGTACAATTTTAAAAAGTGCAATATGTAATTATATTCATTTCATATCAGAGATCTCCTGAGCTATGATAGACCAACTTCAATAAAATAGAGCAATAAAACTCTGCTTTCCAGGTTTCCATTATCCATCAGTGCTGCTCGGAGCTGCTGTCGGTGTTTTACTGATGCTGATCGTGTGCATCATGAAGCTCTACTGTGAACGGTGGGTACAAATGTCCTCTGATTAAACACAAGAAGAAAACATGATTACATAATATATATTAGTGGTGACCCCAAATAGTCGTTGATTCAAGGCTTCGCTTCGACTGATTCGACTATCTCACAGTCGACTAATGAAGTCCATCTCAAAAAATTTGAATATCATGGGAACGGTCTTTATTTTTTTGTAATTTAATTTTAAAAAGCTAACTTTCTTATATTCTAGATTAACTGCACACAAACTGAAATATTTCAAGAGGTTTTTTGTTTTAATTCTGATGGTTATGACTTACAGCTCAGGAAAATAACTTAAACTTAGAATATTAAATTTTGAGCTTGATTAGTTTTGATTAATTTTGAGTATAAATACTGGGTACCTCTTGGACTAGTTTAGAACATGCAACCACAATTATGGGAAAGACTACTGACTTGACAGTTGTCCAGAAGACAATCATCAACAAGTCACAGGAGGTCATTGCTGAAAGGGCTGGCTATTCATAGAGTGCTGTATCAAAATATATTTATAGAAAGTTGACTGGAAGGAAAAAGTGTGGTAGGAAAAGGTGCACAAGCAACTGGGATGACCACAGCTTTGGGAAGATTGTTAGGAAAAGCCGATTCAAAGCCTTGAACACCATTAAAATAAAATGCTATGAATTTTTTTTTAGTTTAGCTGCCGTGTTTCTGCACGTTATTGCGTGAAGATCACGTCTACAAAAGGAGTGCATTCGGGCCCTTTTTGCAGATAGCATATAAGTCCTAATATTTACGTTATGTTGTATAAATAAAGTGTATTCTTTATGAAATTATGAGTTTAATCCCATTAATTAAAAAATTTCTATCAAATGCGTCACTCTACTGGTCATCGTCAGCATGCACAGCTCAAAACAGAAATGCTGAAAATTAATAACTACTGTCATAAAGACTAACGTTATAATGAGAGCACTATTGTAAAAAAAGTTAATTGTTAGGGTTTCGCTGGCGTTTAGTGTTAATTATCTTTTAATCAAAACATAAAACATTACTTACCCCGTTTGTAGCCTATCTGCGAGGTGTTCGTTACACATTTTCCCTTTGTGTTATAACATCAGTAATTGTCTGACTTGACTCAATGAATTTTGTCCCGCATTATCAGTCAGATAATGGCAATATTTGAAAATCCTGATATATATTCTGATATATATAAATGATCTGGAAACTTTTTTTTCAGAAAAAGTAAAGAAAAACCTTCAGAAACCAGACAAAATGACACATCTGGACTCACTCTGACTCAAACAGTGAGTAATTCATTCTAAAAGACATTACAGACAGTTGTTCAGCAGATCTTCATTCATTTTGCTGTTTTTTCTCCATCAGGCCATTGCTCTGGATCATGCTGCTCAGTTTATTTATGATGATAACGGCATGCTGTCATCCATCACACAGAGTGCACCAGAATCTCTTCATTATTCCTCCATCGGCTTCACAAACACTGAATCACAGTCAGAAGAGATCAGGGGCATCGCCTTGCTGACCAGTGAATACGCTGCGGTCCAACATCGTTCTGCAGAAGCCACAGATGCAGAGAACAACATCTCAACATTGGAGACAGAGCCCAAAAAACACAACATGAAAGCAGAGATCACAGACACGCCACCACCGGCTTCAGAAGACGTGATTTATGAAAACACGAGCCATCGCTACAGAAAGAAATAACTTTTTTAGGTTTTATAGAGCGATTTACTAGATAGTTCATCCGAAAAATTACAATTACCACACAATAGAACATTCTCAGGAATCAGAAACTTCACTACTTTGTGTAATTTCGAGTCGGAGTGACTGTGAGGCGTCTGAAAGTGTGTTGTGATTGAGCAACTTGTAGATCTGTGCTGCTCGAGCCACGTACCATTTCAGCACTTCAGTACGATTTGGTGAACTGGTTCAACAAAAAGGCACCTACATCTTGGGTGGAGTGGAGTCCAATCATGAATTTGGTTCTCAACTTTCTTATATCTTCATATTTATCCACAAACCATATATGAGTGAACAAACATTACGATGGACAGAAAAGCTGAGCTTTTTTAAGGTGTTTATCAGAACACATGTTTGGGGGGGAGGGGGGGATTAGTTTTAAGTGAATTTTACTGCATAGGCTTCAGAATATTTTAAGTGTTAAAAAACTGTTCACTATAAATAAATAGTGGGTAAAGGTCAGTTTGGGGTTGTGTGTGTGTGTTTCATAAACTTGGTATATGAATACTTGGTATATAAACTCGTTATATAGCCAACCTTTGAGGTCTTTGCTATTATATTCCAATATTATTATATATTATTTTATATATTGTTATAGGTATAGATTAAGAGTTGTTTTTTTACAGATGACTTGCTGCTGTTTAATAATTTAAGTTGTTAAAATAACATTCTGTTCTGTAAATGCATTGTCTCCTGGTTTATTTAGCAACTTTTCAGAATACCAAATTAAGTATGCAACTTAGCACTGCAAGACTTTGAGTGCAAATTAACACCCGACCACTCATGTGAGTTTGCTAAAAAAAAAAAAAAAAAATGGTATGATGCAAGCAGAACAGCTACAACAAAAATAAAATTGTGGGTGTCAGATTTATAGTGTGCAAAAAAAAAAACATATTGGTCATATTGACTGCACTGAGGGGCCCCCAAATAAAATTCTGCTTAGGGCTCCATAAAGGCTTGGGCGGGAGAAGTTCAAAACAATAAAAATTCTGATGAAAAAATGAGTTTAAACCACTTACCTCTGAGATGAGGAACGCATGCTCGAGCACACACACATAGAACATTTAATTATTTATCTTAAACACATAGTTATTTTGTAACAGTTTTAGTTCTGTCTGTATCCTGCTGTAATCATGAATGGTTGTGATAATAAATCATTAATCAATCATCAAGAATCATATTTAACTGAAATCCATCCTGATTGATCTTGAAGTTCATTAAATATAAATTGCGCATACGATCTGAATGACTAATTTCGGTCTTTCTCTGCTGCCATCTTTACACAAGTTTAACACTCAAGCACCCAATAATGGTTTAATACTCAGTTTTCTTGTAACCGGAAGTTGTGGCCTAACGTTTTATGTAAAAACATCAAAAAATTTAACTCAAATCAACTCTGTAACAACACGTTAGTGGTTGGAAATGACAATGTACAGAATAGAACGACATTCTCATTATACATTTGAATCTATTGTAACGTTGCAGTCAATCAATAATTAGTCTGTCTTACTGAAAGAGGAAGACTGTAACAGTTACAATCCTGTTATCTATGTCCTCTGCCCACCCTCCAAGAACTGTACACATCCAGAGTGAGGAAAAGGGCTCAGACAATCACTCTGCATCCCTCACATCCAAGTTACCCCATCTTTGAACTTTTGCCATCTGGCCAGCGCCTCAGAGCTGCAAATACCAGAACAGTCAGGCACAAGGCAATCTACCTCATGAACAGTTAAATGTTGTTGTCCCTCCTTCCTAGTACATCCCTGCATCTTACTCAATCCTATTCCATTATCATTTATGGCACAATTGTTTATACACTTATTTATTTGCCAATTTATTATGATTATTTTTTTTGTCTGTGTGTTGTTGTCTCTGTGCACTGGAAGCTTGTCACAAACAAATTCCTTGTAATTAATTCCCAGTAAAAAAAAATTTGGGGGTAAAATTGTAAATGACAAAAAATTCTTATTTTATGTTTAATTTTATGTTAATGTGTTGCTGTTTCTTTGTAATTATTAGTGCAATCTGCTAGCAATTTCTGAGTACATATTGTTTCACTGCAAATCCTAAAGCACATTAACAAAAAATAAAAAAATAACATGAGAACATGATTTTTAAAAACTGCATTATAACAACTATTGTCAACAATGTGAATATTATAAAGATTTCAAATATATTTTAAAATATTTAATTCTAATTGTAACATTTAGATAACATTTTTTTATTCTTATTTTTAAATTTAAATGAAGATTTTTTCCCACAAAATTTTAATATCATGAATAGCATGTTTGTGTGGGTGAAATGAAATATGTATATATATTTAAATAGTTTTTATTTTTAAATTGTCCTTGCACCTGCCTTTAAAAATGTGCGGGTTAAAATGATTTTTAATATCATAACAGAAATTAACAGCATATTTGTAATAGAGATTTCAACAAAAACATTCTTAACTGTATTTTTTTTTAATGTGTAAAACTGACCTGGAACATAAACAAAACCAATTCAGATAAAGAACATCATTTCATTTTCCTTTCATATTGTTTCACAGTCATATGAGGGGAAAAAGGATGAAGACATACAGGAACTTAGTCATTTTCAGTTTATTTTCTCATGAACTCTTTTGCAACAAACAGTCAAGCACACAATTTTATCAAAGTACAGTTTTCCATTCAAAGACCTCGACCGAACAACGTCTGACAGCTCAACATGGCCACAAATGTTGAGAGGAAGGTCAAAATCCATGTCTGCCACTACTTCACTGCTGTGAAAATCTCGTATGTAAAAAGCAAACATGCACGTGTTAGATATGGAAAAAAATTTCAGTAGGGGACTTTGTTAAAAAATCATTTTACTCCAAACCCAATACAGCTCAGTCACCTCATCTGTACAAACATCAGTGCAGAGCACAAACACTGGAGACTGTAAAGATCACGTTGGCAGTAGAAGCTTTATTTGAAAGCTCAGCTTGGCTCAAAACGAAGGGTTGCTGTTGTTAAGACACCAAGGTGTTCGATTCTAGTAGAAAAATTGCTGTGTTTTTCATGTCTGGAATGCTCTAAGAGGAGATTTTAGTGTTCGTGTGCTTTCTCTACTGAGACTCATAACGTGCAGGAGAAAAAAACATCTCAAATCATCTAAAGTAATCGCTGCACTACTGCTAAACGAGCCGAGGAAGACGTGCGCTTACCGAGGAACATGAATACTGTGTGCGACATACAAAAGACGGACGACGGAAGGCAGAAACTTCTTAGAAACGGTGATCCAAAAATACAGTTTGGCAATAGACCACCAGGGGCAGTGTAGAAAAATGTTCACTCATGAGATCTTCAAATAGTGTCGACTGATCACGATGCTGTAAAACCGTACGAAATATTAGCCGCCAAGTTTATATTCGAGTAGGAGATTCATAAAACGTTAGAAATACACTCGTTTTGGTTCTTCTAACAAGCAAACAGAAATAAAAATGCTTCAGAAACATGAAAAAGCAAATGATAAACTAGAAAAGAAACATTTAGAAGGAAGAAGCACGGGTTGTGCTGCATAGAAATGACCAAAGTCCCTTTACGTTTCTAGATTCAGAGCACTTTAAAGAGAGGTTCATACACATAAAACAACATTGAAATGGAGACTCTACGCTTTTTTTTCTTCACTTTTTGCTTTTCTTTAAAAAATATGGGAAGCCCGCAGTCATTTCTGGAAATAGATGTTCTTAACCAGCCATCTGATTCACCTTCGCAAATATACATTTGTACATTTTTGGTAAGTATATCATCTGAAAAAGAATATATTTATATATCTAGAATATTTACAGACCGAAGAAACTCTCTTATGCCCGTCATTAGACTGAAATATCCTCATCTAACAATCGCAAAAAGAGTCTGATGCTAAACTGCTGTACAAACATACATGGTGTCGACTATGTCATATTTCACACCAAAAAAAATAGGTCCCTTTATGTTTTCTAAATGTTATCAATAATAAAAACAATATATAATATAAACAATGTATCCTTGGGAATATTTTATATATATATATATATATATATATATATTACATATAACAATTATTTGATCAAATTTATTTAATATTTAAAATGTAATATAACAGTAGTTATTTCTACAGCAACACTAAAAATACTGTATTACAGTCATGAGAATTGCCATTAAGCATAATTCGAGATTCATTAAAAATGCATTAAATTTTGGGGAACGTGCTTAATTGTCATTGTCAAGTTAAACTAAAAACTTTTAGTAATTATTTTTAAATTCCTTAGAAATAGGCTGCAGTTTTTTTTTTATATACTTTTTTCTCTATATTTTGGGTGTTCATGTTTAAACGTGTGGATGTATTCTTATGGAAAAACAATGTCTGATGTTATAAATGCATCCGATCTGTTGCAGTTCACTGGCCTTTCCCTCCGAACGCAGCAAATGAAAAAACAAAACAAGAAAAAAGACAAAACACCAACCGAAAATGCAGTGAAAATGCAAGACTATGTTCTTGAAGGCTTTTAGTACCACACGGTATGAGATTTTGCCGGCTGGATTACGTGGTATTAGAACAGACAGGACACAAACGAACCGTTAAAAGACACAAACAGCAAAGCTTTGAGCGGTAGATCTGATGCTCCTAAACACTTTCTTTAGAAGAGAAGGCTAAAATCATCAGAAGACACAAAGGCAACATCTCCATGTTTGATGTTTGATGGTGATGAGAATGTAAAGGAGAAACACTAAAAGTGAAAAAAGTGTGGTTGCATATATAATCGTTATTAAGGACAGTCGTTATAAAAGAGGACACCTTTAAAAACTGCACATGGAGGAGTCAGGTGGAGCGAGCGGCCGGTGAGGAAAGCTAAAGAAACACCTGTGTGTGTGGATGGCTGAAGACACCTCTGGAGGAGGAAGTGCTCGGAGGACGGGGACACACACTTCCTGTTGCTTACGGTCATTGGGTCAGAGTGCTGGAAGCCCTGAAGTAGGACAGGAACTTGTAGCACAAGCTCACGACGAAGTACCAGATGTTCCTGGCCATCTGAGAGCGAGCGATGAAGACACGCCAGATGAAGACCAGCAGCACCGTGTTGAATGTGTATCGGATGTTTCTCAGCCTGTGAATGGAGGATCAATAATTCAATGAAACACCGAACACTCTTACTGACTATCAACTTGCAAACTCAACGAGAGTTTAATCAAGCTTCCTCTTCTCTGTGGACAGGATGGCCACAACACCATTATTTATTCACACTCATGCAAAACTCTCATATGACCTCAGAAGACCTTTGGTAATGGAGAGATAAAAAAATAAAAAACTATATTATATTATATTATAGAAACAAAAGATATCTGTAGAAGAAATAGAAATTAGAAAACAAGACAAACTAGTATGTTTTGGAGATATAGAAATAGAAATGTATTATTAATTATATTATAAATGTTTTACAGAAACCCAAGAATAGAAAAGAAAATAAACAGCATAATAAAATATAATAAAATATAATATAATATAATATAGGTTTTAATCATCAAGGATGAATTAAATATATCAAAAGTTGCAATAAATACATTTCGAATAATACCTTTACATAATGTTATTTTTATATCACATAACAATTAATAAAAAATATTTCTGTATTTTCAAAACATGCTATTTTGTTTCATTTTCTCATTTTTTTCTATATTTAATATAAAAGGAAGAACAGTAAAAAAAATTTTATAATAATAATAATAATAGTAATTATTAATCATTTATAATAATTATATTTCTGTATTATCAAAACATGCTATTTTCTTTTACTTTTCTAACTTCCAGATTTTTCTATAGATATTTTATTTTAATATAACACACACAAGCCTTCAAAAGTTTGGGGTTTGGGTTGTAAAGCTGTAGAGCTGTAAAGCAGGAGGCAGTGGAGTGATTCTTCAGCTCAGTGTAGCTTCAGTAAGTGTGTAGGTGTCATCAGATGGACGTACTTCCTCAGGTGCTGTCTGGCGGCCGGGATGTCAGACATGTCCTCGTTCAGAACGTACTTCTTGGTGCCGATACAGTAGTTCTCGATGTACTCGGGCCAGTTCAGCTGGCGAACGTCAAAGTTGAAGGTCTGAAAGATCACGAGGAAGAGTTCACAGACTGTCAGTAAAATTGTGTGATTTCTTCTGAGGTGTGTGTGTGTGTACTTGTTTATTCTACATTGTGTGTCCCCACAAGGATATTAAAACCTGCAATTTTTGACAAAGTGAGGACCAGCCTGCAGCCTGACTAAATGATGTTTATACGATAGTGTAAGAATGCAAACAGGTTTTCTGAAATAAGTCGGTTTAGGGTTAGGGGATAGAAAATATAGTTTGATAAGTATAAAAGTAATAGAAGTCTATGGAAAGCCCCCACAATTCACAGAAACAAACACACGCGTGTGTGTGTGTGTGTATGTGTGTGTGAGAGAGAGAGAGAGAGAGAGAGAGAGAGAGAGAGAGATTGTGTGTGAGAGAGAGAGAGAGAGAGAGAGAGAGAGAGAGAGATTGTGTGTGAGAGAGTGAGTGAGCGTGAGTGAGTGTGAGTGTGTGTGTGTGTACTTGTTTATTCTACATTGTGTGTCCCCACAAGGATATTAAAACCTGCAATTTTTGGACTTCCGGTGTAGGAAATGACAGAGTGAGTCGCGTTTCTGCCCTGCTCCCAACCTCTACGTTTATAACTTTTATTACAGTCCAGCCAAAGTGTTAAAAACGATCCCCAACGTTTAAATATATTCGACAGTGCATCGCCGCTTTGAGATAATGACCAGTAGATCGAAAAAAGGGGACCAGAAAGGAGAGAACGACCCTCCGAACACCGTGCTACCCGCGCTAGCAGATATGCTAGCTAAACACGAGGTTTCTCTGATGACAAAGTTCCAGGCGGAATTTAACACTGCGTTCTCCAAACTCGAGGAGCGGGTTGATAAATTCCAGAATACCTTACTCGACCACCAACAGCGTCTCTCGTCTTTGGAGACAATTGCAGACTCCACGAGCCAAGACATGAAGGCCATGGAAGCAGAGCTGACCGCAATGTCTGAAGCGAACGCTAAGCTACATTCTAAGCTTGTTGACCTGGAAGGCCGCTCTAGAAGAAACAACATAAGGATAGTGGGCCTTCCAGAGAACATCGAAGGCGCCCACCCCACGGCTTTTTTCTCTCAGGTTTTGGTGGAGATTCTCGGCGATCAAATATTGAACTCTACCCCTGAACTTGACCGAGCCCACCGCACCCTAGCTCCAAAGCCGGGGCCTGGCGGCAAAGCCCGGCCCGTCATCATTCGCTTTCTTAAGTTTCAAGAGCGGGAGTTGGTTGTGCGTGAAGCTCGACGTTTACGGGGCAGATTAAACTACAGGGGCTCTCAGATCCACATCTTCGAGGATTACTCGCCTGAAGTGGCAGAACAATGCTCTGAATACCGGGCCGTGATGAAACAGCTATACGACCTGGGCCTTAAACCGACTCTCCTTTTCCCGGCCAGGCTGTTCATCAGGCCCGAAACCGGGCCGCGACGCCACCTCCCTTCCCCGAAAGCTGCTCAGGACTTCATCGCTTCTCAACGTCAAAGCAGCGCGGGACCCACGGAGGACGGGTAACGTAGCTCGCTTAGCTTTGAGACGGCGGAGCTAGACCTACACAACTGGTGGTTTACTGTGCCAGCTTCACTCCCTTTCCAAGGGCTACTGTAAATTGAGGTCCCTCGGATGTGGTCCACTTTTAACTAACTTACTGGATGACTAAGACACGACAACCCACTTGCTTTATCGTTTATTGAGCTGGTAAGACTGCTCCAGGACTTTTAGCCATAAACAGCTAATGTTACCAGCTATGCTTATGTGACTATAGAGATGTGGGGGTGGAAATGCAACTTTACATGTGCGTGCGCGCGACCGGTGTGAGTATACACGCGCTACATTCTTTTGCAACATATTACGTTTGTGTGTGTGTGTATATGTGTGCATAGGTGTGTATGTATGCATATACATGTAATTCTCTCTTAATCTAGAGCTCATTTTTTAATTTACTTTTATTTACCCATTTATTTATTTTCTTTCACGGTCAATGTTTGAGTTCGATTTTATGGTTTACATTAGCATTCTTGTTAAGCCGTGTTGGCGGACTATGGAGAAAGATGCTGTTTGAATGACGAGTTTCGGTTTGTTTTGGTAATGTTCTGTCACTGGATTATTTTGTTGCTCAGGGAGTTGGGGACACTAGGAATTCATGCGGAAGTGTAATAGACACACCGCTGTGCAATGGACACTGAAAATATTGCTTGTTATTGGGGTTTTCCAGGCCAGAGGGTTGTTTGTGTGTGTTTGTGTATGTGGTTGTCATCCGGTGTGCCCCCCCCCCCTTTCTTTTTTCCTTTTTTTTTTCTCTTTCTCTCTTTCCCTTATTTCTCTCTTTCTCTCCTTCACCCCCAAATCCTGCTTCGCCTTCTCAAGGAATATCAATAAGATATGTCAAGCATGAACAATATAATTAGATTTATCTCATGGAATGTGCGGGGGGTGGGTGGCCCCACTAAGAGCGATAAGATAATGACCCACTTACAACAACTCAAAGGTGATGTGTTTTTTATTCAGGAGACCCACCTGCGCAACAGGTTGACCATGTTTTTCACTCCAGATTTAACGAAAGGGCCAGAGGCACCGCCATTATGATTCGTAAAAACGTCATGTTTGAACCAGGTAAAGTGGTATCAGACCTTAATGGTTGATTTGTTATCGTCACTGGCAAATTACAAAATACACCCGTCATCTTGGCCAGCGTTTATGGTCCTAACTGGGATGACTGTTCATTCATATCCAAACTATTCACGTCGTTACCAAACATTGATAATCATCATATAATTATAGGCGGGGATTTTAATCTGGTTCAAGATCAAGACCCCATACTAGACAGATCGTCAAACAAACCGCACTCTGTAAGCAAATCTGCCAAAATTTTACACGACTTCGCCAAACGACTGGGCCTCTCCGACCCATGGAGGCACACTTCTCCCATGACCAAAACATTCTCTTTCTTTTCTCATGTGCACCACACCTACACACACATAGATTTCTTCCTTCTAGATGACAGACTGCTCTCCATGATTAAGTCCAGTGACTACCACAGTATCGCAATATCGGACCATGCTCCTACCTCCCTTGACTTACACTTTCGTACTCACGCCAGCCCCTTCAGACAGTGGAGGTTTAACACTTCTTTATTAGCGGAAGATTCCTATAAGCAATTTATACACTCCCAGATAACTTTTTTTTGAGCTGAATGACTTGCCAGATACAAACAGAGGTGTAATTTGGGAGGCTTTGAAGGCTTATATTCGAGGACAGCTTATCTCCTTTGTGTCTAACTCAAAACGAGTTGAAGCGTCACAAACGTTAGACCTGTTACAGAAAATTAAGAGCATTGATGACGAATATGCGGTTAACCCAGACCCTATCCTTTACAGAGAGCGTCTTAGACTTCAGACAGACTTTGATCTCCTATCTGATAACAAAGCCAGGCTCCGTTTGCTCAAATCTAGACAGCGTTTTTTTTAATCGGGGGATAAAGCGGGGAGGCTTCTGGCTCATCAGGCTAGAGCTGAAGCAACCTCAAGGCTTATTCCTGCCATTAGAGCCAGCTCAGGTGAGTTGCACACTGACCTATATACCTCTGGTTGCCCCCCTATTGCGGACGAGATGCCTAACGATTTGACTTTCCCCCAAATAGACGCAGAATCAGTGAAAGACCTAGGTGCCCTTATAACCACTGCTGAGGTTCAGGGAGCCATTTATTCCCTACAGAGCGGTAAATCCCCGGGGCAGGATGGCTTCACTGTAGAGTATTACAAAACTTTTTCTGCTTTTCTCGCACCAGCCCTAAAAGATATGTACAACGAGGCTTTTCATCAGCGTCGCCTTCCGGATACCCTATCTAAAGCCACCATCTCCCTAATTCTTAAGAAAGGGAAAGACCCCCTGCTCTGTGGCAGCTACAGGCCAATCTCGCTTCTCAACGTAGATCTCAAAATTCTCGCAAAGATTCTTGCACTCCGTCTTCAAAGGTTAATGCCCTCCATTATCTTGCCAGATCAGACAGGGTTTATGCCGGGCCGACAGTCTTTCCATAACACGAGACGGCTACTCGACATTATTCACTCATCAAATAATAATATCCCGGAAATTGTGGTGTCCCTCGATGCCGAAAAGGCATTCGACAGGGTCGAGTGGGGATATCTGTATGCGGCAATGGATAGGTTCGGTCTGGGTGAGAACTTTATCTTATGGGTCAGATTATTATACTCATCCCCGACAGCTTCTGTTCAAACTAATGACGTGTTATCCCATCCTTTCCCACTTCGGAGAGGCACTAGACAGGGCTGTCCCCTGTCTCCACTCTTATTCGCCATAGCAATAGAACCTCTAGCCATCTGGCTCCGTGCGGAGGAAGGCTTCAAGGGCATCACACGATTTGGCGTAACTCATAAAGTTTCACTATATGCCGACGACTTGCTCCTGTATATCTCTAACCCTGTCATCTCACTCCCTGTCATTTTAAATGTTTTGGAACGGTTTGGTACATACTCCGGATATAAACTCAACTACCAAAAAAGTGAGCTTTTGGCGATAAATTCTCTGGCAAAGCAGCTCCCACGCTCGTTATCGGCATTTAAGTGGAGTAACGACGGATTTATCTACTTGGGGGTTCATATAACAACGACTGCGTCTGAATTGTTCCGTAAAAATTTCGTACCTCTGGTCACAAAAACTGTAAGTGATTTCGACCGATGGGCGGTCCTACCACTCTCCCTCGTAGGCCGGGCAAATTTGATCAAGATGGTTATCCTCCCCAAATTCCTTTATCTGTTCCAGCACATCCCTGTACTCATCTCCAAATCTTTTTTTGACAAACTGGATTCAGTGATATCTAAATTTCTTTGGGGCGGCAAACCTGCCAGGATCCGCAAAACGATCTTACAGTCCCCTAAGTCCGAGGGGGGCCTGGCCCTCCCTAACTTTAGACGATATTATTGGGCAGCTAACATGCAAAAACTTTTATACTGGATGAGTGGGGACCCCTCTCCTCCTGCCTGGGTACATTTGGAGCGATCAAGCGCACGCTTCCCGTTGCGGTCTGTCCTATGCTCCCAACTCCCTTTGCCTTCAGGACCTGCAGGCTCGTGCCCGATTGTATCCCTCTCACTCAAGATCTGGAGTCAGATTAGGAAGTGCTTAGGTTTGCAGGGTCCCTCCATCCTGACACCACTGCTCCAAAACCATGTCTTTACCCCCTCAAGATCAGATTTGGCATTCAGGGCCTGGCATAGTAATGGTATCACTAGTGTTAAGGACCTATACAAGGATGGCATATTTGCATCCTTCACAGAGCTCTCATCTCTTCACAACTTGCCAAAATCACATCTCTTCCGCTTTTTTCAGATTAGAGATTTTGTTAAGAAAACATTTCCCCACTTTCCAAAAACATTGACTGACTCCCTTTTGGCGATAGACCCCAATAGTAAAAAATGCATTTCCGTATTGTACCAGTTACTGGGATCGACCTCTGCAAACCCTGGTGCCCTTTCCAAAGCCGCGTGGGAGGGCGACCTGAACATGGCTATTACGGACGAACAGTGGGGCCATGCTCAGGTTATGGTTCATTCTTCTTCCATATGCGCCCGTCATGGTCTAATCCAATGTAAGATCCTTCATAGAGTTCATTACACAAATGCAAAATTGTCCAAAATATACCCTAATGTCCGAGACGCCTGTAATAGATGTAACCAGTCCCCTGCCAATCATACGCATATGTTTTGGTCCTGCCCTATACTGACAACTTTTGGACTAACTTTTTTGACACCTTGAGTAGAGCCTACGAACACACGATCCCTCCCAGCCCTTTGTCAGCCATTTTTGGCATTTCCCCAGACACTGACCTCCCTGTTGCGCTGAAGCGAGCCCTGGCATTTACATCGTTGCTAGCCCGAAGGCTGATTCTGCTCAACTGGAAGCTTCCCCGCCCCCCCACACATGATCGTTGGATTATAGAAGTGCTTGACAATCTGAGGTTGGAAAAGCTTAGATCCTCTTTGAAAGGCACTACCTCAGCATTTCTGGGAACGTGGAGCCCTTTCCTGGGGCTGGTTAATTCTCTCAATCTGTCCCCTGATTTGGAGGTTTGAATCCCTACTTATTTATTTAATTTACTTACCCTTTTTTGTTTTTTGTTTTTTTGTGTGTGTGTGTGTGTCTGTTCTGATGAATGTCTGTTGGTATGCTCGGATTTGTGTGTTTGTCTTCGTTTTTGGCCTGTGTTGGGTTAGTTCGTGGGGTGGGGTGGGGTGGGGTGGGGTGGGGTGGGGTGGGGAGGGGATCGGGTCCAGGTGTCACTTCGGTCCCATTTTGTAATGTTTATTGTTACCTATACATCTGTCACCTGGTGTTGGGAAAAAATGTAAAATCAACTCAATAAATAAAGTTGGAAAAAAAAAAACCCTGCAATTTTTGACAAAGTGAGGACCAGCCTGCAGCCTGACTAAATGATGTTTATACGATAGTGTAAGAATGCAAACAGGTTTTCTGTAATAAGTCGGTTTAGGGTTAGGGGATAGAAAATATAGTTTGATAAGTATAAAAGTAAGTGAGTGTGTGTGTGTGTGTGTGTGTGTGTGTGTGAGTGTGTGTGTGTGAGAGAGTGAGTGAGTGAGTGAGTGTGTGTGTCTTTGAGTGTGTGTGTGTGTGTGTGTGTGTGTGTGAGTGAGTGTGTGTGTGTGTGTGTGAGAGAGAGAGTGTGTGTGTGTGTGTGTGTGTGTGTGAGTGAGTGTGTGTGTGTGTGTGTGAGAGAGAGAGAGTGTGTGTGTGTGTGTGAGTGAGTGAGTGAGTGAGTGATTGTGTGTGTGTGTGTGTGTGTGAGAGTGAGTGTGTGTGTGTGTGTGTGTGTGTGTGTGTGTGTGTGTGTGTGTGTGTGTGAGAGTGAGTGAGAGTGTGTGTGTGTGTGTGTGAGTGTGTGTGTGTGTGTGTACCCTCCTGTCCTCGGCGCTCAGCTGGTTCATCAGCATGTTCATGTTCTCTGAGTTCCACTCCCAGTCCTGACTGCTGAAGTACTCCAGCAGACCGATGGCTTTGTGCAGACGGTTGAAAATACGCATCATTCTGAATGAACACAGATCACACACTCAGCACCTCTATGACAATTATACTACTTTTTTATAGATTTTATTTCTATAATATAATGTATTAAATGATATTCAGAATTATTATGACCAAAATTTTATATTAATAATACAATAATTAAAATATTAACTATATATATATATATATATATATATATATATATATATATATATATATATATATATATATATATATATAAGCTGTTTTTATATAATATAATAGTTAACAATAGTTTTTTTTCTGCATTACAAGGTCTTCTGAGGTCATAGAGTTTTGCATGACGTTGAATAAATAATGGGGGTATGGCCTACAAACACACTGCATCCTGTCCATAGAGAAGAGGAATATATAATAATAATAATAATAATAATATATATAATATAATATATTCATGTTACCAAAACGTCCTTATTTATCTTTTTTCTTGTGAATGTCTTTTTTATATAGATATTTTATTTCTAATAATTATTCACAATAATAATAATATTTGCATTTATATATTAACAATACATATCGCTTTATGTCTACAGATATTTTAATTCTATAATATGCAATATAATATAAAATTTTACCTGTTTTCTTATTTTCCATTTCTATTCTATTATACAATTAAATATGAAGTAGTATATAATGTATTAAATCATTAATAATCATAATACCTTATAATAATTACCCATATTTGTATTTCTATATTAACAATACATATTAGATTTCTTTCTATAATACAATATAATTCTATTTTTACCATATATTTGGCCTTATTTTTCAATTTCTATTGTTATATAATTAAATATAAAATATTATATATTGTGTTAAATTATTTATAATTGTTAATAATCATAATATGATATAATTTATTTATTAACATACATATTTTTTATAATATAATATACTTTCTATAGACATTTCATTTTATTTCTCTAATATATTTTACATTAACATTCAAATGATAGGGGTCTATGAGAATTTAAAATAATTATTACTTTTAATCAGCAAGGGTGTATTTTTATTTGTAATATATTCTTTTGACATATATTATAATTATACATGCCATTTCCAGATCATGTCAGTATGATGTTGTTAGTTCTCACTGAGGTTTCTGTCCAGACAGTCGGAGGAACAGGTCATAGATGAGCGCGGGGAACTTGTGACTGACGAGGATCCAGTACTGGTAGATCAGGTAATTGGAGGTGATGTTGGCGTTTGGCCGACGGAAAGCCTGCTCCAGAGGATTCCTCTTAAACGTGGACATCACGTGATGCTCTGGAAAGCAAAAGATACTGTTTATAAGATGATAACTAAGCCATTTACCATGGAAACGCTTTAGCTGCTCTGACCAGTGATCTGCCCTCCGGCGCCAACACACAGCACACATACAGTAGAGTACAGTGATGTGATCCCAGTGATGCACTCTGGGCTATTTTTGAAACATAGTAGCGTGCATCTGCTGAAATGTGCACAATGCAATTCACTCAATCCACTTCCAGTGTGACGAATAACCCTGAAATGTTATCTGTGCTTTTTTTAAGGTCTTATATTTAGCCTTTTATTAGGGTTTTATTACAAATGCAAAACAACTACTCATGCATTTGACTTGAGCTTCTATTTGCAATGCAATTGAAGATGCAGTTATGCAATTATGATTTATCAGTCTGCACATATAAAATTAAACATGCAACACAGTGACAATAATACTCTTTTAAACTTTTAGCTATGCATACTGCATATTTCATATGCTTTTTCTATTAAAAATAGCATTTACATTGTTTGTTTATGTCTATTTTTGTATTTTCAATGAACCTGAAGTTATGCAATTATGATTTATTTTAATTACAATTTTTGAGAGGAGCCTTGATGCTTGGAATTACACATGCAACGGTGAAAATAATAATGTTTTAAACATTTATTGCATGCTACATACTATTTAATATGCTTTTTTTTTTTGATTGGATTGTATAATATAAAAATATTTACATTTCAAATAAACGCATGTTTGGCATATTTAATTCAATACGTTCCTTGGTTCGTAATTAGTTGTGAAATTGACTAGCAATGAACAGGCTATTTTAATTTCTTTGTAATTATTTGTGATTTGATCAATTTTATTTCTGAGGCTGGAACTGAAGATGTAATACAATCTACTGTAGAGCTTCTGTATTTATCTCAAAATGTATATGTATTTTCAAAATGTATTCTCTCTATTATATACTATCTTCCATTTATTCTAATTCCTTATTTCTTTATACAGTACATTCATAAATGCATGTGTATGTCCTGAACTCGTTGCACTGTGAGATGAGGAAAACCATTTCTTTCAGTGTAGTATACAGTATAGAGTATGCAGTAACCATAACTCGCTCACACCGGATATCAAAGCATGTTACGCACCGATCTCTCCCCAGTGGAAAGGGTTAATGCCTCCGGTTGTGCAGTTGTACACGAGTGCACTTTTCGGTCTGAAATGAAAACACAGAACAAGGAGCTCACACCGTGCCGCATGAGCACAACCACACATTTCCCCCTCATGCAAATACATCAACAGAGAGATTTTTTTTCATGCTAATGTTCTCTGTTTAATTAATCACCTGCGGGTCTCGCATAAGCAAATCAGACAGATGAAGCTGACCTGTGCACCGCGGTGTACCACCCGGCAGCCAGCGTCAGGTTTATCACCACGTCTACAGGAATCAGATCGGCCACCGCGTCATTACTGGCTCTCATGGTGCGCAAGATGCCCTTCCCAGCCTGCACCGGGACACAAACACCACACGCTTCATCAGAAAGGACGCCAAACGCACCATATGCCTCTGTCTGGCTGTGAGATGACTAAGGCTTGTAGTAGATCGTAGTTTATCAGCAGTAGTCTTGATCATGTCGATCATTTAGAGGCTTTTGAAAATCACTTAAAGTAGCATTATAAGGTTAAGATCGCTCTCTGTGGGGTTCAGGATTGTTATAACTCTCAGATCTACAATAGCACACCATGAATCAATACTTACAGCAATGAAAACACCACTCGGTCCATTAAAGTTGTCTATCCAACCCTGTAAAATACAGAAGAAGCCATAACTGTTTTAGCATATGTCATCTATAAAAGTCTATATGACAATAAGATAATGACCAAAAAAAAAAAAAAGAAAGAAACTATATTTTAAACTTTATATTTTTGTTCGGGACTAAAAAGAGTCCAAACCATGTTATTTTAATATAATTTAGATAATTTCATAGTTCTTGTTAATATTTTTAATTAGATTTAATTTTTACATTTTCTGTTTTCATTTTAATTCACTCACGGGGAACGGCTCCTGCCAGCTGGCTCCCACGATGGACGGCCGTATGATGGCGATGTTGAGTCTGCCGCTCTCCTGCTGCACCACACACTCGGCCAGCGCTTTGGTGTAGGTGTAAGTGTTCGGCCGGTCACCAATCAGATGCGGCGTGATGTCACGGACCATACTGTCATCCATCCACCTACACACACACACACACACAGATAAATCACTGCTCTGCTTCAGGGTCAGTTCATGGCTTGATGCGATATGACTTTGACTTTGAGTCAAATAATCTGGAAAATCAGACATGCAATGACCAGTGGCACAAACTAAGTGTTTTCAAACTGACTGGGGTTCTTGGTAAAGGTTAGAGGAAAAAAAAAAATGAATAAACTAAAATATTTAAAAAATCTAAAAAAAAATTATTTTTACAAATACATAATAAATATTTTTTTTTAATAATCTAAAAAGTTTAGCACTATAGTGAGTAGAATAAGTAATGTATTTAAATAAATTAAATGAAGTAATACATTTATAAAAAAAAATACTGATTAAAATAAATGATTAAACAATAAATATAGATTAAAATGAATAACAAAAGAACATATTTAAATAAATAATACACCTAACGAATAATGTAAATGTAATAGAAACAAAATATTCCCCAAATATTTGGACATATTTAATAATATATATATATATATATATATATATATTTAGTGAAAATTATTACTTAAAAACATTAAATGAAAAAAGTATTAAACTATTTCAGCTAGTTGCCAAGAACACATTTCTTTGTTTTTATTTGAGCTTAACTTGATCTAAATAACTAAAAACTATATAGACATAAACATTAAAAAAAAATCTTCACACATACACAGATATAAACTAATTCAAAATATTTATCAAAATATCTAAAAGTATCTTGATACTAAAATAACACTGGTGTTCATGGCTTATTTTTCAGCATTCCATAATTTAGTTCTAAAGGCATTAGCTTAAGTCTGGTTTTGAATACACACTGGATTGTGTCAGCTCTGTCGGAGCTCATGGCTGTGGTTGCCGGGTAGATTCTGGAAGTGAGTTAGAGATGAGGATGATATATTGCACTCACTCCAGAGAGTCGATGAGTTTCTTGGGCTCGACTGGAAGAGGGTAGATGACCTCGTCGATGTGTCTGCGGTTGCAGTTGGCGTAGGCGGTGGAGATGTGGATGAAGGCCTGCAGGTGCTGCATCTGCTGCGCCAGAGAGAGGAGCTGCTGCGTGGCCATGACGTTCAGCTGCAGCGCATGCCTGCGCAGACACACATACAGTACATCATTACACATTATAAACCATACAAAACACAGAACATCCAGAAATCACTGCTCTGCTTCAGGCTCAGTACAGTGTGTGAGACACACAACATCAGAGTTAAATAATGCTGAAAATAAGACATGCATAGCAGGCAATCTAGACCAAAAAACATATGAATAATTAAATAAATGTGATTAAAATAATAAAAATACACTAAATACATTAATAATAAAAAAAGATTCAATAAAAACCTGATAAAATGCACATGTAATACATCTAACAGCACAGTACTGTAATGACTGGGAAAAAGTAACAAGATAATAATAACAAATGATTTATTATTATAATTTGGCATAGACCAAAAATATATAGATAATATTTAAAATATATATATATATATATATAAAGATTAAATCAAAAAATGAAAAGAAAAATATATATTTATCTCAGTACAGTACTATAGTGTGCTGAAAAAGTAATAAGGTAATACTTATTTCATTATTTCAAAATGTACAAATTATAATTAAATCATATTTAAAAATAATAAATTGATTAAAATAACTAAATAATACAAATTATTAAAAGAAAGAAATGTATTTATTTATTTTCTAAAATGAAAGTCTGTGACAGGGTAATGAAGTTTCACTTAAAAAAAAAGTTACTTGAAATAAAATAAAAGTTACATTTATTAGTTGCCAAGGCATCATTTATTTATTTTATTTTTGTTTATCATGAAATACTTAAAAGTAAAAGTGAAATAAAAATGTATTAAATTTTATATAAATATAAAAAAAATAATGACAAAATTAAAAAATTATTTCAACTAATATAAAAAAAAAATTAAAACAAAAATAGTTTTTATAAAATATTAAACATTTTTTAAAAATTAAAACAGTATTTGTTTAATATAAAAAATATAATAGCATGTTATTGATACTGGAGTAAGAGGACTGCATTCTTAAAACACATTAGGACACTAATGCTGTTTTTGTTTTCCTTAAGACAATGAAGCAAGAGGTCGCTGTGAACAGGTGTGTGTGTGTGTGATGAAACCTTTCTCTCACTCGTTCCTGCTCTGAAGTCAGTGGTTCACCGATGAGTCCCTCGTTCCTCCAGCAGTGAGAACATCTGCTCCTCAGCCGGAGACTCATTACACAGCAGAAATACTGTATGTGTGTGTGTGTATGTCTTCCTCTTATTCTTGTTATTCTCACATTTCCTCTCTTCCTTTACAAGTGTAGCTATGGCTTTCAAGTTCCATCACACACTCATGTTCAAAAATGTGGGTTCTGTAAGGTTTATTAATCTGTTTAAAGTCTCCATACTCACTAGAGCTGCATTTATTGATCAAAAATACAGTAGAATTTAAAATAAATGTTTTCTATGTGAATATCAGTTAAACTGTAATTTATTCCCGTGATCAAAACTGAATTTTGCAGTCTTCAGTGTCACAAGATCCTTCAGAAATCCTTCTAATATGCTGATTTACCGCTCAGGAAACACCTCTGATGATATGTTCATTAAATGTGGTGTGACTCACTTCAGGGGCTCGTCAAAGCGGATGGTGGCGGCGCAGTGGAAGACGATGTTGATACAGGAAGTGAGTGTTTGTACATCCTCTGGACTGATGGCCAGGACAGGCTGCGTGAGCTCGCTGCTGATGGGGATGATCTTCAGATGAAAGTCTGGATTATCTTCACGCACGCGGTCGAACAGCTGCGACACACACAGACAAACACGGCAGAGATGCGGAGTCACTATCATAACACAAAACATGACAATCATCATTCTTCACACATGAAGGAAGTAAGTTACAGCTACACTCATTTAAATGGAACACACAGTATTATTTGGGAACATGATGAGAACCACCAGTGAGACTAAATAAGTACAATAAATGAACATTCCAAAAATAGGAAAGTGGGTAGTAAATAAAAATAAGCTAATTTAAATAAATAAATTATGCATTATTTGAAAACTCAATGAAAATAAGCTCTGAAAATATCTACAATAAATAAATAAAAATATAAAATAAAATAAAACACAATAAAACATTAAAAAAACATCAAGATTATGATAAATAATGTATGATAATAATGTACTTCCTGGCAGAGCAAAAACAAGACAATAAGATTGCAATATCATTAATTATTATAAGTATTCATGTTAATCATGTTAATTTAAATATAACAAATATTTCATTGTTATATAAAAACCTAATGAGAATCACCATTGATAAATAGAAATAAAATAAACTAATTACAAAAATTGGAAATGCACTTCATTTTTAACGGTCCATAAAAATAACCTTACAATATGGTTCTAAAACAAGTATAATCTCCACACTATTCTGCAATTTCTCATCTCATTTCTTTTGATCTGGTCCGTTTACATGAGAATTCATCCTTTCAGAACATTATGTAATTTTCTGTTGGCTAAACCGCAGGATGCAAATGACAAATATCATCATTTTATGTCAAAGATTTCAGCGGTTATGTAAAGGAGAAAACTGCAGAGTGAATAAATAAGATATTTCTTGACCATATCCAAACACATGTTTGAAGAGGTTCATAGCTGATGAATGTGCTGTGATTTCTGTAATCTAATATCAAAAGAGGATTTGCAGAGACTGTCGTCTTCTCTGACACACGTGTGCTGACTTATGTTACCCACAATTCCCAGGGACTGGCAGTAGCACATTCCTGCAGCCGCAGCCAATCAGAATCAGTTCTGGACGTAACATGTGACCCCCTGTAACCCCAGCAGCAGGCGCCTGCCGAGAGCCGGACAGATGCTGACAGCTGTTGAGCCTCTCGGTCCAGTCACGCTTTTCAATGCATATTCATCCAAGAGGGATGTTAATATTATTAACCAAAATTATAAAAAAAAAAAATAATAATTTATTACAAATTAAAATAATTAAAACACTATTTAAACAAAATTAAACTAATTTAATTTGCTTAATTTAATTAATAAAACAATCGTACAAAATAATCCAATAAATATAATTTATAAAAATAAAACAAAGTAATCATTAAAAAACTAATTATTAATAACAAAATACTAAATAACAATCAAATAAATTTAATTCACAAAAAAGTAAAACAAAAACATTGCATTAATTATTATTTAAAAACAGGTCAAATACATTGAAATATTAAATCAAGAACAAAATCATTAACTTAAAAAAACGTATTAAACCTTAATAATAAAAAAACTATACATTTTATTTAAAAATACAAAAAAACAACAGCATCTTTATAAAATAAAAATAACAAAATATTAATCAAATTTCATGTAAATGAAAACAAAAACAAAAAATAAATGTAATAATTTAGAGAGCACACATTTAAACAACATATCAGAACTAAAAGGATGTTGAGTCATCAGTGTAAATGAGGAGGACCAATCAGCAGTCAGCATGCAAATAAGCACCAATCCACATTCAGTATGCAAATAAACTGAACCATTTAAACATCACATCTGAACCTTCCTGAAGGACAAAAGCTGGAAAAACACGTCACAATCCAGTTCTTCCTGACTTTTTCCCAGGAATTGCTGTGAAATTGTCTGGAAGAGCATGGCGTGTTACAAAGTCTGCTTGCATGTTGAGACACGGATCATTTTATTTGCTTTTGCCATGCATTCGTTTATTCAAGACGTTTATCACAAGGTGTGAGATGTACACATTCACTCATGTTTCAGTAGAAACTCACTTTCCTCCACAATTACTGGGAAATTACGTCACTTCCTGTTTGTTGTTGGCGGCTGTACTGCGTTTGAGCTCCGTCACTATATTCTTTTCATTGACTATTTTTAACTCAAAAATCAATTTTATACATCATCGTTTCTGTTTATATAACGTGTGAATATATCCTCTATTGTATTCTACAACAAAAACAATCAGAGCGCCTCGCTATCACTAGTTTTATTTTGATCTCCCGGGTCCGCTATTAGCTTTTAGCCCGTTAGCATCAGCGGCGTGGTTGCAGCTAACTGCGCTTACATTGCTAATACTCTATTCACACACATTACCACTGCTGTACTCACTGTTACTTGCTTTAATGGCGGATGAATGTCTCCACTCTGTGCAGCTCGAGCTCGAGGCCGTGGGAAAGCAGATTCGCGACCTGGAGGTGAGGCAGGCCCAGCTGAGAGAGCGGAGAGCCGCGCTGGAATCATCCCGGGCTGACGCTCACAAGTCCGGGGTAAGTATTCAGCGTGCTGCTAACAGTCCCACCACGTCTACTCCGTGTGTTTCTCTTCACAGGCCCGGTGCACCCAGGACGCGATCTTCCCAGATGTCCTTCACTGCGACGCCGGGACACCACGGACCCTGGGTGCATCCACAGCGGAGGACGCGAGCCGGGTCCCGGGCGACGACTTCTCCCCCTCCTGCCTTCGACATCTCCATCCGGAACCGCTTCGCTCCCCTCCGCGAGACAGGACGCGACGCTGTGATCATCGGAGACTCCATCGTCTGACACGTAAGTGCTACGTTAGCCGAAGGTAAAGTGCACACTCATTGTTTGCCTGGTGCTCGTGTTCTCGATGTTTCTGCGCAGATACCCGCGATCCTGAAGGTCGACGAGAGCCCCAGAGCGGTCGTGCTTCACGCCGGGGTTAACGACACCACGCTGCGGCAGACGGAGATGCTGAAGAGGGACTTCAGCAGCCTGATCGAGACGGTTCGCAGCACGACGCCCGCGGTGACGATCGTCGTGTCTGGACCACTACCCACGTATCGACGAGGACACGAAAGGTTCAGTAGACTTTTTGCTTTAAATGAATGGTTGTTGTCATGGTGTAAAGAACAGAAACTGCTATTTGTTAATAACTGGAATCTTTTCTGGGAGCGTCCTAGGCTGTTTCGCGCTGATGGCTTGCACCCCAGCAGAATCGGAGCGGAGCTGCTCTCTGACAACATCTCCAGGACACTTCGCTCCATGTGACTAGTAAGACAATTCTCTAATAACTATTATGATGACTTTTGTTCCACCCGCTTAAATGATAAAAGTACTTGTGCTGTAAAAACTATTAAGACTGTGTCTGTTCCCCGAATAGTGAGGTCAAAATATAATGTAGGATCTAGAAAAAATCTTATCGTAATTAAACCAGAAAAATGTAAAGTAAATGAACAAAAACAATTTTTAAAGTTTGGGCTCATAAATATTAGATCACTCACACCCAAAGCAGTTATTGTAAATGAAATGATCACAGAAAATAGTTTTGATGTACTCTGCTTGACTGAAACCTGGCCAAATCCAAATGATTATTTTGGTCTAAATGAGTCTACTCCACCAAACTACTGTTAAAAGCATGAGCCCCGTCAGACTGGTCGTGGCGGAGGTGTCGCAACAATATATAGTGATATTTTCAATGTTACCCAGAAAACAGGATACAGGTTTAACTCTTTTGAAATACTTCTGCTAAATGTTACACTGTCAGACATGCAAAAGAAATCTAATGTATCTCTTGCTCTGGCTACTGTGTATAGACCACCAGGGCCGTATACAGAATTCCTAAAAGAATTTGCAGATTTCCTCTCAGACCTTCTAGTTACAGTTGATAAGGCGCTAATCATGGGAGATTTTAATATTCACGTTGATAATGCAAATGATACATTAGGACTTGCGTTTACTGACCTAATAAACTCCTTTGGAGTCAAGCAAAATGTCACCGGGCCCACTCATCGTTTTAATCATACACTAGATCTAATTATATCGCATGGAATCGATCTTACTGCTATAGATATTGTACCCCAAAGTGATGATATTACAGACCATTTCCTTGTATCGTGCATGCTGCGTATAACTGATATTAACTTTATGTCTCAGCGTTACCGTCTGGGCAGAACTATTGTTCCAGCCACCAAAGACAGATTCGCAAATAACCTGCCTGATCTATCTCAACTGCTATTTGTACCCAAAAATACACATGAATTAGACGAAATTACTGACAACATGGGCACTATTTTCTCTAATACATTAGAAGCTGTTGCCCCCATCAAATTGAAAAAGGTTAGAGAAAAACGTACTGTGCCATGGTATAACAGTAATACTCACTCTCTCAAGAAAGTAACTCGTAGTCAGTCTTGAACGCAAATGGAGAAAAACTAACTTGGAAGTTTTTAAAATTGCATGGAAAAACAGTATGTCCAGCTATAGACAGGCTCTAAAAACTGCTAGGGCAGAGCATATACACAAACTCATTGAAAATAACCAAAACAATCCAAGGTTTTTATTTAGCACAGTGGCTAAATTAACAAATTACCAGACGCCACCTGATTCAAATATTCCACCAACGTTAAATAGTAATGACTTTATGAATTTCTTCACTGATAAAATAGATAACATTAGAAATACAATAGCGAATGTAGATTCTACAGCGTCTAACACTTCAGTTTCATCCATCGCACCCAAAGATAAACTGCAGTGCTTTACAAATATAGGACAGGCAGAGCTAAATAAACTTATCACTGTATCTAAACCAACAACATGTTTATTAGATCCTGTACCCACTAAATTACTAAAAGAGCTGTTACCTGTAGCCGAAGAACCGCTTCTCAATATCATTAACTCGTCGTTATCTTTAGGTCACGTCCCAAAACCATTCAAGCTGGCGGTTATCAAGCCTCTTATTAAGAAACCAAAACTAGATCCTAGTGTACTGGCAAATTATAGGCCTATTTCAAATCTTCCATTTATGTCTAAAATTTTAGAAAAAGTTGTGTCTGCTCAATTGAGCACCTTCCTGCATAAAAATGATCTGTATGAAGAATTTCAGTCAGGTTTTAGGCCCCACCATAGCACAGAAACTGCACTTGTTAAAATGACAAATGACCTGCTTCTTGCGTCAGATCAAGGCTGCATCTCATTTCTAGTCTTACTTGATCTTAGTGCTGCGTTCGACACCATAGATCATGACATACTCATAGATCGATTACAAAACTATACAGGTATTCAAGGGCAGGCTCTAAGATGGTTTAGATCCTACCTGTCCGATCGCTACCATTTTGTTTACTTAAATGGGGTGTCATCTCATTTATCATCAGTAAAATATGGAGTGCCACAAGGATCCGTCCTAGGTCCCCTTCTATTTTCAATATACATGTTGCCCCTTGGTAATATTATTAGAAAATACGGAATTAGCTTCCACTGTTATGCTGATGATACTCAGCTATATATCTCAACGAGACCAGATGAAACTTCCCAATTATCTAAGCTAACAGAGTGTTTTAAAAATGTAAAAGATTGGATGACAAATAATTTTCTCCAATTAAATTCGGATAAGACAGAGATATTAATTATTGGACCAAAAAACACCACACAGAATCTTGTAGATTACAATCTGCAACTAGACGGATGTACTGTTACTTCCTCTACAGTCAGAAATCTGGGTGTTATATTGGACAGCAATTTGTCTTTTGAAAATCATATTTCCAATGTTACAAAAACCGCATTCTTCCATCTTAGAAACATTGCCAAGCTACGAAACATGTTATCTGATTCTGATGCAGAAAAGCTAGTTCATGCTTTCATGACCTCTAGACTGGACTATTGTAATGCACTTCTAGGTGGTTGTCCTGCTTCGTCAATAAACAAGCTACAGGTAGTCCAAAATGCAGCAGCTAGAGTCCTTACCAGGTCAAGAAAATATGATCATATTACCCCAATTTTACAGTCTCTGCACTGGCTACCTATTAAGTTCCGTATCAGTTACAAATTATCATTACTTACCTATAAGGCCCTAAATGGTTTAGCTCCTGCGTACCTAACTAGCCTTCTACCACGCTACAACCCATCACGCACCCTAAGGTCACAAAACGCTGGACTTTTGGTAGTTCCTAGGATAGCAAAGTCCACTAAAGGAGGTAGAGCTTTTTCACATTTGGCTCCCAAACTCTGGAATAGCCTTCCTGATAATGTTCGGGGTTCAGACACACTCTCTCTGTTTAAATCTAGATTAAAAACGCATCTCTTTCGCCAAGCATTCGAATAATGTATCTCTTAAATTGTGAGTGTAGTTGCATCTACATTTTTATTCTTTAGCTTGGGTTAAACTAATTTTACTTTGTTGGATCAGCAGCTATGCTAATGATGTCTCTATTTTGTTTCTATGTTTTGCCACGGGATGTAACTAGGATTTACACAAGCTCCAGTCTGGATCCAGAAGACCTGAGAAGAGATGATGCTGACCCTCAGAGGACCCCAGATGATGTTAACCTTGAATCAACAAACAGAACTAACAATTATTGCTACATGTGTGACTGCATCATATAATTACTATTAATTAATAATATTTATAGTTCATCATCTAGCTGACTACGTCTTGTATTATTATTATTATTTTTATTTTTCTAAAATCCTGTCAAACGTGCACAAACTACTAGCTACTACTAAATATTGTAGAAACATAATTTTCTGTAAAGTTGCTTTGTAACGATTTGTATTGTAAAAAGCGCTATACAAAAAAAAAAAAAAAAAAAAAAATCTCTAAATGTCACTTGGTCCTGTTGCTATACAAGACATTTTTTAAATATTAATCTATACAAAAAAGTGAATGCATTTATTAATAATTTAAAAATATATTTTAATCTAGATATATTATACATAAATATTTTATAGTTATTGAGTTACTTTTTTAAATATTAAACTTTATAATTAACAAAAAAACTAAAAATATAAAGATAAGAAATAAAATAAAAGTTTTTAATCAAATAAATGATATTTATAAATAAAAAAACAAAAACAAACCAACTTTTTTTTGCCAAACTAAAAATGAACTAAAAGTAGAACTGAAAAAAAAATCTAAATAGTAACATTATTAAATTATTAATAAAAATGAAAATGTTAAAAACATAATTACTCAAATTAAACTAAAACTAAAATATAAATTGGAACTATAGGATTCAAGCTATTTCAAAATATTAAAACTAATAGTAAGTAAATAGTATAATAAAACAATAATACAATTATTAATAAAACAAAGTACAAATACAAAACAAATCATAAAAACTAATTATTAATCATTTAGAGAGCACATGAACGCCCTTCAGAAACCATAACAAGACATAACAACTTATTTGGCTAATATGAAGCTTGTGTGCACAAATAAAGCAACTCTCTTTTCTTTTACAACCAGAGGATTTTCAAATGCAAATGAAAGTGCATCATTTTAATATGAGAAATCATCAGGGGAGCATGTCCCACACACTCAAACATGCAAATATTACAGGAATAAAGCCCTAATGATATCATCTGAACACATAAGTCTGGTCATAACGGCCATTAACACAGATTACTGGACAGATCAGACAACATATGGGCCATGAGAGGGGTCTAGACAACACACACACACACACACACACACACACACACACAAACAAACACACATTTATAGAGAGTTCAGTCAGTGCTGGACAGAAAAACAGTTTAAAGTTCAAGATGCACAAAACTAGAACCTGGTCAATATCAGACAATGAAGGAAAACGAGCGCAGCCGCTTCAGCCAAACTTCCTGCCGCTGTTTGTGTCACCGGACAACAACAACACAACACACACCCGCATGCTGGCATGGGATGAAGCTCCATATGCTGCTGCAGAACTGCCAGAGCGAAGACCCTCTCTCTCACAGACACACACACACACTCACTCACACACTCACACACTCACACACACACACAGACACACAGACAGACTCACAAACACACACACTCACACACTCACACACACACACACACACACACACACACACACACACACACACACACACACACACACACACACAAACACACACACACACAAACACACACACCAACACACACACACACACACACACACACACAAACAAACACACACAAACACACACACACACACTCACACAGTAGAATACAGCACATCAGCATTATTACTGCTATCAAAACTACAACTTTTCAAACCTACTCAACTGCTCATTGAAATAAAGCTACATATTACATACATTACATACATTAAAAATGGCAAACATATAAAACAAATTTACTAAAAATAAATAGAAAGTGAAGCTATAAAATAAAAGGTAATTCAAACTATTAAAATCAACTATAATAGAATAAAAATAACAGTCTAGTTAAAACAGCATCAGGTTTATTATGGTTTACTAAAAAGATTTTTACAAATGATTAGAAATAAAGCTGAAATTAAAAAAGACATTAAGTGAAAATAGCTAATTAAATGAAATTTGAAAGTTTACGTTGATGCAATAACATTTCTAACAGCGACAATTTTTTACCTAATTAGTAATAAAAATGATTACTTAAAATATTTAAGTAATTATAATCAGCAATTAATAATGAAGTAATGAATAATTAATAAATACATTTTAACGTAAGTTTGTATAATATCATAACTGAAAATATAAAAATATTTTAAAGTAATTTAAAATATTAATAAAAACTATTATAGTATTTAATGGCTGGTGTATTTGGAAACAGTTCAAACTCATTGATTAAAGCTACACTGTAAGAGAAAGGAAGTGACACGCGGATAAAGGTTCACTGTATTGAGGTCAGGGGTTCACCGGGGTCGAGCACTGTAAACATTTGCTCTCTCTGTTGTATAAAGAGCAAACAGTGCATTGTGGGACAGCGGTCGCTCTGTGCCAGTCTCCACCGGGCCTTCTGGCACAAAAAACCCCATTGTGTTTGAGTGGGAGAGAGAGAGAGAGAGAGACCGTACTCCTTCAGTCCCTGCACTGCTGTGGCTTCGGGTGAATGAGACACACACACACACACACACACACACACGCACGCTTGAAGAAACAGCAGAGAGCAGAACGCAGTCGACTGGACCGACTGAAGGAGAGATCTGCTGCTTTATCACCTTCCTGAACCCACTGAATAATTCACCAGCGGGACGTCCAGCACTCACACACAAATCACAATGAACAAATATAAAAAATACAATTCCATAAAAAAAGTGATAAAAATAATATAACGCACACACACACATATATACAGTATAGTCAGGTCCATAAACATTTAGACACAGGTACAATTTTTATTATTTTAGCTGCTGACCAAAATAATATATATAATAAACAATTATCCTCACTAATCAAATCAATATTTTTATTGTTTATATCTACATGTATAGACATACACACACACACACACATATTATATATATAAGTAATTCGATTTTAGATCATTTTAATTTTTGATCATGATAATTTTTCATTTACCTAAACTATAATGTTATGACAAAGTAATGAAAGCTATATAACGCTTGTCTCTTTAATTATTTAAGAAACTGGTGAAAGGCCATTTAAATGACAAAACAATAGACACGTTTGTTTAAGACTAGATGGCCTCCCACATTAATTTTACTGGACACACACACACACACACACACTCATGTTTGCTTGGCTATCTCAGTGGGGACACTCCATAGTCTTCCACTGATTTTCTGTCAGGTTAATGATATTCTCTATCTGCTAGCATCTGCAGAACACTAGATTCACATCAACAACATCTTCTGGCTGATGTACACGTCTTTCTCACTACTGAGGACCAGTCAAGTGTCTCACTAGTGCGTTATTAAAGTATTTCACAATATTAATCAGGACATTTGGTCCTCACACACACACAGGTTTATATCAGAGGTCAGAGAGTTTGCGCGGCGCTGACAGAATCTGTTCGTCTGACCCAAAATGCTGATCTGTGTCTCATAAGAGCTGAGCTTCTCACTGATCTCACATCAGACCAGATCAAACTACTGAAGCACTCACATGAGATGAGCTTTAGTGATTTAATCCACCATAGAGCAGTGATTACTGGAAATAAAATACATGTGAAATAAAACCAACTAGAAAAAGTTAACAAGGCAACATTTGTCATGTTTTATTAAGGGTGTCTAGATGTACTAGTTTGACTAGGAAAAAAATAAATATCGAAAAATCTCTATGAACAAAATAAATATCAAATCTATATAAAAAACACAACGAATTACTAAAAAAATTTTTTTTTTTTAACTAAAACACTTTAACATATTATTAATATAATAAAAACGTTAAAAAATAAACATTTTGCTAGGATATTACTGTTGACATAATATATGATATTTGATGCTGATTATAAAAATTATAATATAGAAAATTATTATTCATGCATATTTTAAAAATAATATTTTTTAATGATTATAATAATCTTATATAGTTTTCTGTTTCCGGAAGGTTCTGCTCAAACTAAGTGAATGTGAGTAAGTTGAGGAGGTGGACGTGACTCACCATCCTCACATAAAGAAAGACTTGTCTCTGTGGAGTCATGAAGCCACACCTACAGCTCCATCAGACGCGTATGGAAATACAGATCATAACTCATGTGGATGGCGTTTGTGGTGGGATTTCCATGGCCATTGTCAGCCGAGGGAACGCAGCGCATGAACTTCTGCAGCAGGTTCCAGACGATCCAGTTCAGGCAAACAATAGATGCCTTCACCGTTCTGAACACTTTGACCTAACTAAATACTTAAAAGATCAACACGCAGTTAACTGAAGTTTGGACGCGATCATCTGATCACAAAGACTGAGATATTTAATGACAGAAACCTGAAAAGCGAGAAAAGAAGAAAAGCACAATGTTGTAGAAAGGTTCCAGATGTCCTCATAAAGTGTCTCAAACACATGGTTCTGATGATAAAGAAGAGCTGCTCGATTAATAGAAACCAAACCTGAGATCAGGAATTGGCTTATCAAATCATAATCGCTGAGATTTGATTCAATAAATGTCATTTCAAATTGTAATAAGAAACACTTTTGAGGCGACTGTCAATGACAAAGGAGAAGCTTTCAGGCTCCTAGTTTCTTCATAATGAAGAAAATTAAGGCATTAAAAAATTTAGGGGAAAAAAAAAGTAATATTTTATATAAAAAAAATAAAATTTTCTAAATATTGCTACTGTCATTTTACAGTTGAAATGCAAAATACTACTATTAGACTATTATATTAGCCACACACACACACACACACACACACACACACACACACACACACACAGACACACATATAATTACATTTAAATTTAGTCATTTAACAAAGCGACTTACAAATGATAAATATATATTATAGTAATGTTTATTTTGTTTGATATATTCATTTAATACATTTTATTTAACTTTCATTTCATTATGATTTAACATTATTTTACAATTATTATCTTATATTATGATTACTACCACTTTTTAAAAGTCATATTGATACTAAATGCCTAAAAATAATAAGGATATTTGAAACAAACAATTCAGAAAACATTTTTCTCTCCAAGTTGTAAAGAGAAGGATGGTGAATAAATGTGAGCCTGTGAGCTCTCACCTTACACTTCATCATGTCCCGGACGCGCTCGGACATGGACTGACCCGCTTTGGGCCGGACGAGGATGTAGAGGGCCTTGACGTCCGGACAGGAGCGCAGCAGCTTCTCCATCAGCACCTTCCCCATGAAGCCCGTGGCTCCGGTGATCAGCACGTTCTTCCCTGCGTACCACTTCGAGATCGAGGCCATGACGACAGTGCTTCTCCTGAACACTGACACACACACAGAGAGAGAGAGAGAGAGAGAGGATGAGCGGCCCATTCACCTGATCCACTCACAGCCCACTGCTTCCTCAGGACACAGTCTGACTCCTGGACACTGCTGTGATCTCCTCGCTTCAATACTGTATGCAAAGTGTTCGGAGGGAACTGGAATGTGTTGCCAAAAGGTTGATGGGATGTTTCTTACAAGTGCTTAGAGGTGAAAATCATGCGTCAGTGAAGTAACTGCACATACACACACACACACACGTTTGTTTTTGTGAAAAGTGTGTTCATCCCATAGGCGTAATGGTTTTTATACTGTACAAACTGTATATTCTATGGCCCTTCACCAACCCTACACCTAACCCTAACCCTCACAGGAAACTTTGTGCATTTTTACTTTCTCAAAACAACTCATTCTGTATGATCTATAAGCGTTTTGAAAAATGGGGACATGGGTTATGTTCTCATAAGTCACCCTCTCCTTGTAATACCTGTGTCATACCCATGTCATTATACAGAGTTGTGTCCTGATATGACACAAAAACAAGAGCACACACACACACACACACACGCTCGTTAGAGAGATCAGTGATGTTTGACTAATAAAGCAGGAGTAGGTGTGTCTAGATGGATTCATTTGTCCTGGAGTCAGTGTGTTTCATCAATGAAGAGAAAGAGTATCTCCTGCCGCTATTACCTGAATCAACAAGACAACGCAACATTACACAAGAAGAAATTCAATTATATGTCATTAACGTAAAACAATTAAAAAAAATGTATGTTTAAAAATGTATATGTAATACTACTATATTAATATTATATATAATATTAATAATAAATGTGCAAGATATATTACATTTTCTCCTTCATAAACAAAAATTATATTCCATAATTTTTTATGAGTATATCTAAAAATTATATATCTTATAATCCTACAGTCAGTCAGTCAATCAGTTAATTATGTATATACATTTATATATATATATAAAACTGGATAACAAATCAAATGAAGAAAGTAAAGTGTAGTGCAGTTGATTCCTCCGGACTGAAGTGAATCAAATCAGACGTATCCTCATCTGTCCTCTGTGATCTCCTCATCACACGGGACACTGAAAACATGACTGACCGGAACGAGCAGCCTCAGGTCAGAGAGGATTAATACCTCTGTCTCACTCACACACACACACACACACACACACACACACACACACACACACACTCAGAGACTGACGTCTGATAGAGCAGCAACAACTGAAAGCAAACTTTCTTATCAGAAAACCAATGGACTGCTTAAGTTTGAGTTAGTTCAGGTCAATTGCTTTCATTGGATAATAATACGCAAATACATAATTTCACTGGAGGATATTATATAAACACATAAAATAAAATATATAAAATAAATGATATAAAATGCAATATAAAAATACTAATAAATATACTATTTAAATATAAACAAATATACAAATAATATATAAAACAAAATATAAAATAATATAAAATACAAAATAAATATATGTATGAATGAATATACGAAAGAGAGTTTTGAAGTAAGGGAGGTTTATTTGATTAAAAAAATACAATAAAAATATAAAATGTTATTACAACTGATATGTTGAAAATAGCTGATTATTATATAATTTTGTAGGAAACTGTGATACATCGTATTTTTCTGGATTCTTTGATGCACAGAAAGTTCAAAATAACATTATTTATTTGAAATAATCTTCTATAACATTATAAATGTCTTTATTGTGACTTTTGATTATTTGAATGCATCCTTGATAAAGTATTGATTTATTCACAAAAAGTTCTAGATAACAGTTCTGCACACTTCTGTGTTTTTACAGAGAAGTTCGTGTTTTGATCAAATTTGATGTGTGGAGCTCAGTTTGGGAAGTTGTAGAAGTAGATCAGTTCCTCCCGAGCGTTTCTGAAGGTTTTCAGGAGTCAAGCGTGACACAACATCCTCTTTCCTGCACTGTTTTGAAGAACCTTAGGCAAATGTGTATGTCACAGGGAGGCCGAAAAGGAAATTGTATTATACATTTTAATACAAATAGTGCTCTAAATTCATCTTCCTGTCATTCCAATACACCTTCTAGATGGGTGTGTGGCCAATTGAATTCAAATTCAACTTTGTTCATTTCAAAGGAAGCCAACTCTTCAATTCTGACGCACACACGCACACACACACACACACACACACACACACACAGTCCTCAGTATAGGATTACCACCACCCAGAAAGCAAACAGGTGACCCGTGGAGCCTTAACACACACGAACACGGCTATGACTTGGACGTCAACTACACCAGGGATTTATTATACAGTGTCAGACACAAGCTATATTCCAGCTGCGATCTGATCCAGTCCAGATACAATGCACCGCTTTAATTTGGGCTTGAATTACAGGAAGTGTGGACGAGAGCAACATGATCTGCTGAGAAGTGTCGGTTTCAGCCTCGCTTCCAGGAATGAAGAAACAAACATGATGCAACCCAACGAACAATCACTCTCACCAGCAAACAACACCTCAGTGCAGCCGAAACCAGTTAAAAGAAACTACACATGAGTCCACAGGAAACAACATACCCAAACAGGAAGAGGGTTTCAGATATATTGAGATACTTAACCATTCAGAAGCTTGGTTAATGTTCGGATGGATTGATCAAAAGTGACAGTAAAGACATGTATAATGTCAAAAAATGATAATAAAGGTTTTTTGAAGCTTTTGAGCTTAAGCTAAAGTGATTGGTGACACCTGTTACTGAGCTGAGATCAGTTTCATTGCATTATCATACGTGTCTAAATATAGTGTATGCTGTATCATTTTTAAATATGGAAATGGTATTATTTTTGTTTTAACACAATATGACAACTGTGAATGATGAAAAAGCACTTTCAGTTTGAGAAGATGCCATTTTTGTCATGCAATTAAATGTTTAATTGTACGTCAATCTTTAGGGTATCTTCAAATTAAATCGCCATACATTACATTTATGTGATCTATAGCCAAAATTAAAATGAAATTAATATAATATTATTTTGTTTTATGTTTCTAAACGCTGAGAAAAAGTGGGGTTAAGAATATCAAAAACTAAACTTGGACAAATCTTTTCAAAGTTTTACATGAGATCAAAGTCAAAATAAAGGAAACAATGTTTCAGCAAATACATCACATAATGAACAAATCAAACCCGCATTTTAAATGTAACAACAAAATGATTGACTGTGAAAACTTTATCATGCTCCAGCATGTGACATCATATTGGAGGGAAAATGCAAGTAAGCAAAAAGCAGCAATGCATTTGATTGACTAAAGTCTAATATACAGTACATCTTAAGTAATACATTTCAACACAAACATATCATTTTTTCATAAGTTCAAAAGGTTCTGAACTAATACTACTCATAGTAGGCATGTTGATTTACTGCCATTAGTCACATTAGAGACATTGAGTGATTTGAACATCCTCTGGGAGCACTGGGAGCAGATCATTAGCTAATGCATCACTCCAGCACTCACTGCTCCATGTACATCAAGAGACGGCCAATAATGGCATCTCATTAGAACATTATCAGAGGGGTTCACCCTTACTGATGCTCATAAAATGTACAAATGTTTTCATGCTTTAATCTTAAAGTATGTAAAATGTTTTTTTCGTGCACTAATTAACATGTAAAATTATGTTTTCGTGCATAAATCTTAATGCATGTAAAATGTTGCTTTTGTGCAGTAAAGTATGTCAAATGTTATTGTGCATTAATCAAAAGTATTTAAAATATTTCCGTGCATTATGTAGAATGAGCACTAAGTCGTCTGTAAAATGTAGCTTTCATGCACTAATCATAAAGTATGTAAAATGTTTGTGCACTATTATCTTAAAGTGTATAAAATGATATATTTGTACACTAATCAGAAAGTACTCATTTAGTTTTCGTGGACTAATCTTAAAGTACGTTTTGGAATGGTCCCAAATCCTTTCTAAACAGGAACCAACTTCACAACATGCCAAAGGAAACGGCACAACATCCGCGCCCTCACATCAGAGAATGCAACGCTTCAAGATGCCTCTAGGCATGAAAGTCACACAAACACAGAAACACTCACCTGAGGCTACAGACAAACACACTGCCATGTCCTGAGATTACTGTAAATCACACGTTCTTAGAAATCAATCCTAAAGCATTTTAGCACTATCAGACACTAAAGATGAAACTGGCCCACATCCACAAGAGTGAGCAGGACTGTTTGAGGTTATGGATTTATTGCGTTACATGAAAACTTGCACATTCATCACTTTTATTAAGTAACAGTTTTCTGCAAGAAACTGATGTGAAGCTGTGCGGTATATAGGACACTCACAAAAATACATTGCTTTGCCAAGCATAAAAATAAAGACATCAACCAATGATATCTATCTTCTTTTTTTGTTCCCATATTGGGTGAACATCTGTTTTTATTACAATTAGTTATGGTGTCAAAATATCCGTTATTGTTAAACTAAGGATATATAAATAAAATGACAAATAAACCTTGTTTTGCACTTTACCATTATGACTTGTGACTTATGATGTATATAAGAAAGCAGGTGAAAAGTCCCATAAACTATAATTGAAGCAGGGATTTAACTTCTCAACACTCACGGCTTCTTCAGAAAAAGTAAACATTTATCTGAATGAAGGAATGACTGAATGGCTACTTTCTATAAATCAAGCAATCATTCACCTGTTTAATAGGGCAGCAGTGGATTGTTGGTGTAGGGTTTCTGTCAGACGTGGTTCTGGATAATTAGGCCTGTAGTATAAATAGCAGTTCCAAGTCACATTAATTCTAGCCCAGTCCAGAGGGAAATACACAGTTAAAATGACTACAAAATCTATTATGAGTAAAAAGAGAACAGGAGAAGTGAGCGGTGTAAATATAGAATCTGTGGCATGAACACAGTGATCAAACCAGGGCTGGGTTTACATCCTCAGTGAATAACTACAGGCCATCCAGGTTTACACTGAAGGAACTAAATAATAGCCTTATTTCAGTATCACGTCAATTCTATTAAGTTTTTATAAACTTTATTAGTTTCTGATCATTTGTGTTAGTTTTTTTTTAAATATCTCTATATAGTTTTAATTTGTTTTAATTGCAGTTAAAAAAAATTGTTATTTTTGCATCATTTAAATATCTTTACACTTTTTATTAATAATTGTAATTAGTTTTCATTTTATATTTTTAGTTCAAGTGAACTTGATGCGTTTTTTTTTATCTCCATAAACTGTAGTATTTTTTTTCAGTTTTAGACAAACTAAATAAAATCATAACAAACATGAAAACTGTTGCCTTGGCAAAAATAAAATAGTTTCTTATTTTAGATCTAGTTTATTTTTTTAGGTAGCCGTTATTTTAGGTTCATTTTAGTTTTAGGTAACTAATAACCCAGTTGAAGTATTATTTAAATAGTTTGCTTTAATATTTTATTTATACAATTATTACATTAATTATATAAATATATATAATATACATTGTATAAACAATTTACTTTCACCTTAATTTTTTGTTTTAGTTATATACATTAAGTTTTTTTTTTTTTTTTTGCTAAATCAAGTTAAACTAAAATGAAAATGGAGAAATGTTGCCTCAACAACTATACCTGAAATGTATGTGTGTATATGTATAGATATATATTTCTATTTCATTTCAATTATGGGTTTAGTTTTAATTAAGTCAAATAACCCTAGTGTTCATTCAGGTATTATTGTTAATATTACTAATACTATTTCAGTTTTTACTTCAGTAAACATTTTAGTTTTACTTAATTACCTATAATAACCCTGGTTCAAGCGCAGATTTTATTCTTTGGTTCTGTGTAAATGAAAAGCTATGTATGACCATCTTTACAGTGTAGATGTGAGATTGAAGTCTGGTTTGTTTAATTGCGTGTCTGTTTTCACAGCGAATGCCGCAGATTTGTGTGTGTAAATACACGGCTCCTGCATTTGCTCTCAGTGTGACCCAAGAAGGCCTGCTGATCATCAAAACCAGCCCTAATCTCAACATCCTCGCCTTCAGCTCTCATAATGATCCCGCACTGTGGAGCGCACGGATCAAACTAAAGGTCACACGTAGATCAGTTCATCAACAAACAAGTGCATAAGTAACAGGCCTAGTATAAAAACTCCCTCCATGCAGAACTGATGGTGAGAAACTGGTTCAAAAATGCCACGAGCAACAGGCAGATTGCATAAAAGAGGCTCATTATTTGTCTGCCGATGGCCCTGTCTGTCTGTGGCAGTATCAGTGTCAAGGTCCAGACATCATATTTAGCTCTATAAGATTGCAAAGTGTTACGCACATGCTGTGACCATATGAACTTGCTGGCATATCTCTACTGTACTTCAGCTCTATATATATATTGGCATGTGAGAGAGTCGAACAGTCTCTGTTTAATGTTGCTACAGCAGCAAATGTACCTTGAGGCATCAACTAATGTATGATAAATAACTAGTGTAATTTACTGTACATTAACCTTTCAAAACCTTTTAAAAACATGTCCACCCCCAAGCAGTGGTTAACAGGGAATGTTCTCAGAACTCTCTGCATTAATAGAACATTTGTTTAAAGTTAACTATGTTCTCAAAACATTAGCACAAAAACATTTTGCCACATGTTTTCCCCTGAAGTATTGGCTGGATGTTCATCTAATGTTTTAAAAATGTTGTAGTTTGTTTCAGGCTACGTTTATAAAACAACAATGTAGTCAAAAACTTAAGTTTTTCCCTTGCGTTTTTAAAACGTTTCACATAGCCAACTATTACACATGCGTTATCTTTAATATTAACGTCCATGTAAGACACAAATGACTGTGTTGACGAGGATACTCACAAAGACGGGGATTTTGACCAAGTGGCAACCTCCTGCTCTCTCTCGTGAAGCCTACATGGAAGTGACTAAAACTGCAATTCATCGACTGGCCGCTAGAGGCTGGCTCCAAAAGGGAGTCAATCCCATAGACTCCCCATGTTAAAATTCCCAACTTTACAGCAGAAAAATGCCTTTGCAGCCTGGTTCAAAAATTACTGGTCTATTTAGCTAATTTTGCCCTTCATTACAACTGTGAGGGGGGTGAATTTTTTGCCCATTTTCAATTATTCGGGAGTGACGCACAGTTACATGCTGCCAAGATGACGACGGGCCGCTCCGCCCACTTTGAGCTTCAAAAACGCTCATCAGGAGTCTACAGGTGTCGTCACTGGCACAACGTCCATGTTTTTATACAGTCTATGATTTTGACACATAACTATGTATATTTGAACTTTTAAGCACAAGGCTTGAAAAATAACTCATGTTTAGTCAGGCGTTTGCACGAGCAGGTGCGCGCCACACTATGGAAGGCCAAAAGGGTCAAAAACACATGAATTTTTAACGTGTCAACAACACTTTAAACACGTAAACGACACGTATTTACCGCGTAAAAAAATTTAGCATGTTAAATGTGTATTCAACATGTTAAATACATGTCAAATACAGGCGCTGTACAAACAGGTGCATGCCTGGCTAAAACTGTCTTCACTTGCGTTTTAACAACATGAATTCTGCCCCGCTGCTTTAAAACCATTTGTTTTTAAACCACAATGCTTAAAACACGTTTAACTGATAAGTTTACATCATGACGCGCAACAATATTGACATTTTTCAACTGGGTGATTTCCCAACCCTTAAGCGAATATATAGAGTTTGTTCAAACACAAAAAGCTAAATACATACATTAACTAATCAAACTAACAAAATCTGTGTGGACTATGGTGCTGTTTTTAACCTGCTCCATGTGCCTCGTCCGCTTGCTGTTTCACAATTTTTAATCCATCATCAGCTATAAATAACCTGATAGCTGGGAATTTACGGACTATGTTTTTTTTTCTGCTGTTTGTCTTTTGTTTTTCATTTTGTGAGTCCCTCTCTAAAAACGTGACCTTTCAATTTCTAATTGCTATAATTTCCAGGATCAGGAATTGGAATCAATTCCAAAAATTGTGGAATCGAACAGATTAGCGATTGACTCTTTCATTCAGAAGGCGGGGCTTCCTGCGATTGAGCGGCCACATTTAGCATTGCATTTCCCCATTCAAAACTATACGACTGACAGTAGTGTAAACGACCAGGCAAACACATACAATGTTTCCCGTTTTTGGTTGAAAATGATGCTACTCGTCCCCTAGACGACCATCGGGACAAGACCACAGGAATACGAGTCCTCTGCAGTCTTTGTTGCAGCCTAGAATTAAACTGTTTCGTCTGCATTGTAAAAAAGCGATATATAAATAATGATGACTTGACCTTCAGAACGTTCAGAGAACATTCAAAAATAAAATTTCTATAATGTTCAAAGAATATTCTGGCAAGTTCATGAACAAACGCTCTTCCAGTAACTTTAATATAACATTGGTTCAAAGTTCATGTTCTCAAAACGTAACATTATTCTCCCGTTTTTTTTACGTTGCTACTTGTTTCAGAATGTTCAGAGGACATTCAAAAGTAGCTTACACTCCCATAATGTTTGCAAAATAATACAACAGAAAATTCCCTTAAAGGTCAAATGACCCCAAAAGAAAGAAAAAAAATTAGAAGTTTTGAAATAACTTTTTTGTAACTTAATGGGAATGTTAACAAAACGTTCTTAGAACATATTTTTGTTAGCTGGGACCGCTAAACTAAAATTATTTGTTAAAATAAGTGTTTGTCAATGTAATGATTGAGCACATTTGAAAAAAAGCGGTTTTTCTTTTGATTCTGAGATTAAAAAAACGGAAAGGATTGACGTTCAAGTGCAACAATGTAGCAAGAATGATTCTATCGCGCCAAACCTCAGCAATTCAAGAATCGTTTGTGCTACACTGTAACATTTGAACTGAAGCTTTGGCGCCGCGCGCTCAGGCGTTCTCTCCGCTTTACCCGCCGCAGCAGAGACATTTAAACACTGATGTGACATGAAACACAGTGAGAAACAAGACCTATGGGATTATTTAGTGAGAGCGGCGTGGCCGCTGATGATGCGTCCATCTCGGTGGCGACAGACCCGCGTCGCGCGCACAGAACGCGTGCGGGTGTTTCAAATAATCAAAAACTAAACGCTTCGATGATCAAAGTCGTACTTCTTAACACACCGTCTTAAAACGGAGCGGTGAAAGATGCCAGTATGACGCACCGCGAATGGAACGCAACGAAATCGCGTCCTCCTGTAGGCTTTGAGAACTGCTCCGGGTCGATTTTACATCCATCACTCTTGAAGAATACAGATCCGAAACACCCTCGATCGATTTTCAAAGCGCACGTGAACGCATCCAGACCGTCATGATTAAACACAGAGCACATTCTTTTCCTCAATGATGCGTCAACACATCGCGACGCGTTTTGTTTTATAACGGTACATCCGGGATTAAAAGTTAAGGTACATTTGGTTCCTAAACCAGAAGAAAGCATTATATCTCGCCTTACCTTGATCATGAATCACGCCGGTGAAGATGTTCCGAGCCGCAGCAGCGCGTCTCTCTTGCGTGCGCGCTACACAGAGCTGCAGTGAACGCGCCTCTGGCGCAGCGCAGATGGAGACACGAGTGTGTGTGTGTGTGTGTACTGGGTGTGACTACACACAGAACCACTCAATACTCTTTCTACACGAAAACGAAGTGTTTAGCTTTGCACTTCCTCATACAGGACTTGTCGGTATTAATGTTTTTTTTTATTGGAAACCACTGCGTGAATAAATTCCATAGGTTTTTGAGAAAACGAAAGTGGCTTTTATTTCTGACAGAAGACATATTGAAGGGTTAGACAGTCCTAATGCGTTGATGAACACCAAAATGTTCATAAGTTCTATACATGACAAGTTTATGTGCTAATAGGCCTATAATGTTCCCGTAAGACCATTTCTTCATATCTTTGAAACTTGCCAGAAAGCATTCCCTCTTAGCAGTGAAGTTGGTGAACGATAAAGTATCATAAAAATAATTCATAAAGCGCAATGAATAACAGTATAATGGTGTAACCTATAGTATTTAGCAGTGTTTTGGTCTTATCTGAAATCTGTCTGCTGCCCGAATGTTGTAGTTTTTTTTTTTCTAATTCCATTACGTTGTCTGCAATCCAAACAATCTGAGATGAAGTGAGAACTGGAATACCACATTATGCAAAAGACCTGCATGATAATCATAGCGGAATTCCAAACAGCCTGACGGAAAACAAGCTGGATGGGTGAGGAGAGGACACGATGCTTCAATAACAGACGCTACGGAGCAACTGACAAAGTTGACTGAACTGTTTCTGTGGGGCCACAAGACAATATAGTACATATCCGAATAATGCTGGAGCTATTCTTCTATTTCTCAACAAGATATAATTTTAGCTATAATCTCTTAAAGGCAGAATCATGTTTCGAAAATAAAGCTAACCAAACGGAAAGCTACCAACTGGCTTCCTTGAGTCTGTTCTTTAGTCTAGACTTTATTTACATGTTAGAAAACGTCCCAGTAACGCCAATAGAACATTTTATCAAAGTTCTCTGGTCTTTAATAATGATTAAGCACGTTAACATTATTCATTCAAGAAACTTTTTTATGGGTTAGTTCCAACATTCTAGTTGGAACATTCCTGTTTTAAAACCTTCATAAGTAACATTCCCATGTTTGCAAAAACGAAATGGAATGTTACTGTAACATTAATATAACCAAGATTAATATATATATATATTTGTATATACACACACACAAGTGTTCTTAGAACATTTTGTCAGCTGGAAAGGTTCTTCAGCACACAAACAATGTCAACTGTTTGCTTCAGAATGAGGGCGCTTAATTGTAGATGGTCTTCTAGAGGAACATGCCTGCACTGTTACTTTAAGGAAGCAAACTTGCTGACCCCCATACTAGTACAGACCTGTTACAGCAGTCCCAGTTGTGGGTCCTACCTGGGAATATATAGAGCTTTATGTTAGTGTAGTGTCCGTAGGTCTGCACATTATCGTATAATAAACTAAACGAGCAAATGGGAGTCAAAAGTGCATTGACCGCAAGGACGGACACCCGTTTATGTGCATGTACTCAAGGTGCAATTATAGCAGAAACATTTTCTCAGTAATAACGTTCACACCCATATTTTCATTAAACCCCCAGGACTACTTCCCTAAACATCCCACTCACGATCTGAAAAAATACAATTAAAACCTGTTTGAACAAATATATATATATATATATATATATATATATAAAAGTGGCGCCAGTATGAAACATGGATCACATCTGAAGTGTTTTGAAAATTAAATGCAAAGCACCTAAATAAAGTGGTTTGTTCTGTCTAATTGTACACCTGACCCATATCCAGGGATCAGATTTCATTCAAACATTTCAACAAATAAGACGAGCCAAAGCACTCAGTTCACAACACCTCTGCTGGTTAAATCATGTCATTGCAAGTACTTTGTGTTTCAATGGCGCCCTCATTCGGCCAATCAGATACGATAAGTACAGTACGTCATTCTCTTCACTTATCCATTCACTGACATTATATTGAAATCGCTTATTAAATCGAATTTGCCTGACTGAAGACTTCTCATAATTACTGGAAGCAATAACTACACTAAAATTAATATAGTATAACCGTTTAAAATAAGGCATCGCAAGCATTAGAATGATCATTTCAGCGTCTATGGGCCTTTATATTCTCAACTAAAAAAATAGAACGTGTACATGACAAAACAAAAGACAAATCCAATGTGAAAAAATTTATTGATAGGCAAAAAAATATTTTTTTTTAATAGTAAATCTGAATATATTACACCAGGCAGGCCACATCAATCATGAATAATTATGTGTGGACTCGACTGTATCAAAGGTACAAAGCAAGATCCAAAAAAAACAAGCTGCAATGCCCTGGGCTTCAAAAAACACAAAGCTACAAAATGCACAAGTGTACCAATTTCTATAAGATTTGAAAGGCAAAACAGACTTACCTCTCAGTCCAGTTGTCTATTAGAGAACAGGAACCCACAATGTCAATGTCAGTCCACTTCACTAGCAGATGATGTGCTTTGAAGAACCACTAGAGGTACTCCAACATTGAACTTGCTCTAATTACAATGATAAACCGTCAAAAACACCAAAAAAAAGCTCACAGGTTAAGGCGAGTAACAGTTTACATGAACCTTAATCTTTCATTCAAACAGATGCAAAGTGACCAATGCATAGATCACGTGTCAAATACCAAGAAGTACATCTCTCAACTGTCTTCAAAGTCTCAAAATAAAGTGCATGAATATTTACAGTAAGCAGAGATAACCTTACAGACCTGCATGTGTAAACACTGCTTATCACTAGCAAAAACCGCGGCCATAAGCAGTCTACAAATTTAAAATGGGAAACTCTGTACAATGAAATTATGGAACAAAATTTGCATTAAAGGAATAGGGACCTGAAAAGGAAAATTTGCTTTAAATGTAAATGCCCTCAGGCCACCTACAATGTAGTAGTGTAGAAATGTAGCATTGATTGCATCACTTGCTCACCAATGGATCTTCTGCAGTGAACGGGTGCCGTCAGAATGAAAGTCCAAACAGATGATAAAAACATCACAATGATCCACACCACTCAAGTCCATCAATTAACATTGTGTGAAGACAAATGCTGTATGTTTGTGAGAATCAAAATGATTTTTAACGGCTGTTGGGTCTCATTCTGACGGCACCCATTCACTGCAGAGGATCCACTGGTTAACAAGTGAGGCAATGCTACATTTCTCCATAGGATGAAGAAACAAACTCATCTACATCTTTGATGGTGGATATATTTAGCAAGTTTTCATTTTTAGGTGAACGATTCCTTTAAATTCTAAATCTAGCAGAGGCAAACATAAGAGACCTTTTGAGAGACAAATTACAGTAAATCCTATATATATATATATATATATATACACACAAATATGTGAGCCTGGACCACAGAACCAGTCATAAGTGTCTATTTTTCAAAATGAGATTTGTACATAATCTGAAAGCTGAATAAATAAGCTTTCCATTGACATATGGTTTATTAATATGTCACTATTTGGCCGAGATACAACTATTTGAAAAATCTGGAATGGGAAAAAAATAAAATAAAAAAAATTCTAAATGGAGAAAAATCACCTTCGAAGTTGTCCTGATGAATTCTTAGCAATGCATATTACAAATCAAAAACTACGTTTTGATACATTTACAGTAGGAAATGTACTAAATCTCTTCATGCAACATGATCTTTACTTAATATCCTAATGATTTTTGGCATAAAAGAAAAAACGATAATTATGACCCATGCAGTGTTTTGCGATTGCTACAAATATACCCCAGCGACTTAAGACTGGTCTTGTGCTCCAGGGTCACAAAAGAGCAGGGATGTCAGATAGACATTACAAATGCAGAATATCTTTATCATTTACCAACCATAAAAAAATTCATTAATTTGACTCGAAAACAAAATTGAGAATGTTTCACAGATTTGAACTGTATAGCTCCAATTACAATCAAGAAAACTAATAAAAAAGTTATGGAAAATGTAACCCTGCAGGAACTGCCAATTGATTTGGAATATGAACAGCAATTAACAGAACTACTCAAACTAATCCATATTGTATTAAAACTCTTAAAATTAGGCAAAATTTGAAAAGGCACAATGTTTATAGAAAGTAAATGTGTCAACCTGAAATGTGGTTCTTAAACCAGTTATCCTGATATCTAAGTAGGACAAGTTTTGAAAATACACAATTATGAACAACTAAATAAATAAAGTTGGCTAAACGTAACCTAAACTATCAGATCAAGTATGGACAAGCAACAAGTACACACTTTATTACAACACATTCCATTTAATAATCAAGGCAAAAGACACTTACACATTATATGGATGAGGGGAAAAGGGAAGAAACATGAAACCAAAAAAAGTTGATCCTATAAAAACAAACCTAGCTAACTGACAATTTACAACATCATAGCTGTGAGAAAGTGGTTTTGTTTCTCGAACAAGCAGGCAAATAATTCTCTTTCACTGAACTGACTTTAGCACAGAGCTAATTTGAAATAAAAGTAAAAACTAAAAAGAGCGGTCAGGAATTAAGAGTGAGTTTATAATATTTTACAGAACTCTACTTTAGCTCTGCAGAGTGTGTCTGGAGTCCGGCGCTCTCCGTGACTGTGCGATAAGGGACGCTGTCGACATGAATCCATGATGCTCCCGACGTCTCTCCTCCTCCTCTTGCGTTCGACTGAAAGGTGTCAAAATGAAGGTGGCAGTTTGTTTTGGGGCACAGAACCCAGAAACACACACAGCTGCTTTCCCCTCTACATCTACACAAGCTCAGACCGTCCCCGACATACACAAGCATGCAAACAACTTTCAATTTTCAACAGCATCAAACTTAGTTATGACTGCTGTAATGGTCTAAAGCAGGGGTCGGCAACATATGGCATGCAGAGGGATAAATCAATGGCATGCGAGCAATAGGGAAAACTGCATACTGATGTACATTAAGGTAACAATTCCGTCACACTGCCTATAGGGAGTTTTCAGAGAGAGAGAGGGGTGTAAATGATCTGCGTCTGTCTCTCTCTACAAACAATGAAGCTGAGTTTAGTTAAACTAAACTGTCTTAATGCATTGGCCTCATCTCATACAAACACACAGTGGTGTTCAGAAAGTTCAAAACAATTTTAAATCTTCAGAAACTACCTGCATGAAAATGCCTATTGATTTTTTATTGTATCATTTAAAAATGTTTATGAACTGTATAAATACAGAATGCATGGGGGGAGGGGGTGATGGCACAGTGGTTAACCAGAAAAATAAAAAATGTCATTATGCCAAAAGGGTTGCCGACCCCTGGTCTAAAGCAATATTTAATTGTAGTAGTTACACAAAAGCACAGAATTTGGTAAAAGTACAACATAAACTGCAATCAAAAAAAAAAAAAAACTATTTTAGACAAGCCCCTGGATTCAGTGTATAAATAGTCTAAATAGACAACACAATCATAAAGACATTGGCATGCACAACTATGAAACACTGTACTCAACACCACAACTCAACTTTAAAGGAATAGTTCAACCAGGATTGAGAGTTTGTGGAATTTGATATCCAAGTTATAGAGGAGTTTATTTCTTCATCAGATTTGGAGAAATATAGCATTCCATCACTTGCTCACCAATGGATCCTCTGCAGTGAATGGGTGCCGTCACAATGAGAGTCCAAATCACTGGACGTAAATCCACACCACTCCCGTCGATCAGTTAACAAAAACAATTCAATGGTAAAGAAATGTAACTTCAAACATGTCCTTTATCTGAAATATTGATTCCTCCAATGAAAAAGTAATTTGTCTGAATGGGAATAGAAATAAGCACAGATCAAGCAATGCTTACTAGTGAAAATGGTCCAAAAAAACAAAAAACAAATGTGAAGGTGGATTTTAAAGTGAGAGGACAGTAGCAGTGGACCTTCACTAGAGGAAGCGTTATTATGGACTCATACTTTAGTTGTTAAAATAAGGAAGCAACAGTCTAAAGTTATAAAAACATCTTTATAGATTTGTTTCTTATGAAGCTTGATGTTTTAATCAGCTTTTTGACTCATTCTGACGGCACCCATTCACTGCAGAGCATCCATTTGTTGAGCAAGTGATGCTAAATTTCTCCAAATCTGATGAAGAAACAAACTCATCTACATCCTGGATGGCTTAAAACACATTTTCAGCTCATTTAAAATTTTGGATATTAATCTTGTATGATGTCTATTATTTGTCAATGACAAAGATAAAATTAATAGTATTTTAGTATCGAAACTGTAATCCATGTTGATCAATAGGCAAAATATGCCTTATATGAAAAATATAGCTTTTAGTTCCATCGAGAAAGCAATCAACCAAATCAAATCAGCATCAGTACTACCAACACAAGATCTGAATGAGTGAGATTTGAAATACATTTGGTAGTGTTGTATTTTTTAAGTACATTTTAGCCAAAAAACTAAAGAAAATAATACAGGTTTGGAACAAGATGAGGATTAAAAAAAAAAGGAAAAAAAAATTTTATGTTAAAGTTGAAAAACTGCAATAAAAAGTGCATGCTTAAGTTGCATCTGTAGAATAAGAGGTTATGGATATATGCAATTTAAATTGCATAAAAATCCCTATATGATACTGAATGTCATGAATTTGGTTGATTGATTTTTCTCAATGTAAAACATGTATAACCTCTTATGATTTCAAACAAGGTTAAACAGTAATTACTTTTGAGTGTTTTGTTTTTCCACAGGTAAAATAAATAATAAAAGCAGATGTGATCTACTTCAAATCACTCATTTTGAAGAATTCATATCTATATGTAATGGAAAACCACATCTAACAGGGTGTCAAAAACAACATTCAAATGGACAATAAGTCCACATAGTAAACTGCCAAAATACAAAGATATTTAAAAACGACACATTTTATGATGGCTTTTAATGAATTTCTGAATGAATCGATAATCCAATCATTTAAGATTCTTTAGAGCATTTAACTAGTTGTTCAACTTCAACTCAACAAAACTGCAAATGCAAACCTGTATTTCTTTTTTCTACAACAGGAAAAATACTAACTCTTAAAATCTTAATTTTAAAGCACAAAGTATAGTGTCCACTTTACCTCTTGAGAACAAGCATCAAATCCACATTTCAAATTCAATCCACCCCCAATGCAAAGAGCAATTGTTTTTAAGATGCAACTATTTACAATTTTTTACCATTTTAAGCATCATTTCTACTGAACAGAAATTAAATTTCTAAGTTCTGTACCAAATTGCTTTATTCTAGTGATTCACTAGACACTGGAGATACAGTACACAGGGATGGACGAAATTCAGCAACTAGTCATACTTTACCCTTCTGTTAGTCAGGAAAAATCGACAAAAAATAAAACGTACATAAGATGCGATTTCCTATTAAAACATTAGTTTGTGTCTTTAGTCATTCACGGGTATTTCCGCCCATTTTAATACAAGAAATAATTAGCAAGATAGACATGAACACATGGAAATTCTTGCACTGTAGTTTGTGTTTGGAATTACAATTAACGATAATGATCCCAGAAACACAAGTTTGTCCAATCCTGTGACAATCTTATAAAGCACAATAGTGAACAGAGGAAGAGGGGTGTGATTTATTACCATGTCAGGACCATTACTTCAGAAAAACACAAATAACCTAGGAACAGTCATTTCTGCAGAACTCCAGACAGATAGGCACTACATCCAAAAATCCCAATAAATCCCCTGGAACAGGGCTCTACGCATGGAGCAAATGCTTTCAATTCATTTAAGTTTGCAGTGCTTAAATGTTCTATTCAAAATCTCGAACCCGATGCATACTTTAGACTAAAAACACGTATTTAAAAGTGCAACATGATTTCTGAATTAATAACAGCGGAACAAAACAAAATGCAAATTGTGCATTGCTGACTTTCTCTGAATGGTGTTGCTACAATTCTAGGTTGTACAGTTGAGAAGAGAGAAAAACTAAAATCAACACCTGAATAATTGGCAATTTTTTCGATAGGAGGAGGCCAGAACAACAATTTGGAGGCTATCAGAATTACATTTAACAAAACTAACAATGCAGTTGTGCATTTACAATCCATTTGCTAAACCCGAGTTGCCATTTTAGTTGAACTGAACTGTTGAACTTGAAGAGCATTTTTTGTGCATCTAAATCTAGCATATGTGCGGTCACTCACAATGCATCACACATGATATTACAGTGTCCTCAGCATTTACATACAAATTATGTACAAATTTACATTTACGTACAAATTTAGCCTGTAGAAAACATCACACAGCAGAGCCATGAAGCAACAGGTTAGACAGTAATGAGTTTCTAAAATCAGACCAACAGGGTTTGAACTGAGGGCATGTGCTGCATTCATTTAAATATTGATCGTGAAAATATTAAATATCTGTTGCATATTAAATCAAACTAAAATAATTAAAATCACAAACATGGGTGTTTACCTAGAGAATAAAAAAAAAGCATAAAAATGCTAAAAATGTTAGCTCTGGAAAAGCAATATAGCAGTTCTTCATTCATTAAGCATTAAAGGAGCAGATAAAAAATAAATGCATAATTGGTGTTACTATGACACTGTAGTTTCACTTTTATTTTACATTTAAAGACAAACATTAAAAATGGTGAAGAACTGCTACATCTGCAGCATCTAAGAGGATGTAACACTAACAAACATGGAAAATAAGCGAATAACGATATGAACTGAGAACATGTCAATTTGACTAGCTATTAAAATTCTGCAAATGTGACTGAAATACTAGGATTAATAAAATGACCCTTGACAGTGAAAATACATTTAGCTTGTTCTGACAAAGGACATTCATAATGCGTTGTTTTTTTTCTTTTTCAATTATACTGTACAGATGTGCTCAACATAAAAAATGTAATTTGTCTACACCATGACAACTCAAACTGACAGACTACAAGCTTCATGTTTTTAAATGCCAAAGCAGATCAATTTGACTCCATTCATTTGCTTTTCACAACAAATCACTGAGGTACTGAACCAGAACTAGGACAACCTTTGTTAACATCAAACCCGTCTGCAGGAATGTCAACGCACAACTGGAGAAACGATTTTGCTCTTTTCAATACATTCATTTTCTCAAACTCAACCAACTTCAACCAATTTTCTATACATTTATGGTCACATGTTCAATTTATATTTCATAATCTCAATTCTAAAGGCATGAAACATCCTGAATTTAATTTTTTTGGCAAACAATTGGTCAATTAGGCAAAATAAGGAGTGAAGTGTTGTTTGACATTGGCATAGTCTCAAAACTAGCAGCAAATCTCAGTTAAATGGACAAATAAGTGCAGTTTAAATGCAAAAGCATATATACTTTTTTTTTTAAAAATAAAACGCTGAAATACACACAAAATCCATTCAAAGACAAACTAGATATCATCAACTGTGGGACAGTTTAAGTTTGCAGGAGCTGATATTGCACATTAAACGGCTTCAAGACCAGGTACACAAGTTTTAAGGATCAGAGTACTCCGATCACACTACATTTGTTTAAAAAAAATAAATAAAAAAAAATTAGCTGTAGGGGAGAAAAAAAAAAAATTACAGTACTTGATTACATTATAGGTTGAGGGACTCACCTTTTCTGATCACGTACCTGTGATCCCGATCTCTGCAGGATGAGATGCATGTACATCTGAATCCTTAAGATGAAAGAAAAACAAAGACAGAGACAAACAGGATACACACCTTCTCCAACTAACGGCGATACTCCCGCTCACGTTCTCGGTCTCTCTCGCGGTCACGTTCGCGGTCTCTCTCACGATGACGGTCCCTCTCGCGGCTGCGCTCTCTGTAATAGTCCTCGTGTCGGTCTCGGCTCCGAGACTTGCGGCGATGCTTCTCACGAGAGCGACTGTGGTCCCTCTCCCTGGACCGTTCCCGTCTGCGTTAGGTCGAAAAGCATTAAAGAGAATATGAAATCGCAAGTACTACTTTTGCAACGGATCAAAATAATTTGTATTGCATCAAATAATTTTTCATTTCTGAAATAATTTTTCAATGCACCAAATAAAAGTGGTTGCAATGCAAATATTTTTACATGCGGTGAATTTTGTAATACGTCAAATAATTTTGCATACATAAAATAAGTTGGCATGTATGACATTTTGCAATACATTTAACACTATATTGATGTATTATTTTTGCATTGCATCATTTTCACATGCATGAAATAATTCACCAATACAGGCTAAATTATACATTGCAAAACTATTTGAGGTACGGCAACAATTTTGTGCATTCATTTTTGCATCCATTATTTTTTTGTTGAACCAAATAATTAAGCAATGCATGTTTTTCATGCATCAAATTTTGCAATGCATTAATAGGCTACATTAAATAATTTTGCATGCATTATTTTTGCATTCATTTTTACACACTGCACCAACTTATGATGCAATGCATCAATTTTACAATTTTAAGCAATTTCATTTTCATCGTTTTATACTTAAACATTCAACAGAATATAGTGGAACTGCATCGTTTTAATCTGAATTATCAATCAGATTTTTACTCTCACTCATTACTTTGGTTAAATAGGAAGAAAAGTGATCTCAAAATACATTTCACTCATGCAAACATGATGCATCCCCTACAGCAAACACAAAAATAAGGTGCAGATCCACAAGATCTTTACTTCAATGCAGATCCGTAGGATTTGGACTCTATTCCATGCAAGCAGTCCTGCAATGAGCTGATGAGGACTTTGCAGCGGTCATCAGCAGAAACCTTTGACTGCTTGATCAGAGAGATGGCGGTCACCAGAGTCTCTATAGCACTGCCGTAATCAGCTGCAAAAACAGAGTGTTTAGTTACCACCTGACAAACCAAACCAAAGATTTGTACTATGGGTTAAGTGTATGCACCTGCACTCGCGTCGGACACTGCCCTCGAGATAGCACTGCTGGATATCGCTCTGTTACGATTCATGATCTCCTCAAACTCCGCTTCACTCAGAGGAGCACGAGACGAATCCATGTCCCTAAAAGAGAAAAAGCAGATGCACTGGAATTTTAGAAACCAAAATTATTTGTAATAGGGGTGCTCCTATATGGATTTTGAGGCCGATCACAGAAAGCAGTATCTGCTTCCTGGTCTTGAAGCCTTATTTTTATCATGTACAATTATTTATAGTAATACTCCTATCAGGATTTTAGACATTTATTCAGGGCCTGGATTTTCATTCAAAATGCGGGGAATTGCTCTTGTAGGGGACTCTTGCGAGGAGGATTTATTTTTTATTTCTAAAGGGAATTTTCAAAAATATATATTTCTCACCTAAATGTTTGATTATGAAGTGCATTTTTGTATTTACACTCATGCTACTTAGACTATGCATTTTCTTTAAAGCATCCCATTTTTCATCAATTCCTTAAAACATTAAATATTTTCATGAATTAAGAATTCGTTCCATGTATTAAATTGTTCCCTCAATTCAGTTAAATCATGGGTTAAGGAACAAAAGTAATGAAACATGAATAGTTGCCACAAATTAATAAGTCTTAGGAACTAATTAACAAGTTGTAGGAATGAATAGACTATCTGCACTGTGTCCTGCAGCCCTGCAAAGCCCACATTATGAAATAATTATCTGGTGAAATGACTTCAGCCGAGCTCACACTACAGGAGTTTTAAAATCATAACCGATTTTGAAATCTGGTTGCACCACTCGTGATCTCGCAGCAGATAGTCACTGATTTTTCTTTTAGCGTGCTAGTAGCTTTCTGCACTCGGTGGATTCAAAACGGCGATTTCACTCCAGCGCTTTTAATTCTCCTTACGGTTGTGATGCGTTCGACACATTATACAGACAGTCGTGTTACTATAAAATGTCAAAAAAATGTTTTCTCTATCTCCATTATCCATTGAAGTCGTACATCAGCTGTTTTGCAGTTTTGTGCATTGGCTGTTAAAGTGCTGACGTAATCATATAGCCATCATCATCCAGATTTAAATTCTAAATTTCAAACATGTTTGATAATAATCAGGGTTGCCCTGATGTGTGTGCGAGCAGATCGGGAGGTGCAAGATTCGATCGGTGAACGCCTCACACTACCATATAATCCGTGCAGAACATCGGGACAGATCGAGGTTCTAGACTAGATGTTTGCTCCAATTCTCGGGAGGGCGAAATCAGGGCTAAAAATCCTGTAGTGTGAGCCAGGCTTTAGTTACTACATTTTTTTATTGCTTTCCATATTGAAGAACTTTGTGTTCTTTCTATTTTAATGTAGCCTACTTTTTAAGTTTAAATCACATTAAAAAGCCTAATTTGTACATTATGAATGAATGATGATGCATTTAGCTTATATACAGTCACCGTCACTCACAGCCACTAGTACGTGTTTTGCGCACGAGCCGCACGCAGCCAAATTATCAGTATTGTTATAGTTAAAATACATGTTGCATGCTTCAGAATAAAGACCACAAAGCTTTATAGTATTTAAAATATAAAATATGAAGTTACAATGATTATTGTAGTTACAATTATTGATATTTTTGTAATAGTTAATGTGCAGCATGTTTCCACATAAAAACAGTAAAAAAAGAAAAGAAAAAAAAAAGTGCAATAAAACCGTTTTAATTTCTTTTATGATGGCTTAAAACACTTCATGTTATTAATGTTTTAAAAACAGATAATAAGTTATAATTATACTGCTACAAGTAGTTAATATTTTAAATACATTTTTACTTAGATTTAATTAACATTTTCATTTAGCAATAACAAACTACTATTTTTACTACAACTATTATTATTGTTAGTATTTCTACTTAACCAAATTTTGCAGCCATACAATCATGGAGCTTAACAAAATTACTGTAAAATAAGTTGCGTTTTAAATAATTGACATTAATGAAACAATGTGTTACTTTAATAAATTTAGCAGTGATTAAACCTGGAGCTTGTTGCGCTTGACAAAAAAAAAAAAAAAATTATATTTGAAATTGTGCAGCCCTACAATATAATCTAACCAGTTCAGTTTCGACCGGTGTGGACGGAGACCTTGTTAGGTGTGAGATTAACAGTGCAGTGAAGGGGAGGTGTTCATTACCTGCCACCAGGGCCAAAGTCTCTGTCGTATGGAGGGGGGCGGCCGTACATGTCACCCGGCGGTGGGCCCCTGCTGTCGGACGAGGGCATGTTGTTGTTTCCGGGTGGTGGGAAAAAGGCCGGGTTGACGTGAGGGGCCGGCGGTGGACCTCCAGGCGGGGGTCCCTGCATATGAGGTGGAGGTGCAAGGCCAAGCGGGGGTCCTAAGGGCCCAGGTGGACGGAGAGGAAAGGGTCCCGGAGGGGGAAGACCCTGCTGAGGTGGAAGGGGGCCTGGAGGAGGCCCGTATCCAGGTGGGGGAGGCCCAGGAGGCATCGGACCCATAGGAGGTTGACCAAACTGACCAGGAAACATGACGGGTGGAGGAGGACGGTCTCCTCTATTAGGAGGACCTCCGAGGGGCGGCAGCAGACCTTGCCCAGGTAGAGGGGGGCCAGGGGGTCCTGGAGGCCCAGGTGGGCCTGAGGGGGGACGCGGCGGGCCTTGCATACCTGCAAAGGGAGGGTTTGAAAATTAACTAAATTTACATAGATCAAAGACAGCAGGCGAACCCATTTGACTTGACTCTGAATTACACTTAATATTTATTCGTTTCATTTTAACATTGATTTTAGTAAGAGCTTAATGTTTTCAATAATTTAAGTACCCGTATTTTTCGGACTATAAGTCTCACCGGAGTATAAGTCGCATCAGTCCAAAAATATGTCATGAGGAAAAAAAACATAAGTCGCATTCATCTAGAACCAAGAGAAAACATTACCGTCTACAGCCGCGAGAGGGCGCTCTATGTTTTCAGAGTAGACTACAGGAGCACTGAGCAGCATAGAGCGCCCACTCGCGGCTGGAGACGGTAATGTCTTCTCTTGGTTCATGTCAAATTAATTTTGATAAATAGGTCGCACCTGACTATAAGTTGCAGGACCAGCCAAACTATGAAAAAAAGGGCGACTTATAGTCCGGAATATATGGTACTTTATTTTTTATTTTAAAGTAATTAATTGACTATTTTTACATTTATATGATTGATTTATGAATTAGCTTTATCAACTTACAAACCCAATTTTGTAGTTCATTAACATCAATTTGAAGCCTAAAAAATAGGGCAAAATGCCAAAAAATAAACAAAGATGCCCCACAAAGTCAAGATACAGAGGCAAAAAATGCCCCTGCACAAATTAAAATTACTAAACTAGACTAGAGCAATACGAGATTAATAAAATGCTGATTATGACATTACATTTAGATCTGCTCATGCTGCAGTCATCAAACACTTTCTTCATTGTTTTTTTTTGCATTTGTAAAAAATTGCAACTAATGCAATTGATAAAAATTAAGTTGACCATGAATTCAATTTATAAGACATGCTTTATGATGAAAAAATGAATCTATTAAAATGGAACAAACCAATTAAAACAGAACTTGATTAAAAATAAAATACATTTGAGGGGAAAAAATAAAACAATTAAATATACTTTAAGTCTATTTAATGCAATTGTTGTGTAAATGTGCCACCTTAGGCAATTTAAAGACAGCTTTTGTGAATGTTGATAAATTTCTAATTAGCAACAGTCTAAAGAATTCTTCAATACTGAATTAATTTAAATATGACAAAAAAAAATACAAATGTAATAAAAAAACTTATTAAAACTGACCATTCAAAAATAAAACAATACACCTGTTAAATCTCATCCGGGGGGGAAATATAGACCCTTCACAGAAAAGCTAATTTCTGCTCTTGCTCTAAGATAGACTCATACCTTGGAAGTGTGGTGGAGGTCCACCAGGTCCACCTGATCCAGGAAAGCGGTCTCCTCCTGGGCCAGGAGGGGTGGGAAAGCGCCCACGATTCTTGCCAGGAGGAAATCCACTGCGAGATCCTGAGCCTGGAGGCCCGGCCTTCCCCTCTCCGGACATCTGCCCGGACTGTATGCCTGAGTGGACAAAAACTGATCATAAAACACCTGCAGCGCAAACACAGCAGCAAGTTCACAAAACTCTGTTCAATCCGTAGATGTGTTGAATTTCCTGTGAATTTGAGTCTCACTTTTTCGCGACTGCATCTCAAACTGGCTGAGCGACTGTTTGTTGCAAGGAGTGACGATTGGGTTTTGTCCGTGCAGCTCCCGTTTGGACAGCAGGTCTATCAGCTTCCTGGACGATGAGTCTGAACCCACGCAGACCAGAGCAAACCTGTGGAGCACAGAGAGGTCATGTTTGATGCTGATCTCTATAAAAACCATGTAACCGAGCATCACAACAGGGTTGATCTGTATATTTATACAGACCTAGGAGACAAAACTCAGGCTTCACTTACCCTTTTGACTGTCCATTTGCTCGATTCTCAAAAAACTTGATCTCCAGCACATCATTGATGCCTACTGAGCGAATAGCATCGGTCAAATCTTCATCAGTGGTCCACTGTAAAGAGGAAAACAAATATTAATTACATTATGCGTGTAATAAATATACATATATTTATCTATCCATCTATACACACACATCTAGATAAACTAATAATACTATACACACACATATATATATATATATATATGTATGTATATATATATATATATATATATATATTTTTTTTTTTTTTGCTGTCAATCGATTAAAAACTTTAACTAGATTAATCACACATTTTTTCTGTGATTAATCGCAATTAATCGCAATAAAAAAAGAAATGTTTTTGTACGTTTTTAATATATTTTTTAATGTAATAATTTCACAGTTAATCAAATTAATGTAGAAACAACATAAAGACAGTATATTTTAAATACTTGTTTAAATGGCATCTTTTTATGAATGAAGGCCAGTATTACTGATATTAATACAGCTACTGATTTGTTTTTTACATTTATTATTAGGCTTCAAAAATATAACAGTTTTTAATTTAAGTAAACTTAAAACAATGCTAAGATAAACCCATAATAAATGTCATGTTTACTCCTGCCCTTCCTGTCTTAACAGTTAGGAAATATACAGAAATTTAATAAAGTTATCAAAGTTATATGCAGTCTGCACTGCATAAACTATAAATTAAACCGTTAATCCTTATTAAAGCTACAAAAGTTATTTAGTCAAGAGCAGCGAGTCATTTTCTCTGTTCCCTTTGTTCTTTAACTTTACTGACAGGAAGCTTTATTGGCTGCTGTCCCTTTAAGAGCAGACAGACACGCGGATCTCACTGTTTATATACTGTCTATGGATCTCGCCTCATTCTCTCACAACTATTTTTATTCATTTTAGACTTTATATAAATTATTTAAGATTGCTCTTATGAGGATAATCGACAAAACTGGCACTTTGGGATGTTTATTGTTAGTTCAAGCGCTTAAGAGAACTGGATTCTGGCGCCCTGTCTATGCATTGTGTGTGTGTGTGTGTATGTACGCGTGTATGTGTCTCATAAGGGCCTTAAAGCTGCCTCCTTAACGGACCCATACAATTCGAATGCAACATCCAATTTTTGACATCCCTAACGTGACATGGTAGCTCGATATAATAATACACATCCGATCATCTGATCACTTGAATGTCCAAACCATAAAACAAATACAACTGACAAAGCTAAGTGAAGACGCAAGGCCATCACTATATGTTGAACCGGTGTTCACCTCCGTGTTTTGCTTTTATGCCACTGACTGCACGGGGCAGTCATGTGGCTACACACGCGGTAGTATACTTTTAAGGGGGAATTATTAACAGGATTAAAAAAAACGAAATAACCGACATAGGAAAATTACGTTGGTTAGAGGTTCTGAATTTCGGTTTCGATTACTTTTCGATTAATCGTCCAGCCCTACTTGTGTGTTTTAACAGTATTAGCGCAATTGATAACAGTTCAGTAATCAGGTGCTGTTTGACAGGGTTTTTAGATGCACATGTTTAGAAAAAGCACACAACAGAACAGCATGAGAATGAAACGTTTAACCAGCAAGGCTTTAAAACAGATGCAAATAAGCGTGCACTCATCCGAAGCACGCAAACCAACGCCTCAGAGCATTATTTTACAAATATGTAGCTCTTTTTGAAGTATTGTGTTTGAATGGAAAATTCACACAAAAATTGTCAAAACGATATCCTATAGCAGACATAACTTGCTGAAAGTAATGCATCAGTGCATTCTCTTAAAGTGACAGAACTTTCATAATATTAATTATACAGCAACAAGGAAATCACTCACTGCTCGTGATTGAATAGCTTTTGTAACTTAAAGATCAATCTTTAACTTATACATTAAAATATGCAATGCTATTTTACATTTGATTACTTCATTCAATGTCTGTACCTAAAAACGAATGTTTAGACTTACCTAAAGACATTTTTTTTAAATCACCATTTATTTTATTTGTGTACCCCATTGTATTTATTTTTGCTGTTGCTTGTAGTCAGATTATTCTCATTTTCTTTATTTTTATTTGACAATATAACTTTTCCCTAAACATAGCACATACCGTACTGAAACTGTTCCACCCATAATAAATAAATAAATAGAGAGGGAGGGTACAAGACTGACCCATGTGAGGTTGCCGATGTACAGAGCGATTCGTTTGCCAGTGTAGGTGAAGACGACATTCGGTGGAGCTCCTTTGCTCCCTTCAGATCCCCCCGGCGCAGGCAGGTTGTCCAGGTAATCTCGGTCCTCAGGTGCGTCCCCGTTGTTGGCAGATGGTGAGCTGACATCATAAAGGTCAATCTGCTCATGAACAGGATATTCAGACTCCTGTGGCAGCAGAAAGACAAACACATGTTTCAGAAGTATTCACAGGACAGGCATCTCAACCATGAGCCATCACCGAGATACTAGTTCATTCTTTCCCCAGTTTAAGATTTAAGATTACATTTAAGATTACATTTCAGTAATGTTGTTGTGTTGGTCACTTAATGTATGATTATGAATAGAAATGTATGACTTAAAATACATAAATAAGCTTTATTTTTATGCATTAACTTATAACTTAACTTTTTAATTAATTTTTTTTTAGCAATCTAGTTTTGCCATTTTAATTCGTTTTAAATAATATACATTTTTTTAATTTTTATTCGTTTCAGTAAATTTGTGACGTGCTCATCATTTTGATTAGTTTCCTATATATATATATATATTAGTTTTTGTTTTGTATTTATTTTTAAGTAATTTTGTTGTCATTTTACTAGTCTCTTTTTTAATGTCTAAATTATTGCATTTTTATTTCAGTTTGTTATTTAGAACATTAAGTTAGTTAATTAATTACAATTAATTTTATTTCAAGTAATCAATTCTCTAACGGTTTCTGCAATCTCATAAAAGCATTATAAAACAAATACTAGATTAAAAGTTTAGAAAATGGTTCCTTTATTAATAAAGTATAAATGTACCAGGAATATTTTAAAACGCACAAAAATGTGCAAACTTTAAACGCAAATATTTCTAAATTACAAATAAATCCAGATTCCCTTTGAACTCCTGCTTGCGAAGCTAATTTGCATATTACGCAAACGAACGGCCCAGCGTCGCGTCTGTGCAAGAGTTAAACCTGCATCAGCTTACAAGCAATTCTTTGAGTTCTTTAAAACGTTAAATTTCAGGTGTATTAATCTTAATCATAAAGCATTGATTTGTCTGGTTGAAGCGCGCGGCCTACTAACGTTAGATCTCCACGAGCGCGAACAATGAACGCACGCGACGCAATGAATTCCGACTCTCGCCACAAACCTGCGCTCAAAAATACAAATAGTAACGTAATACAACTATTATATAGATACCCAACAACAAATAAGATGTGTAACCGAGTTAACCTTTTTTATAACCGTGTAAGTTACACAAACGCTGCTCGCTAGCTAGCTAACGTTAGCTGCTAGAGTTTGCAGACGCCCCAGTAAATCCCCAGAGAGCGCTGCATGTTTCTTGTGGGCTTATTTTCAGTCTGTACGTGCAACACTTAAAATAGTTATTATTAAGCAAGTTTAGATGCTCAGAGTGAACCTGACCTGATTAAATTCCTCTTCTACATCGGCGTAAATATCGATGTGGTCGACTCCGTCCGCCATTGTGTCCCCCTCCTCCTCGGTGCCCGCGCTGCGCGCGAAGAAGAGACGCCGATACGTGAAGCCAGGAACTCCCGCCCAAAAAAACCGACGACGTTCTGTGAGCTTCACGCATTTCAAAATAAAACGGAATTTTGAAGCGTGTGTGTTTTTTATTATTATTATTATTTTTATCACCTGTCACGTTGTGCTAAAATTGATTATATAATATTGTATTTATACATTTATAATAGTAGCTTAAAAAGAGACTGATTATGTTTAAATCTTTAAATTATTTTTATTTTTCAAAATCATTTGCTGGGTATCATAAAATTTTTATTTTAATCGAGCTTTTATACCTGCTAGTTAACTATATCAAATTCTAATAATGTTATCATAGCTCAATACTGACATTAAAACCCACTGTTTCAGAACAGAAACACATTTTCCAAGTAAACGTTTGTCGGAGCTCTTAATTTGCAACCGAAAACGGCGTCCTACATACAGAGGCTTTCTTCATAGAGAAACATGTATTTTGTGCTCAATGGCTGCTCCGAACAGTAATTCAGTTCAGTTCCAAACTGTAATGACTTCGTAGAAGCCAATACGACAAAAACATTGGACTCTCTGTGTACTATGTTTAAGAAGATGGCTGAATTTGGCCCAGATTCGGGGGGTCGGATGAAGGTAGGTTAGCGATCGTGATGCTAATGCTAATGTTCATGTACAATAACAGGGTTGATCGTGGATTTATGCGTTTATTATTATAATCCAGGGAGTGACTATCGTGAAACCTATCGTGTTTGGAAACGTTGCACGATATTTTGGCAAGAAAAGAGAAGACGATGGTCACACTCATCAGTGGACAGTTTATGTGAAGCCTTACAGAAATGAGGTTGACTCTTATTTCATTATAAGTGTTGGATATGAATGCTAAATTGAATATGTGTTATACTAACAAAGTGCTGTTTTGTTGTTTTTCCCCGCTGATATTCCCAGGATATGTCTGCTTATGTCAAAAAAATACAATTCAAACTGCATGAAAGTTACGGGAACCCTTTAAGAGGTGTGCAGTTCAGTTTATCTTATCTTATAGTGTAATATCAAAAATTAAAACTCGCTGATTTTAACTCACTCTTTGTATTATTAAAGTGGTTACGAAGCCTCCGTATGAGATTACTGAGACTGGATGGGGAGAGTTTGAGATCATCATAAAGATCTTCTTCATCGATCCAAATGAGAGACCGGTAAATTGCATTAAATTCCTTTTTTTTTTTTTTTACTTTGTGTAAATTAATGCAGGATCTTTAATCTTTTGGATGCCACAGATCCTCAAAACATAATCATCCTCATTGGACCCCTGTCCAAAAATATCAAATGTGTCTATGTACTATATTAATGTATAAAGATCCTGTTAAAACTGTGTAAAATATAATAATTATGTTACAAAAAATAAATAATAATAATTTAATAAATACAAAATGCAACATAAAATATTTAGTTTTAAATAAAATTGCTTTAAATTATGAAAATATTTAATATGTTACACTACAATTTTTACGCTGTATAGTAATGAACTGTAAGATGTTATTTAAATAAAAATTTATTAAATTTTTTAAATTAATTATTTTTTATTTAGCCATTTTCATTAATTCAATCAATTTTTACTTAGTATTTTAATATTTTATTCAGTTGTTTTTTTTTAAACCAAGTTTATATATCTATTTATTATTTTTTTCCAATTCTGTTAATTTTAATACATTTTATTGGATAATTTATAATTTATTAAATCTTATTTTTATTATATAGTATCATTTATACATTTGTAATTATTTAAATCAGATTTTATGTACTTTAATCAGTTGTCATTTGAATCAAATATATATATATATATATATATATATGCGTGTGTGTATTATATAATATATAATATGCATATATATACTTTTATTAGTAAAGTTCAATTATTAGTACAGTTTTTCTCTAAACTTTTCCATGGCACTGTATTGTAAAAGTGCTATAGAGCAGAAACTGCATTGAATAGCACCAGTCTGAAACCCTGTAAAACAGCAATGTTTTGATGGAGTTTTTGTCTTCAGGTCACGCTGTATCATCTGCTGAAGCTCTTCCAGTCAGACTCCAGCGCCATGCCGAAGAAGACCGTTGTGTCTGAGTTCTACGACGAGATGGTGATGTGATTTTAAACAGAAGAACACAACACGACGTTACAGTATTAACACAATCAATCCTAAAGCCTAAAATCTGTGTATCTGCAGATATTTCAAGACCCTACAGCCATGATGCAACAGCTCCTGAACACCACCAGACAGCTGACGTTAGGTGCCTACAAACACGAGACCGAGTGTGAGTGCTTTGCTTACCTTCACAGCATGTGAAAATACTGTGAATCAGACAGCGTACTTTATAGATACGAGAGTTACAGCAGTTCTAATCGTGCAAACAAATCATTCAGTTGCAGAGCTGGAGTTAAGGACACGAGAAAAAGTGGAAGCTGCAAAGAAGACGACGAGCCTGGAGATCACAGAGCTGAAGGAGCGACTGAAAGCCTCCAGAGAAAACATCAACTTCCTGAAGGGAGAGATCCGCAGACTGGAGGAGGAGGACCAGATGAAGGACCACTGAGGACTTCAGCATCATCAGACCAATGTCCTGTAGCGGGACGGTGAACACAAGCATGCGTGATTTAGTGGGATTGATCAGTTCACAGTTCTGGTTTAGCATAGTAAGTCAAGTATAGTAGTGAACAACTGTCAGAATGTGTGCAAATATGTGACTGTCTCTGGAACCTTTGTAGTTCTCACTGACTTGTTTTGTATCAATAATTTTTTTTTTTTTTTTTTTTTTGAAATATTGTCTGATTACTGTCCAGTTTTTTAAAAAAGTTGTTTTATTAAAACATTCTTTCAAGTAGCTTTACTAAATATCATCCCTAAATATTAGCCCATTCTGAAATATCACATATCTATGTATAATATAATTTTTTTTTTTATAAATATACATTTTTGAAAATAATTTAATTATTATTAACAATTTAACACAATTTTTTTAATAAAATAAAATTTTCAAATCAAATAATTTAATAAATGCTTTAAAAAGTTTTATCCTCCACTAGAGGCTGCTAAAGCACAAACACAGCATTGGACAAGGAAGATATTTCAAGCCACAGACGGTATTTAGTATCTCACATAATGTATCGTGACAATAAATTATCCTATATTAAAAAGATGATTTATTTATTTATTTGGATGCAAAAACATATATAGAGAATTTACAGGATAACTTTATAAAATTAAAAAATTTACTTGGCTTTAGTATTTGGCAAATAAGTTTATTTTTATTTTTCCGAGCACATAACAATATTTACAGTAGGAATTTCTTTAAAAATCCTCTACATTCCTCATTTGAAAAGTTTTTCTGTAGTTTTTCATACACATACAGTACACACACACGTGACCCGGATGCAGTAGTAATGGGCAGCTCGCTCTCTCTCTGTTTCTCTCTCTCTCTCTCTCTCGGGCCTGAGGAGAGTGAGAGCGGAGCTGCGCGAGCTTACACTGATTCTTCTCGAGCGCCTTGACTTTCTGTTGCTGCTCCTCCAAAATACCAAGTTTATTCCCATAGAAAGCGCTGCGAAAACTGCTCAGACTTCACAATCAGCATTGGATTATCATTTCAAAGCGTTTTCCCAGCTTTCTCCCCGATTTCTGGACTGCGAGACATGGATAGATGAAAAAGTTTGGCTGTTTTTGGTGTCTGAGGGAGTTCGAGAGCGATGAGTCCCGCGAAGAGATTTCACACATCTGACTGGAAAAACACTCATTTACTGCGCTCATCTGCACAATTAACCACTTATTAAACTCAGCCAGTGGAGATATGACTATAGTAAGTACTAATTTACCTCATATTTCATAAATCAAATATCTTCTGCTGTGGTTAGTTGTTAGCTGGCTAGGCAATTAGCATAGCAGCTTCGCAAACTATTATAGAATCCAAATCAACGAAGACTTTAGGTCTCATTAATTGTCATATTTTCTTCGCTTGGTATGTTAATGTGGTTCAAACACGGAGTTTAAAAGTTGTTTTTCCTCTGACGTAATAAAGTGACATCTTTGATGTGTGTGTGTGTGTATGTTCAGTTAAAATAGAGTCTATAAAAACATCCTGATAAAAGCTTACTAATATCTGATGTCTTCGTTCATATAAGCACAGTAAACAGTATTTCATAGGTAAAGTTAAATTAGTTTGTGTATTTATCCTGATAAGCGATGAGGATTTAATGCTGTGTGAATATAAAACAAAACATTTAATTATAATATGATTTTATGTCAAAGAGTACTGGTCTAATGGATTGGTTTACCAGGCTTGTTAGCTATAATTATATTAAAGTTACATTTTGTGGCATTTCAGATTTTTGGTTTTTAAATAAAACACACGATTCCCTAGTTTGACTTTCAGACGGTCCTCAAGAGTATGATTATTAATGAACAAACCTGATTATGATAACTGGCACAGCTTAACCGAGTCCCTTCATTCACATTTACTGCTCTTTGTATCCTTTACTCACATTTTATCAATATTTTGGATATGTAAACAAGGCAGTTCATGCTTAATTTGACTGTACATACAGCACATATCATAACTAACATGGCGTGATTCATAACGCTCATCAGCAGCATTGATCCTCTGAGCTCCTGGAGGCTTGTGTGTTTCCCAGATCCTCTCCTGAAGTCTGATAATGTGTCGTTTCTGGGAAGCAGCGGTCAGCAGTGATGCAGCACTTGTGTGTCTCCTTCACTTCTTCTGTGTGACTGAATGTTGAACAGATTCAGCAGCAGATTCCCCTTGTCTTTTGGGTTATTTTGGCGATAGAGTCGACCAATGTATGTGTAGGAGTAGGTATCGATTTACTTTGAAGTTCAGAATTGGAGATATTCCTCTCAACGGAGGACACATCAGGCTTTTTTCTAATGGGTGTGGTGTACTGTAGGTCACCACACCTGAATCAAGGCAGTAGATGCAGTCGTGATTGCACAAAGTGAAGGAGCTGTGGGTGTGATGACCGAGAGCATCACCACCCATAGGATAAAGCTTTGGCAGAAGGCACTAATGCTGCCTCGTGCTGATGAATGTCAGGATCCAGGTGGAAAAAGCAGAGTAAAGACAGGTCTGTTTCCACACATGCTCCCTCAAATCTGTGTGTGTGCCGACAGGGTGACTGTGTTTCTCCTGTTTACCCAGTGAGTCAGAGCTGCCTTTGTGATTTCCCGTGCAATTGCATTTGACGGTTTCTCTGACGCACTTTGTGCCATGTATACTCTTATCAGCGAAATGATGCTTTGAATGCATTAAGTTGTCTGCATTAATATAAGTATACACTTACGCCAACGTCATGCAGTTTGGTGTGCTCATATTGTGTTAAGTTGCTTTCATTTGTGCATTTAAAACTTTAGGGCTTGTTCCAGTTGTTGGGTTTCTGTTCTTTTAAACACACTGAAGATGAATGGTGCAGAATCACTTTTTACTTAGAAATTACTAATAGATTTTAAAATCAGTTACAAAAAAACATTTAAATGAATAGCTCACCCAAAATGAAAGCAAGGTGATTATATATATCTTCAACTAGAAAAGATTTAAAGAAAGTTAGCATTCCATCACTTGCTTACCAATGGGTGCCGTCAGAATGAGAGTCCAAACAGCTGATAAAAACATCACAATAATCTACAAGTAATCCAAACCACTCCAATCTATCAGTTAATAACTTGTGAATCCAAAAGCTGCATATTTATAAGGGACAAATTTATAATCCACAAATTTTGTGGATTATTGTGATGTTTTTATCAGCTGTCTGGACTCTCATTCTGACGGCACCCATTCACTGCAGAGGGTCCATTGTTGAGCAAGTGATGGAATGCTACATTTCTCCAAATCTGATAAAGAAACAAAAATGAATCCTCATGTTGGATGGCCTGAGAGTGAGTAAATGTTTTAGCAAATGTTCAATTTTGGGTGAACTTGCTCTCTCTTCATGTTTTATCATCTGTTAATCGAGTTCTTGCTCGTTTAATTGCAGAAAGTTTTTTTCCCCACTCTGTAATGTGAAATGTGTTGATTTGAGGCCGTGTTAAATTGCAGATAATAGAGCAAAAGTTCTGAAGGCCGTCCAGTTCTTTTCAGAGGCTCGATGAAATAGCTTTGCTGCTCTTATGAAAACACTCACAACAGCTCTGCATTTTTTCTTTCATTCCTCCATCATAATAACCATGATGGAAGAATTGAGCTGAATCATCATCAGAATCATTCAGTGACGCGATGGACAACCAGAACTATTCAGCATTTAGCCTTCAGTTTGATTTGAGTTTGTGATTTTTATCCAAAAAGCACCTCGTCTTTGTTTGAGGAGCACATCTGAGCTCCTTTTAAGAGTTCTTTACTCAAAATTTTATTATTGATGCTGACAATTGCCACGTTAGTGTTATTTATTACTGCTTTATATATTACATGCTATTTAATTTATTACTGTTACTATTTTTTGTAAAAACCAAGTTAAAAACCATGAAAGCTGAAATATAGTAGGTTTTTTTTGTACTTTATTTCAGATAAAAAATTTTTTTTATATTATTATTATTTTGCAAAATGGAAATCAATGGGGTCTGTGTAGTTTGGGGTTCTTCAAAACATCTTCATAAGTTACCCAGATTTATAGACTCAAATTTGAGCGAATGTTGACTTTTGTGTGAACTATCTCTTTAAGGAATGACAGAGTGGGAGTTTAAGATCCGCCGCTGGACTCTCAGGCTTTACTCTCCCGGGTCATCGGCCGGCCTCTGTGTCCTCACTGACTCAGCTGACCTGTGCTTGATTTCTGTATTTCAGATGGACTTTCTCTATCTCCTCCCTGTTCTCTTGTCCTTTGTTGAGAAGGATCATGCAGTGAGGTCGGCCGCTCTCTTTCTGATCTTGCACCTCCCACACAAGCTTAAGCTTGTTTGCTATGTGAAGAGCTCATAGCCACTATTTCAGAGTTTCACTGGAGGCTCCACCTTTTCATCATTATATTTACACTTATGCATTTAGCAGACACTTTTATCCAAAGCGACTTACAAGTGCATTCAGGCTATACATTTTTATTTATTTTATGTAATGTTTTTTCCCTAAGAATTGAACCAACAACCTTTTGCTCTACCACTGAGGCACAGGAACACATCATACAGTAGCCCTATTTAAGGCCTGTATTACATTTATTTACTCTGTTTACAGGATGAAATGTGAACAATATTTCACCCCAAAGTGATAAATGTTGTTTTGCATAAAGACTTTTTTTTTTTTACCCACATTCTCACTACTGCAGTGCACAAATAAAAAAATTGTTTAAAATGTAATAACAATAATGTCAGGATGCAACAAAGAAATAAAAATGTATTAGTCTTAAAATAGGTTTCCTTTTTTCTTTCTCTGTTTAACTTTTTTAAAATATTAGATTTATTCACACTGTTTACAGGATGACTCTCGCATGCAACAAACCTAAACTAAATTAACTTATCTTAATATAAGGTTATTTTTAATGCACAGTTTATTTTATATTTAATTTTATTTTAGGCTGAAATATGACCTGAAATTGTTTTTGTAACATTATTACAATAAAGGAGATGGGATGTCTTACATTGTTAGTTATTATTATATTGGATTTACTGTTGTTATTATTACAGTTTTTTTTAATATGACCTAATTATTTTTTAAGTACTTTTGAGATAGAAATGATAGCTCAAACTAGCTGAAATAAAACACATATTTGTTAGAATTTTTATTTTTCCATTAACACAGATTTTTAATGGAACACAATTTAATTTCTAGTAGTGCTGGGCAATATCAAATATTAGTGATGATATCGCAATAATTTTGACGTGAATATCGGATATTTCAAATTTAAGCATACTTTCCCAAAAGAACGCACCGAGCGTCCAAAAACAGAAAGTGTTATTGCGGACTGATGTACACACCTCTACTTTGTGGTTGCCAGCTTTCAAGAGTTCAAATCCCCGAATCTGAGCTTCGCTGTTACATAGATACATTTTCTTACTGGTCTATTGCTTATTTTAAGGAATCGGGCAAACATGCGCAGATGATCAGATCATCACAGTATAAATTGTGAATTGCATGCACTAAAAAAGCCAGTAAGTGATCACTTAGTCTAGAGTTTTTTTTATTATTTAAATGGAAACATATCGAGATATATATCGAACAAGTACAACTTTTGACAATATCGAGAGATTTATATATATATATATATTGCCCAGCACTAAATTCAAGTAATAATTTTTATATATAAAACCTTTTTTTTTTAATAAGCATAAACTATATTCAAGAAATTATATACATGAACCATTCTGAATACTCAGATATTGTAAATATGTCTGCCTAGTAGTAGTGTGTCCATTTACACTCCTTTTTTTCCGCTCTCACCAGAGTTAGTAGAGTTAAAAAATAATCTTCTACATTCCTCCCCCGCTCTGACAGGCCGTCTCTCTTCCTCTGTGTTTCTGGTGGGAGTTAAAGTAAACTCTGGCGCTGGTTTGAAGTGTGCGAGTCGCTCAACGTTCACCAGCTGGCCATACTGGGAGCGCTGGGTTACCAGGTTGACCGGGTCGTGCGAGGAAGAACTTACACACTCTCTCTCCCTCTCTCGCTCGTATCGTATGCCAGAAGAGCACAATATAAGTGTACACACTGGTGAAAAGCTCTCTACCTCCCACCCATCCCACACAAACTCACAGCTGCTCTTACACACACTAACAGCACAACTGCAGATTTTTTAACAGGAAAAAGTCATGTTGGTTTAGTATGCCTCAGCTGCTTTAACTATTGCAGATGGGTTGTGTAACTCACATTCAGTGTTGTTGGGGGTTGTTTTCTTTTATATATTGCATAAATCCGTTGATGCTTTTGAGGTTGAGCACACGTTCATGTTGTAATCTGTCAAACTGACTGGCTTCTAGCAAGTTATATTAATTTGCACCAAAATAATACATTTAGATTTGACTCTTGTAGTGGTTGACCGATATATCGCCAGTGCCGATATATCGGCCAATATTTGGCATTTTTCAAATATCTGCATCGGCCGACAAGTTTTTATGCTTGGCCGATGTGTTTGAGGCGGACTTTTATTTTGACGCAGTGCTCACATTCTCCCTCTTATTTGCTGTCGTTGTCAGTTCTGCCTTATATAGATAGAAGTCTGTCTAATAATCCGGTAGAACTGTTGAACAAATTAAAAGATATACAAAAAGTATTATAATGATTGCTTTTATATTATTAATATCTCCATAACAGCACAGAGGATCCGCACTAAATTCGGGGAACCCTTCAGCTCGAGGAACCATCTGGAACGCAATCATAGTGTACGTCTAGAGGTCCTCTTTCGAATGAGACCACCTCTGCATCGATAAAAAAAAAAGAATAGCGTTGATTAAAAAAAGAAAAGTATGTATATATTGTTTATTTATATACTGTATTCTATATATAGTACCGGTCAAATGTTTGGACACGAATGGGAAAGTGTCTACAATATACTACTATAATATACTAGTGGTTAAACGGATCGTAGTACAGATCCAAGCCCCACGGTTCTGCACGCATGTGATCCACGGATTAATTGCAAAATTTAACCATAATAGAGTATAAGTTTCATTTTCATGAGTAATCATTTGTTCATTTTTACACACACAAGCGAACTTTAAACAATTCCAGAGATAAAAGGCGAAAGGGAACTTCGTTACTCGTGCACAGTTCTCTAGGCGCACAGTTGCACACACATGAAACACGCACACGCGTTTCAGACGGGGCTTGAACACCGGACTGAATCCCAGACACATACACATAAAACTATGACTAAATACCCATCTCAAAAATCATTCATGTAAACGCAGTCAGTTATGTCTCAAGTGAATGAAAACTGCTGATTTGTGATCCGTTGAACAAATATAATATATGCAAAGGATATCGGCCAATATATCGATATCGGCCTTTAAAAAAAAATAATAATAAAATAAATGTATCCCTAATATTGGTATCGTTGTTGGCCCCAAAAAACCCATATCGGTCGGGCTCTATTACAATGTCGTGTATCACATTTCTGAGTCTGTGATCAATAGATCTGATTTATTCTCCTGTGTTTCGAGCAAGAGCTACAGCCCTTTTCCTCTCAGAGTGTGTTGCCTGTCTGGACGGTTTTGCTGTCAGAGCCATTAAAGTAGAAATAAATCTCTATCTTAATGAGTGGGTGCGCCCGTGGCGCTTATTCTTTGCCAGTTGGAGACGAGCTGTCTGTCATATCTATAGCTCTTCTTCGGGAATAGATGCTTTTAAAGCAAGCATGCATTTCTGCATCCTATTTTTCCAAACCAGAAAGCCCAAGAAAGCCAGTGTTAAATGCTGTTTACATTCCAGTATGAAGGGAAGGAGTGTATGTGTATTTCAATCTGCCATGTGTTTTTCCCAGGGCTGGAATGCATGTTCAGGGGTGTGGGGTTAGTTCATACTAATCCTGCACTCATGACTCTTACAGCACATCCCTGCGCCATGCTAATGCATTCCTGCAGCTCCAACGGTAGAGAGCAGCGCTAGCAACACTACAGTCATGGGTTCGATTCCCAGGGAATGCGTGGACTGATAAAATGCATACCTTGAATGCAAAGTTGCTTTGGATAAATGTATCTGCCAAATATACAATGTAAACGTAATTCTGATCTAGAGTGTTTAAAGTAGGGCTTTACGATTTGGGAGAAAAATGGGGATTATATATTAATATGACTAATAATAATATTCATAATATTTGTTTATTGATTGAGACCAAATTCGACTGGGCATGCTCTCAATCAACTTCTGGGCCAAATCCTGACTGATAGCAACCCATTCTTTCATAATCACTTCAGTTTGTCAGAATTAGTTGGTTTTTGTTTGTCCACCCGCCTCTTGAGGATTGACCACAAGTTCTCAATGGGATTAAGATCTGGGGAGTTTCCAGGCCATGGACCCAAAATTTCAACATTCTGGTCCCCGAGTCACTTAGTTATCACTTTTGCCTTATGGCACGGTGCTCCATCGTGCTGGAAAATGCATTGTTCTTTACCAAACTGTTGTTGGATTGTTGGAAGAAGTTGCTGTTGGAAGGTGTTTTGGTACCATTCTTTATTCATGGCTGTGTTTTTGGGCAGAATTGTGAGTGAGCCCACTCCCTTGGATGAGAAGCAACCCCACACATGAATGGTGTCAGGATGCTTTACTGTTGGCATGACACAGGACTGATGGTAGCGCTCACCTTTTCTTCTCCGGACAAGCCTTTTTCCAGATGCCCCAAACAATCGGAAAGGGGCTTCATCTGAGAATATGACTTTGCCCCAGTCCTCAGCAGTCCATTCACTATACTTTCTGCAGAAGATCAATCTGTCCCTGATGTTTTTTTTTTTGGAGAGAAGTGGCTTCTTTGCTGCCCTTCTTGACACCAGGCCATCTTCCAAAAGTCTTGGCCTCACTGTGTGTGCAGATGCGCTCACACCTGCCTGCTGCCATTCCTGAGCAAGCTCTGCACTGGTGGCACTCCGATCCCGCAGCTGAATCCTCTTTAGGAGTCGATCCTGGCGCTTGCTGGACTTTCTTGGACGCCCTGAACCTCTTTCCTTGAAGTTCTTGATGATCCTATAAGTTGTTGATTTAGGTGCAATCTTAGTAGCCACAATATCCTTGCCTGTGAAGCCATTTTTATGCAACGCAATGATGGCTGCACGCGTTTTTTTGCAGGTCACCATGGTTTACAATGGAAGAACAATGATTTTAAGCATCACCCTCCTTTTAACATGTCAAGTCTGCCATTCTAACCCAATCAGCCTGACATAATGATCTCCAGCCTTGTGCTCGTCAACATTCTCACCTGAGTTAACAAGACAATTACTGAAATGATCTCAGCAGGTCCTTTAATGACAGCAATGAAATGCAGTGGAAAGGTTTTTTTGGGATTGTTAATTTTCATGGCAAAGAAGGACTATGCAATTCATCTGATCACTCTTCATAACATTCTGGAGTATATGCAAATTGCTATTATCAAAACTTATGAAACGCTGTTCATATTTTTATTCAAAAGTCAGAATCAAGATACATTTATTACTCTTATGTTTCTTATGATAACTGAGATAATGCTGCTAAATTTATTCTTTCCTTACCTGGAATGTCATTGCTCTAATTTATTTTTTATATTTTGATATTTCATATTTTGTTCAAATGTTTAATAGATCTGCTGTTCATATGTTCATTTATTAGTGTGTTATATGATTAGAATGTTGTCCCGGTTTTAAAATAAAGCACAGCAATGATATTTGAGAGTGTATTTTCCTTTTTCAGGAAAAGTATCGGAAAAGTATCGAAATCGCAATTCTTGACAAGATATCGGTATCGAAACAATAATTTTGGTATCGTGACAACACTATCGGATGCCCATTTTCCACAAGTAGATATGATTCTTTATGTGTCCTTTATGAGACTGATTATGGAATTCATTAATTTCGTTGAATGAGAAACGAACTGGGCGGGGGGTGTACGTCAAAGAAGGTGGAGTTTCAGAACACACCCAACGATTGCTTAACCATCATGCACCAATGGAAGCTCAAAGGTGTTTAGTAGCCAAAATGAACTCCCTCTGAAAGTTAGCTTTGGTCAGCTATTTCAAACTGCTGAAACAAACTTAGTTTCGCCCTGATTTTGTTCGAAATGACCTCATATAAGTTCTTCTTCGTTTTTGTTTAAAGTATATTGGGGCCGTTACACTATATTACAGTATATCAGGGGCGCATTCCCTTCAGAAACAAATGTAATCCACTACGTCTTCAGCGGCTCAGATGTCGGGAGTAAATGATGACTGCTGTGTTCATTATTACATCCAACAACAGAACACATCAATCGCTTATGAGTCAATCTGGTCTTCATCTGCTCCGGGAGTGAAACAATGGCAGACTGATGACAGTCACTCAGGGCAGGTCTAAGATAGGACGATAATGTCAATCAAACTATCGTGGGAGGGGCCTGGGTCTGTGTGAAATCACACAGACAAGAAGCTGAGATCAGCTTGATTTGAGAAAAGGGTTACAGTAGATTTTAGTAGATTAAAAAATAACCACTGGGTGGATGTTTATAATTTTAGGGTGGTTGTGTACACACACTGCCAACACACATTTCAGTTCAAACAACTTGTAAAAGTGCATGTCGCATCCCATGACCCCTTTAAATAAATTATAATAGATAAAAAATTAAACCAAATCAGAAAGTATTATTATTGTCATATAATGTTAAATAAAAATGAGTATAATTAGTGATAGTTATTATATGCTAATAATAATATCTTAATTATGTCAAACCATGTAGCTTTTATTTTGAAAAATAAAATTAAAATTAAAACATCACAGGGAGTCCTTAAAGATTTTCTGTTGTTGAAGACAACCGGTTTATTAACGCTTCTAATTAGGGCTGCAACTAACGATTATTTTGATAATCGATTAATCTGTTGATTATTTTTACGATTAATCGATTAATCGGTTTATGTACTTGTATTTTAGTTTTTTCCATTTTGTCCCCAAGTAAATTATTAATAAATGATCTTTATCCTTCAGCATAGATTTTTAAGAGATTTTAACCATTTTGCACTGTCATATCCTCATCAAAAATATACCTGGAGTTGTTTTATTGTGTTAGGAATTCTTTGTCAAACTCTTCTGCAATCAGAACACTGACCCATACTCTAGCAAATTTCACAAGGAGATTTCAAACAATGTTTTCACCATAGCAGTCCTTAGAGCTCCTAAAGTAGTTTAACATCCCGAACAAAGCTTATTAAGGAATCTTTCAGAACATATTTTCACGAAGAATAAGGATAAAACAATAAAATTGCAGTGCATTGTATTTTATTATTTACTGGGAAACAGCTTTATAGCTTTTGCTGTGAAATTGTAAACAATCCTTCAAAAAAAGTGCCAATGGTATGAAACCTGAATGGAACTCACAATTTAAAGTAAAATCCATCAGAAGGTTGTCCAGAAAAAAAAATTGGACACATAAAAAAACCTGCTGTGTGAAAAAGAGCAGTGAATACTTAGAAAAAAAGTGCATTTCAAATATCTTTAAACATTTACCTCTCTCATTCAGTCATAATTAGGCTGCACGACTGAATTATGAACTGGTAAACGACAAACTTATCACAGAACGTGTTTGTAAAGCTTTAAATGTTAACTGTTAAAAAGCAATGTTATCAGCTTTTACGACTAAACATTTGCAAACAACATTGTACTGGAGAATCTGCACAAATGAAAGTCTTAGGGGCCGTTCACATATCGCGCCTAAAAACGCGTGGAAAACGCTAGGCGCACCGCTTTCTCCTCCTTTCCAAAGCGCTCGGGCAGAAGCGCCCCCTGAGGCGTCTGCCTTTGCTAAGCAACCATGACGTGCTCTCTCCTTGAAGACGCGGAAATTTCAGCAAAGGATAAATGGATTTGCAGCTCAAAAAATCGCTTGCAGTAGCTCTGCTACTAAATTTATTTCAAAAGGGAAATCCATATACAACTATGATCAGCTGTTCCTTTGTTCCTCTTGACTGAGCTTTTAACGTTGTTACGGGAAAGGATGAAGCTGATTGGTTAGTTCTTGTCACATGACCCGCGGTGCGCTTGCCGCATTCTGAAAAGTTGAAATGTTTTTAACTCGATGCGGTGCGGTGTTGGAAATAACGAACTTGAGCGCGCAAAAGACACGATATGTGAACGTCCCCTTAAACAGTGCAGTAGTGCAGAGTTTACAGGTTACTCTTCTTTTTTGATGGCTCAAAGTAAATTACTCCCACATCATGCTGAATGCTGCAAAGACGCTGTTCGGGAAGCACGTGACATAAAACAAGGCCAGCTATTGGCTATTCGCTACTTCTCCTGTTGTACTGGCTGAGTAAAACCTCCGGTGGCTCATTACTGCCACACTTTGGTCACCGCAGATTTGAAATATGCACGAAATGAGCCGCTTACGGCAAATAGAAGTTATTTAGCAACGAATCGATGACTAAATTAGTTGACAACTATTTTAATAATCGATTTTAATCGATTAAATCGATTCGTTGTTTCAGCTCTACTTCTAATTACACATTTGGGAAGGTTGTGTGAAGTAGCATTTACTGCGAACTGAGACGCTCATGTTTAAATGAACACTGAGCCAAGCTTCACTCTGAAACATGCAGTCTATATATTTATTCAATACAATCACAGCCTTTGTGATTTGATTACATCCTTTGCACTAAAGCCACATCATGATTTCAATCAAGACATGGTAAAAACCACTCAGAATAACTTTGAACCAGATAGCAACACCCTGGAAAGCGGCATATGTGGCCTAGACACTAAAAGATTTTTCTCTGCCGAATAGTTGTGTTGCCTTATTTGTTTCTTCTGAATGCCCTTTTATTTATTCAGCAGATATAAATAGATGTAGTTTTTACTGGAATTTGTGAAGCTGTAAATAATAAAGAAGCTACAGTTCAGTTACCTGTCAGAGCTGTACGTATCAATTTATGCAATGGACCGCGAGTAACGAGCAAATTGGCAAGATGCAGAAGCAGACTGCGTGTGACGGCTTCACACGGCTGTTAATACGAGCTCTAACGTGCTGGTTAAGAGCTTCTCCTGACTCATTCTTTCCAGCACGCTGTTTATACTATTAGAATACTTTACGAATGCAGAATAAGACTTGAGTGCTCCAGTGACCCCACACCGTTCCCAGAATGCAAAGGCAGTGAGTCACAGATTGGCCAATGTGTGACAAGCCTCTGCAGCAGCAGTGCAGGAGGAGTGGGTGAGTCCCAGATCAACACAGACAGATAGAAAGGCAATTTTGCGGACCAAAAAATCTACCTCAGTTTCCACACCCTGTGCCCCGTGGAATGTGAACATTGTGCGGGGGAGAGACACAGTGGCTTCAGTCATCTCACGCTTGACACACACACACACACGAGTGAAGGGTGTGTGTGTGTGTGTGTGTGTGTTTGAGGGTGATGAAGTCAGAGGAGAGCAATCTTACCCGCAGCACTTCCCCTGTTTTTAGTGAAAGTGTTTGACTCGTCGTCCATCTTGTCGACTATGTAGTATGTATGTCTCATGACCCCTTGCCCTTCACGCTAAATGTGCCTGCTTTTCTTGCTCTGTCTTAAAACATTAATGTACGATTTAAGGGAAACATTTTTAATTGCAATTCAAAATGAAAAATAATCTCCAGTTTGCTTATTTGTAGGGTTACACAATTTGGTCTTAAATTTTTTACTCACAACTTTTTATTTATTATTATTACTAATTATTATATTTTATGTTTATTTTTTTATATTATATTATTTTACTGTTAATATTATTGTTATCATTACTGCTATTACTGCTTACCTTAAATAAAAAATATTAAAATAAGAAATTATATTGTGTTGCTTCACTGTAAGATAATTGAATATTAAAGAACAAGAAATATACTACAATATTAATACAAAAAATTTAAAATATTACAATTCTAATATCTTTAGTCTTAATTTCAAACATCATGAGCAGCTCATGTAGTGCAAATATTAATTTAATAATAAAAAATGAAATTCTTATTAATAATAAAGTACTAAATGAAAATGCAAAACTGAAATATTTATATTGTTATGTTTCACTAAAATAGAAAACGGAGTATTTAAGAAAAATAATGATAATGATCGTTTTATTTTAAAGAACAAACATAATGAGCTGTTCGTGTGAAAAACAACAACGCTTCATTCTGAAACATGCAGCGCAAATATTTACTTAAAAATAAATATTTGGCTCTTAAACTTGGTTTTATTTCAATTAATCGAGCATCCCAAATAATAGCTGATTTAGGCTTTTATGCTCAAAGTATTACTTGATATAAATACGTGTTCTTATTGAAACCAAATGATTATGATTTGATTTGTTAACAGATAATGAACATCTGCATTAATATGTCGATTTAGTATGTTTCTAGCATCATGGCATAAGAGTGTATGCTTTAGTAGAGTTGTGCTTAGTTTAATTTAAATGCAGTGAGAGACATAAATAACTCAACATTTTTCCATCGTGTGATCCTCACTGGTTTCATTCAGCATCAAACATATAACTGCATTCAACCCGTGCGTTCAAACGGCTCAGTATCAGAGTGGTACAGTTAGGGCTGTGATAACGACCTCCCAAAGCTGAGATGCTGCTGTAATATGACCCAGGCTCGGTTTAGCGGGGTATTGGGATGATAATTGCCTAAACATGAGTGAATCTCTGCGAGCTGCTGACTGATCGCTGCTAATCCGGCTGAGATGACGGTCTGCGCTCTGAGTTTTATCCTGGGTGTTTTGAGTTGAATACGTTAACTCGTATCAATCTAACCTGAATTGGAATTGCTAGTAAATTATACAAACAATTACAAAGTAATGGCAAATAACACACTCGATGAATGAAATGTTGAAGTATAAAGACTTAAGTATTGCCTTTGTAAATATTCTCCAATGAAAATATTAAAATTGATATTATTTCTATTTTGATATTTCATTGTAAAATAATTGTGCATTAAAGAAAAATATTACAATATTCTAAAAATTACAATACTAATGTTTTTTTGTCTTAATTTCTTAATTTTCAAACATCATGAGCTGGTCATTCACTACAATTACTTTATTAAATTAATTGTTATTAAATGTATCCTGAGCTCACTTGTATCCTGATTTAATATTTTATATTATTTTTATATTTTTCAAAATGCATACATATGCATGTATTTAATAATATACAGTAATAAATAAATATTAAACATAAATAATTATATTTCAAATATGTGTATATGTTTGAAATATATTTATAACATATTAAAAGTTTTTTTTAAAAGACAAACATTCACACACACTAAATTTTACTAAAATATGGTAAATGGAATTTGACATTTATAAAATATTTACGCATTTTATATATATATATATATATACGATATTATTTTAAATAGTATTTTTAAATGTAGTAATAATATTTAATAACTTCAATAGATAACATAATATATCAAAACCTTTTTTGGAGTGTGTGTGTGTGTGTGTGTGTGTTTATATACGTTATATTTAAAATATATTTCTGAAATAGACCATTATGAAAGTATTTCATACAACTTGTGTGCTTTGTTTTCTAATAGCTTTAACAAAAGTTATTCACATGAAATCACAGCTTCACACACATCTGAGGGTTTTGAAAGTTTTGATTCGTACACAAGTGAACATGATTTGTGCACGAGTTGTTCTGGTTGATGGAAGTTAAGCTGATGGGGAATGTGAGCAGGATGTGGGCTGTGGTCACATGACCTCCTCATACCTGCACAGGTGGGACACATTTCCTGTGAAATTGCTGCACCCTACATCCTACGCTCATGAAATATATAAGACAAACGAAGCGTTGATCATCTCACATAAAAGAGGAGTGACGATGTAACATGCTGTCCAGACTCGAGTGTGTGGTGTAAGAAATCATTTTTAGCATGTGTAACGTCTGATATCTGAGCGATCGGGCGTTTGTTTCCTGCAGGAAGATGAGCTGTAAACTAGAGCAGCTTTACTGGAGCTCATGAATTATTCACGTTTCATCCTCATGAGGGGCCATAATGAACTGAGCTGCAGATTCATATTTAACATTATCTGTTGCCTTTTTTGCTGCTATTTAAAAGAAAGGTTGAGCCAAGGTTTTTTTTATCCTAATCATTTACTTTTACAGGGATGCAAGAAGTTTTGGTATATCAGGGCAATTTTTTTTCACTACTGATTATGGCTTTTTACGCGTTTTTTTAAAGATGGCATTGCATTTAGTCCAGAAGTTTTTGAATGCAACAACATTTCATAAATGAAAACCTCCCAAGAAATCCATCGGATGAACCATGTGAGCCTAATTATACAGTAATGACAGATTAGATTTGCACTTCCCTATCATTAGATATGTAGCTGGAGTGCTCGACCTCTGAACCACAGACTAATGTTACTGATCACAGAAGGATCAGATGCACAACACCACAAACATCCTTTTGTTTAAACCAGCAAAAATGTCAAAAACAAGCTGCCGCAATGGGACGTTCTTGCCCTTTTTTCTGGAGATGTTCATGTAAATGTGTGCATGAATTATGAACGTGCGCAGGGCGGCCGTGGGACTCGAGTCAGAATCCAGTCTTTGCATATGCTTGATTTAAATCATCTACACTGGGGGAAAAAATTGGGTTTACTTTAAACGGTATTCAGTCAGGAATAGCTAGTAAATTTTACAAATAATTGCAAGGGAACAGCAAAAATTTTATTTTCTTGTAAATATACTCTATTTTTTCAGTTTTTTAAAATCTTTTTTTTTTATGTGTGTGTGTGCGTGTATCCTGAACTTAATACCTAGAATATAAATATAAATATATAAATGGCTAACAATATTTACTTAAAATAATTGATAATAAATATAAATAATACATCTGTTAAATATATTTAATACTTGGAATTATATATTTATTTACTGGATGTATATGCATTTAAAATAGAATAATTAGATATATTTATGTATATTTATATATATTTAATATAAAATAAATATTTATTTCTTGAAGTTATATATATAATTTCTCTGATCTATTCAGTAGAAACATGTGGTTTAAAATGTGCAACAAAGTGAGTCTCTAAGTTTGTTCTGTGTGTTTTGGTCCACAGGAAGTGGCTCTCTGTCCCGCTGGAGGTGTGATGTGGATCTGTGACACCGGTGTGTGTCCAGAGGAGCAGTTGTAGGTGATCACTGCAGCGCTCTCTGCTGGACCATCAGAGCAAACACACGTCTACAGAAACAGGACACGTTTAGGGCTGGGTGGATATTTTGGCTTTGAGATGATATCAATCTCTAAACAAACACACAGCTGTCTGATGTTTCTGAAGTGTTACTCTCTCCCCCTGTACTTCCCCATCTCATGTTTCTCTTTCCATATTGTCGTCCCTCATATTTTTTGTGCAGGGGTCCGATGGTGTGTTAAAGGCGCCATGGGGAGCTGCTGTAGCTGTCCCGATAAAGAGATCATCCCTGACAACCATCACAACAAATTCAAGGTGAGCATCTTTCGATCTAATGTCTGTGCTCTTCAGTATGGGGTGATGTTGGCGCAGTGGATAAGACACATGTCTTTGGTGTGAGAGACCCGGGTTCGAATCCACTGTGAGACACCAACGTGTCCCTGAGCAAGACACTTAACCCCTAGTTGCTCCAGAGGTGTGCGACCTCTGACATATATAGCAATTGTAAGTCGCTTTGGATAAAAGCGTCAGCTAAATGAATAAATGTAAATGTAAAGAGAGACAGAAGTTCTCATATCTGTCCTCCAAATCTTTTCTTATAAAACAGCAACAACAACAAAATAAATAATAATTATACATGATAGTTTTTATATCGTATTATTATATTAAAAACGTGTGTTTGTGTGTGTATACAGTATTGTCTCGTTTAGAAATTAAGGCATTTAAGTAGAATCAAAACACAAATTTAGTCTAAAGATTTGACTTGTCGTGTATGTGTCTGAAAAAAATATATATTTAAAAATTCAAACCATGTATTTGAAGCTGTGTTCAGAGGTGTGCAGATGCTGATGTGTGTGTGTGTGTAGGTGATAAACGTGGATGATGACGGTAATGAGCTGGGCTCGGGTGTGATGGAGTTGACGGAGGAAGAGCTGATTCTGCACACACGCAAACGAGACGCCGTGAAGTGGCCTTACCTTTGCCTGCGGCGATATGGCTACGACTCCAACCTCTTCTCCTTCGAGAGTGGCCGGCGCTGCCAAACCGGGCAAGGTGAGCAGATATATCAGGCATCTGCTGATAGATCCACTGATAGAGGCTCACGTGTGCGTCAGTGTGAGCCGCACTCAATGAAGAGTGTGAAGCCATGATCACTGTAGCCAATCACAGACTTATCTGTTGAGCACGAGAACACAGTGGCCAATCAACAGTGTTAACGAATCCGGTATAGTCTCATCTTTACATTTCTGTACTAAAGTTGGTACTTTTTGACACCCTTGCTATCAGATATGGTTGTCATGCACATTCATACTTCACTCTTCTCCTCTCAGGGATATTTGCGTTCAAGTGCGCGCGGGCAGAGGAGATCTTTAACATGCTGCAGGACATCATGCACAACAACAGCATCAGTGTGGTGGAGGAGCCGGTGCTGGAGCCCGAGCTTCCAGTGACGCCTCACACTCCTACCAGTAATAACACACACACACACGCTCGAGAGCTCACGCTCAGACTGGAGGCTCTCATTGACCCCTCCACTGCTCTCTCTGCAGCTCCTGGTTACTCCGTCCCGACGGTAGCCAATGGGATCGGCCGCTACCCATCATTCGGCGACGCCTCCTCGCGGCCGTCCAGCCGTCACCCTTCGGTGGGCAGCACTCGTTTACCCTCAGTAGGGGAGGAGTCCACACACCCACTGCTGCTCGACGAGACGGTACGCAACACACACACTGAACTACATTAGTTAGATATAATAAAACATTATACATTTTTTATAATTTTAATTATAATGTTATCGTTTTAGATTTTATAATATTAAATAATATTAAAATAAATTATTGTATATTTTATATATGTAAGTATTGAGTATTACTTTGTGTTTTTCATGAGTTAAGTATTTTTTTTATTTTAAGTATAATATGAATTTATTATTGATTGATTGATTGAAGTATTTATTTTATTGTGTCATTTATAAATGGATAATTTAATGCTGTTTTGGCAGCAAATTTTGTGCAGACAAGTGCTGCTCATATTTAATAAGAATCAATAAAAATCTTTTCTGTATCTGATGATCGATTTCTGCGCAGGTGCACACTTATGTCAACACGACGGGTCTACAAGAGGAGCGGACCTCTCGGGGCGGTAGCCACGCCCCTCTAGAGCTCCGGACGTCCAATCCAGAGAGTGCAGCCCCAGCATCGCCCAATGAGCTGGAGCCACACGTGCTTCTAGAGCTGGAGGCTGTAAAGTTTGTTTTAGGCCCCACGCCTGTCCAGAGACAGATGCTGCTCAAGGAGAGACAGCAAGAGCTGGGCGAGCAGGACACAGTAGCGGTGGGCCCAAGCACTAACGCCGCTTCTCCCGCAAAAACTGTAAACGGCGGCACAGACTGCGACACGGGCTACGACAGCGACGAGCGCAAGGAGACGCCGCATGAGACTCATAACGGAGGATCTGGAGCGAGACGCAACAGACCTCCCGTTCCGCTCCCAGACGCCCACAACGCTAACAACTCAGCCCAGCGGCGGACCGCGCTGCTCAACTACGAGAACCTCCCGGCGCTGCCGCCCGTCTGGGAGACCCGCAAACCCAACAGCGAGGACGTGGAGGAACTCAAATCTCCGTCTCTGAATGGCTTCCACTCATTCGATCACAACTATGTGAACACGGAGAATGTCACGGTGCCGCTCAGCGCACACAAACTCCACAGCACTCAGCCCACCGTATTCAACTTCGACCTCCGCAGGCTCGGCCAGCTCAACTACATCGAGGTGGAGATGGACAAAGTGTCAGACTCCAGCGGGCCGCACACCCCCAAAACACCCTCCACGCCCCTGCCGCCCACCCCCACGCGCCGGACGGAGCTGTACGCCGTCATCGACATTGAGCGCACCGCAGCCATGTCCAGCCTGCAGAAAGCCCAGCCGCGGGACGACGGCACATCCAGGAAAACACGACACAACAGTACCGACCTGCCCATGTGACCCGAGCAGCCAGAACACAGTGTGTCTCTCCAAAACACGTCTTGGTCACATTTCACTACTGAATATAGACACATAAATCATTATATTCCAAATGAAGCCTGTTTTATGCATGCACACTTTTTCACCATTCTTACCAAAGCTGCTTTATTTGAACAAAAATAGAGGGAACATTTTGAAATAATATTACAATTTTGAGTAAGTGTGAATATCTGTTCTAATGTAATTTATTGCTGTGTATTTTCAGCATCATTACTACAGTCTTCAGTGTCACAGGATCTTCAGAAATCATTCCAATATACTGATTTGCTGCTCGGTTATTATCAGTATGTTTTTGTTGCTTAATATTTTTGTGGAAACCGTAAAACATTTTCTTTATCACAATTCTATAATGAATAGAAAGTTCAAAAGAACAGCATTTATTTGAAATCTAATTATTTAGCTAACATTATAAAAAAAAGTGCAAGTTAATAATAAAAAATTATTACTATTTTTAGTACTATAAATTTGTTTACCCACTACAAACTTATTAATGGTAGTATGTCAGTTTCCAAAAATTATTGAGCAGCACAACTGTTTTCAACACTGATAATAATCAGAAATGTTTATTTTACAGCAAATCAGTATATTAAAATGATTTCTGAAGATCATGTGACACTGAAGACTGCAGTAATGATGCTGAAAATACAGCTTTGATCACAGAAATAAAATACTTTTTAACATATAATCACACAGTAAATAGTTATTTAAAATAGTAATAATATTTCATAATATTGCTCTTTTTACAGTTTTTTTATGCAGCCTTGGTGATTAAAAAAAATGATTTTCAAAAATTGTCCATTTTACAATCTCAAGTTTTTCAAACACTAACAAGCTTCAGTTTTGTTATGGAAAATATGTTCATATTTTTTTTTAATTTATTATTATTTGGGGTGAAATATGACCTAGAAGGGACACGTTTTGTGAGATTCGCTCGTATATAGGAGATATAAAAGCGCAGGTCTGAGATGGTCAAGTCAAACAGGTACAGATGAGGAAACACTGCGATGGTTCAGCAGACCTCATTCACCAATGCTGTGATGTTTGAAGTGTTCGAGATTCTTGTGGTTACTGCGTCGATGTAAGTCACTCGTTTTGCACTTGAGAGCAATAAAAGATGCTCACTACGGTATTCTAGAATCACATGGTACACTGCAGTCACTTTAAACGCTCGCTGTCCCTCCACAGCCCTTCTGCTAGCGTGAGCCCAGAGGAGTGTTTTCAGCCGTACGCTCGCGTCTGTCGACCAAACACACGTCTCAGAGCAGCTCTTTTCTTTCACACGCCTCTCAGTTGCTAAGAAACCCTGATATCTGATAAGCGTTTGGTGCTTTAAAAGGGTTTTCAGGTGTAGAAATATTAATGATGCACTGTGCATATCCGACTGTATTGGTAATGGACAATATTATCAGCCTGTACTGGAAGAGGATAAAATCAGGGCTTATTTTTCCCTCAACTTAAACCGATTTCCCAAAAATAAAAGTAATAAAAAAATAAATAGCCTACACGGTTTAAGAAATATTTTTTTTATAACAGGTTGCAAATATACTTAACTATAGTGTTATTACACATGAAAGAAATCGAATTTTACATGAAAAGGATAATACTTTAATTTGAGGTTCCTTGTCATTTGAAAAAAAAAAACACTGAAAAAAAATGGCCAAGAAATAAGTTTCTTTAAAATCTTTTAACAAGCATCTTTATTAATTTTTTGAACACAAAAAAACTACTCTGAAACAAATGGTGTACAAACATTTTTATATATATATATATATATATATATATATATATATATATATATATATATATATATATAGTTTATAGTTTATACTAAAAATCTGGGCATAGAAACAAAAACAGAAAATAGTTTTCACTCAGAAAATGTATACATTTCTGAATTACAAAGAAATGGCAAATTAAACATGAAATTGTAGTAGAAAGCCTAAAATAGTATTTGTTTGTTAAACATACTCTAATATTCTGTCCTTTACGACTCCAAAAAAATCTTCTTTACAGTGTATATTCATAATATTGGCCATGTATCAGATGAACTGAATCAGTGCGTCCCTGTCAAACACTAATGTGATGCGAGACGTTTCACAAACACACATCAGTGTTGTAAAGATGGATAACAGAAACATTCAGATCCTCACATGCTTTCAGAAGGAGCTGGAGGATGTTTGCAGAGCGCCAAATGTGATTGTATCGCTCGTCTGCACGCGCTCCGATGTTCAGAGGGGTTTCCAAACAAAACACAAATCTGTTAATGAGCAGACGGACTGATCTAGACGGCCGCTTTATGTAAAGTTTCTATTGTAAAGTTTATCGTATGCTCAAGTTGCATTATTATCATGTTACTTTCTACCTTTTTGAGAGAGTGTGCAAATATAGGAACATTCACATGTACAAAACAACACTTAGTAGGTTTAGAAAGAAAATAAATGTGTAAAAATCAAGATCATTTGCCAAATCTGAGGAATTGAATGATTGTCGGGATCTTTCAGGTGCGTGTGTGTGTGCGTGTGTGTGTGTGTGCGCGCGCGGTTACATTCCTAAGCGAGTATTTCACCATTATGGACGTTGTACTGAAACTAGTTTTGATATTTGCATTTGATATATTGGGTATTGATATCAGTTTAGTAAAATGTTTGTATTTTTTTGAAAAAAGACAGAATATTGTGTATTTTGTGATATGTACACCATTACATCCCTGCCATCGGTGCCAACTCTATTTTTGTAGCATGGCAAAAAAATCATTAAAAGTTTAAATGGAACTCCTGTCTGTTTCTTAAAGTCTCCATTACAAAGATTCACTTCAGAAACCTCTAAAAACAAATTCAATTTGTGGTCGTTTCTGTATTCGAAACTTATTCGAATACAGTTTTTATCAGTATTTTTATTTTTATACATTCCATTTTCATTTTAGTTCAAGTTAAAGTAGTTTAGACAAGGTTTCTTATATTTCTGTATAGTTTCAGTTTGTCATTTTAGCTAAATCAAGAAATGTTGCCTTTGGAACTAGCTGAAATAAAAATAAAAATGTATATGTTTAATTTTCATTTCTTTTTAGCGTTTAGTTGACTATAACCCTTTTCATGATTATAGAAGTTTACCAAACATTGACAATTTGCGCTTCTGAAAAACACAGAAATGTAAAAAGGGTTTATAATCTATATAATGTCATGGATTTACTACTGAAATCCAGCTAAAAAGATATTGTGCATATGAAAAACTTTCATGCTTTTTTTGTTTTGCAGCAGACTGTTATCAAAAACATCAATATGAATTTGGCATTTCTCTTATGGCATCTTCTCTCTACTTTTTGACATTTCATTACAGATGCATAGAAATTACAAGCTAATTTAATCCTAAATTTTTGGTTTCTGTGGTGTGGCAACATTTTTAAAGCACAAATATTGCATGTCATCCATCCATTTACACAGGAAACAAGTTTAATAAAAGAAAACTCAACTGTAGTATAATAAGTGGCATATTGGGGCAAAGTGATCTCTTTTCTCCAATAAAGAAACACAAACAGCAGCCAAAGCCAAAGCCGCATGGGGCAGTTCCAGCACTGAGCACCAGAGGGCAGTACAACACTCCACATCAAACTCAAACAGAAAGCGTCTCATTGGGTTTTAGAACAATAGTTTACATTTGCCTATATTTATGACTGTAAGTAATAACTAAAAATAGATTTTAAGCACTGGTCAGTTTGGGGCTATTTTACGTCCTGACTTTGTTTCTCCACTTACATTCACCAAAACTTATTTATATTCTGAAGGTTTTTAACTGTGAGGTTTGTTCATAATATATCATTCACTTCATATATACCAATAACATTTAACTCCTTAAAAACATGATTAAAATTATTTTACAGAGTGAAAAAAAGAGATATGAAAAACTAATACGTCATTACAATAAATGTTACCATTAGTATTAAATGCCACACAGTCCAAAACTTTAATTGAAAATGTGCGGAAAGAGAAACTGTTTCAGTACATTAAAAAACGAATACAAATATGTCTGGAAACTAGTAATTGTATCATAAATGATGTCAAACTCAACAGCACATGTGATCTTGTGCGTGTAGCTGAGTCAGATCAGAGCAGAGCATCATGGGAGGCTCATTATAAGAGTGATGCTGGATCTCTGACTTCACCAGCGATCTCATTGAATCAGTGGGTTATTTAAACACACAGAGGTGAGCTGAAACAGAAACACACCCTTTCTGCTCTCAGGACCTGTGTCTGTCACCTGGCAACCGTGCTGTTGCTTGGATACAACATGCCTCTCCTTGTTTCCTCGGGATCAGAAGTGGATGCACACGTCAGGAAACGCACGCAAACCTCCATCTGTGACGACAAGTCTGTAACTGTAACTCGTTTCTAGTTTCATGGTGGCCACTTTTGCTGTTTCACTGATTATAATGTTAGTGATCTGAACCTTATTATACTAAATCAAAAAAAAAAAAAAGCAATGCAGTAATTTCACTCAGAACACATTAGCAACTAAATATCAATGTACTGAACTGGCAACCACCCAAAAACACTTTCTACACCAACTTTTTGGTGCTTCTGATTGGTCTGAAACAGCCCTTGATTGTGTTGCAATCACTGTAACACAGCCTCACACTCTTCTTGCGCTGGGAAGTTTTGCTCGAGTGATGACAGATGGAAGGCCATTATACGAGCTCAGATCATTTGCATACAAACAGTGTTCCCCAACAGAGATGAATGAGAGTCCAGAGAGAGCAGACCTTCATGAAGGGTGAGAAGAGAAGGTCAAACCCATTCCAGCTTCATCGTCTGTGTTCGGTGTGTAAACAGTGTCCGAATCCTGTTGTTCAGCTTTATTTGCTCAGTTTTCAGTCAGCTGAAGACATGGATCATATTTCAAGGCTTCACGGGAGCAGAGGAACATTACGAAAGACGGGAAATAATGTTGTTTTCTAAGACGCCTTATTTTATAACGTATTCCTCGATGATCCTAATTGAAAAGGTGCATAAATGCAAAAAAGCATAATCATAATTGGAAAAAATAAAACATTAAAAACAGAATGAACAGTAAAATTGAATAAAATTTACAATTTACCAAATTAATTTGTATTAAAAACTTATGCTCATACTTTGGGTTAGACATTTGAGCAGATCTTGAATTAGGGTTATTAGCACTAACTAATTCAAAACATTTTTTGTTGTTGTTGTTGGAATTTAGTTCAAATTAAAATAAAAAGATTTTAAAAAATAACAAAATGAATATTAAAAATGTTGCCTTGGCATTTAATTTATAAGTTTAAGTTGAAGCACTAAAATGAGTTACTGAAAATTAATAACAAATATAAAGTTAACTAAAACTAAAACTGAAATTAAAGTAAATTAGACCTTATTAGTAATACTAAAAAATAATAATAATAATAAGACGAGCACAAAAAAAATGATTAAAAATAAAACTGAGAACTGAAAAAATAAAATAGTCATAAAAACTGTTTTGAAACTAAATAAAATAATACTGATTGCTGCAAGCTAACTCAAAAAGTTCACCAAAATGACTTAATCAAAAGAAACATATTTTTTTTAAAAAGTAAAAAAAAAAAAGTTGTGACTGAAAATATTAAGAGTTAAAAATTACAATTAAAAATTGTATTAAAAATTGACTATTTAAAAAAAAAAGATTAAAAGTAAAAATGTAAAAACATTTATGGGGTCATTATTATTATTATAAAAATATGTATTAATATGTATAATTAGTAAAATGTCATTCAGTATTGAAAAGTACGGGTAAAAAAGGTATTAAAAGTTTAATTATAAATGGACCAAATAAATAAGACAGGATGCATGAATTTAAACAACACTGAGCCAAACCTTCGCCAGATGTGAACTGATGTTCTGCAGTGCTGTGGATTACTGAGATGTTTTTATCAGCTGTTTGGACTCTCATTCTGACGGCACCCATTCACTGCAGAGCATCCATTTATGAACAATTGATGAATGCTACATTTCTCCAAATCTGATGAAGAAACAAACTCATCTACATCTTGGATAAATGTAAATTAGTGGGTGAACTATTCCTTTAAACAGCAGGAGGAAGCCCCGCTCGCTCTTTTCTTTTTCTGTTCTTTTAATAGCCTGCTATTTTCAGCCCGTGGAGGGATCGAGGGGGTTTTCCTCCTTCACTTATCAAGCGTGAGCAGACGTGTGATGGATTTCCGCCGGAGAGAAAACTCATTTGTGACATCACGCATCCGGCTCTGTATCCATGTGATGCGCTTTTATCCCAAATTAAAATCTCCGGAGTGGTTTTGTTTTCTGAGCCTCCAGTTCTTCTTCTTCGAGTCTCCAGATGGGCTTACGGGCCGCCTGCAAACTCTAAACTCCACTGGAGAAAAGTGGGATAACTAAAAGCCAACAGAAATGATAAATATGTGTTTCTTCAGAGCGTGTTTGGGGATTCAGCACACGTATGTGTTTAGACGCTCAAGCGCATCACAGCAGCTCTGTGGGGATATACATGGTTTCTATGGCAACAGTGTGTTGAGATCCCTTGAAGATGTCTGAAAGCGTTTCTGGAGGAAGCGGAACCCAAAAGCTGCTTGTTGCATTTCACAGTCAGTGCATAAACATTCAGCATGCACCACATCTGTGATATCATCCATCTCATGCTCTTGAAGGAATAGTTCAGCCAAAAAAGAACAATTGCTGAAGGTTTACTGACCCTCAGGTCATCCAAGATGTAGATGAGTTTGTTTCTTCATCAGATTTGGAGAAATGTAGCATTGCATCAGTGTCTCATCAATGGATGCTCTGCAGTGAATGGGTGCCGTCAGAATGAGAGTCCAGACAGCTGATAAAAACATCACAATAATCCACAGCACTCCAGAACATCAGTTGACGTCGTGGCCTAGTGGTTAGCGAATCGGACTCCCAATCGAAGGGTTGTGAGTTCGAGTCTCGGGCCGGCAGGAATTGTAGGTGGGGGGAGTGCATGTACAGTGCTCTCAATACCATGACTTAGGTGCCCTTGAGCAAGGCATCGAACCTCCAACTGCTCCCCGGGTGCCGCAGCATAAATGGCTGCCCACTGCTCCGGGTGTGTGCTCACAGTGTGTGTGTGTGTGTGTGTGTGTTCACTGCTCTGTGTGTGTGCTTTCGGATGGCTTAAATGCAGAGCACAAATTCTGAGTATGGGTCGCCATACTTGGCTGAATGTCACTTTCACGTCTGGAGAAGACAAAAGCTGCGTGTTTGTCAGAAACCAGTAAACTAATACTGAAATAAACACTACATATACACATTTAAAAGAAAAATAACTACTATATTATATTAAAATATTAAAATGAGAATGTATATAAAAATTTTTTCAAAATATAAATTAAAAGTATATTATCTTGATGTACTAAAATAACTGAATAATGAAATTAAAATAAAATAAAAATGACAAAAACTTTAAAATTAAAATATAAAATCTATAAAAATAATTCAATAAAATGTTAAAAAGTATATTATTTTGATGTGCTAAAATAATTGAAACCAAAACAGACATAAAAACCGCATAAATAACTACTAAACAATAACTAAAACTAATATTAAAATGACAAAAAATGTATTCAGAGGTATATTACCATCATAAAATGATATGAAATGTCCCAGTATAGAGTAAGGAATAGACAACCAGCAGGGTTTTACTGTAGCTTTTGTACAATTTTATTTTACTATGAAAATGACAATTGTTTTTAAGTGCAGCTGTGAAAGAACAAGTGATGCATACAGAGACTTTCTCCTTAAATCACTGGTGTGAAATCTGCCTCAAACGCTTCTGAATACTGAGGATTTGATCCCTGTGTGTGTGTGTGTGAGAGAGAGAGAGAGAGAGAGAGAGAGAGAGAGAGAGACTGCAATCGAGCTTTCATTTGTCAAATAAATTGGCCATAATCTGCACGGCTCGTGTGTTAAACATTAATTGGTTCATTAGTGAAACGCTTGTGATCTGTCTGAGTGTACACACGCTGCACACGCCGCTCCAGAAACTGTTTAGAGATAAATCAAAACTCACAGTACCGGTTAAAACACTGGATCAATTACAATCTTTTATAAGACGTTTTTGCAAGAAATCTCTTCTGCTCAGCAAGGCTGCATTCATTTGATCAGAAATACAGCAATAATTGTGAAATATTTGTACAAATTAAAATAGCTGTTATGGGAAGATCTGTTCAAATGTAATGTATTTCTGTGATGCTCCACTGTATTTCCAGCATCATTCCTCCAGTCTTCAGTGTCACATGATCTTCAGAAATCATGAAAATATGATGATTTACTGCTCAAGAAACATTTCTGAGTATTATTAATGTTGAAAACAGTTGTGCTGCTCACTATTTTTGTGGAAACTGTGATACATTGCTATTAAAAAAAAATGAATAAATAAATAGATAAATAAAAATTGATAAACTAATAAAGGCATTTATAATGTTGCAAAAAGATTTCGGTTTCAAATAAATGCTGATCTTATGAACTTTCCAGAATCCAGAAAAAAAATGATCATACTTTCCACAAAACCATTAAGAATGCTTGATACTATAAAATCATTTTATTTTAAACTTTAATCATTTTAATAATTAATAAATTACTAATAAATGTTTATATTTATTACTATTTATTCATTTAAAATATATTAGCTACTTGCCACCTTATTCGAATTCTACCTTAATATTTGTTATTGCTTATGTCTCTGTTGTCATTATTTGTATGAATACTTGCCAGTCAGCTTGTATTATTATAAGAGTGTGTTACAGATATTATATTAATAATTAATAATTATCAGAAATGTTAGAAAATATTTTAAAAAAAACAGCTATTAGAAATTGTAATAATATTTGACAATTTTAGTTGTATAACCCTAAGATCTTGTTGCGTTTATTTTGTATACTGTGTTAAAGTGAAGTCTAAAGGTTCAGAAGTATGGAAGGCATTTTCTGCCAAATTTAAATAAATAAATGAAATGATTAAAATTAAAACCAGATTAACTATTTCATTACAGAAAACTGTACGCAAAATATGTGACAGAATTGAGAATGAAATTAAATGATTTCATTTTCACGGTGACATACCTGTCAAATTGAAAAATAAAATGCAATTGCTGATTTCACATTTCATTTTCAATAGTCTCGAGGCAAGACTGCCAATATTAAAATGAAAAGCAAACGTGAAAAAGAAACTACACATACAGTTTTTACAAAGCTCTTTATTAACGCTCACGCAATAATAGTGACACAATTCAAATTTAAAAGTAAATTTTACTTGTCATTTTAATTCCTCTTTTATTTCACTGTTTTCATTTTCAAAGACAACCTGCATGCAAATTATATGTTAATGAGTGGGTGTGGCTTATTCAAGTAACGGCGCTAGAGACAAAAGTCTCGTGTGCATGAGTTGAATGGTGGTTGAAACAATGTGTGAAACGACATTAAAATGTGAATATATTGTAATCGAGACATGGCGAATCTGTTAGTGAGCTTTTGCGGGAAGCTGCTGCAAATGAAAACGAAAATGAAAACAGTGAAATAAAAGAGGAATTAAAATAAGTAAAATTTACATTTAAATTTGAATTGTGTCACTATTATTGCGTGAGCGTTAATAAAGAGCTTTGTAAAAACTGTATGTGTAGTTTCTTTTTCACGTTTGCTTTTCATTTTAATATTGGCAGTCTTGCCTCCAGACTATATTGAAAATGAAATGTGAAATCAGCAATTGCATTTTATTTTTCAATTTGACAGGTATGTCACCGTGAAAATGAAATCATTTAATTTCATTCTCAATTTTGTCACATATTTTGCGTACAGTTTTCTGTAATGAAATCGTTAATCTGGTTTTAATTTTAATTTTAATCATTTCATTTATTTATTTAAATTTGGCAGAAAATGCCTTCCATACAGAAGAGTGCCTGTCTGCTAGGTTTTTGTTTTGTATATTTACAGTAAAACACTGTATTTTGTTTGTGGTAAATCAGAAGCACAAATCAGCTGCGATGCTCCTGTAGTCGAACTCCTGATTATCTAATCATCATCAGCGAGTGGTTCAGAGATTCCTGAGCTAATATTTGCAGAGTTACACAGAGCTCTCCCACATTAAAACCTCCTCAAGAATACACAGCGCTCGCTCTCAGAGCAAGACGTGGAAAACCCAAAGTGACAAATGATGTGTTAAGTAACACACAGAGCGCTTTTTAGTTTTTACTGACTGCATCACTATAATCATAATCGGCCTTGACCTTTGGCTGCGCAAAATGAGACACACACACACACACACACACACACACATCTGAGTAATCTACAAACTTCACTTTCCAGCTGTCAATAATGCTATATCATGCAGAAATTCAGAATTGAATTTATTTTCATGTAGACTTTTCAATTTAAATACAACTGCATTTTTGTAGGATGTTTTGTTTTTCTTGGGAAAATTACAGTATTAAAAATATTTACACATTTTATCTCAAAAACATCTTTAAAAAATATTAATATAAAAAAAGAGTAACTTAAGAGTAATTAATTAATTGTATTTTAGTACAAACCTCACTTTTCAAACATCAGTAATGCAGTATAAAGTGGCATGTCGATATATCGCCTATACTTTGTAAATATATGAAAGTATATATCAGTAACAAATAGTTGATTTGAATAATTTGAATTTGAATGATTTGATGTATCGGGGCGATAAGCAAACGGAAGAGGGTCTAAAGTATCCGGGATGGAGGAGCAGACCTTCATGACTATTGATAAGAGGGCGACTGGACGAGGGTCATTCAGACAGGACGGTTTATTGTTCATAGGCACAGGGAGGATGACAGATTTTTTAAAGAAGGTGGAAACCACCGATGTAGCAAGAGACTCAATAAAGATTGATGTAAACAAACCGCAGAACACGAACACAGATACTCAAAGAGTTGTATCTTGGCCAAATATTGTCCGATCCTACACCATGGAAAGCTTATTTATTCAGCTTTCAGAGGATGTATACATATCAATTTAGAAAAAAATGCCACTTTAGACTGGATTTGTGGTCCAGGGTCACACACACACATATATATATATATATATTATATAAAATATTAATATTTTATTTATAAACATTTGTGTTTTTCTATTATAATACTATATTTTTTGTTGGGGAAACTACGAAGTAAAATATGTAATAATAATAATAATAATAATGCATGCTTATTAAACATTTTGGCTAAATCGTGTGGTGCTTTTGTCTAACAGTAAAAGCCTAGTATGCTGTTTAACACATTTTACCATGTTTAATTCTAATAAAATGCAATAAAATTCTTGGTTAAATGACTATTGACGTTTATGTATCAACCATAAGAAACAGCTTCATAAAAATGGTTTTGGACGTGGTATTGTCAAAAAAAGAAAAAAGAAAAGAAAAACAGATTATATAAATATGATGAAGCAATCAATGTGACAGAATAAACTCATATCCTCACTTTTTCAAGGGCAAGCAGTTACAGTGGCCACAAACTTGATTATGATTTGTTTAGCAGTCAGAAACTCTCCGACAGCTTGTGAATGTGTTACTGCTGACATCTTCTGCAGCTCCTTATGTCCGAGCTTCTGGACAGCAACGAATAACCGAACTACCAAACCTTCCCGTCAGTCAGAGGAAGCTCATATTTAACACTCGCTCATGATTAATCCATGAGGCACAAACACAACAGCATCAATACATCTTCAGCTGGAAGTCGCCAAGTGTTGCATAATAACGAGGTTTCGTGTTGAATGTTGTTTAATTCAGCTGTAGCGCGCTGACCTTTAACCTCACACTGACCTCCACACCTGCGCTTTCATCAAAACTCATTTCTCAGACAGGATTCTGAACAGCACGGATATACAACATGTGCACTGGAAAATAAATCAGTCAACACCAGCTGACCTTCTATCAATACTCTACATATTTCAGCCTTTTTCTTGATATTTACAGTTTGCATTTGCTCCGAATGGTTTAAATGGATCATTTCTTGTTTCCTATCACATGCAAATAAATGAATCGTGTTCATAGAACATCACCAGTATAACACACACCGAAGGGAATTAGTGTAGGGTTTACTATTAAACCATTTACTCCGAAACTGCTAGTAAATGTCACTAATATTCATGAAGAAACAGAAAGTAACACATTGAATTAAAGGTGATTTTTTTTCTTTTCAGTGTAACATAGGGCAAAAATATTTTAGTAATCCTTTTTTTAAAAGAGTACATAGTAAAATATGTAAGGAATGCCTGGAATTTAACAAAACGTCAAGAAAGAAAAAAGGTAATTGCAACTTTTAATCTCACAATTCTGACTTTTAGGAGTTTATATTTCTTTTAGTGTATATCTCACAATTCCGAGAAAAGTTAGAATTGCTAGAGAAAAAAAATAGAATTGTGAGGTGCAAACTAAGAATTCCAAGAGCAAAAAAATAAAAATAAAAATTGAAATAGGAGATGTAAATTCAGATGTCTACATGTTTGATCAGTGGCACAGGCAAACAGAGTCAGTTTTTAAATGATTCATTGAATCGATTGAACTGATTCACAGAATGAAGGACTGAACTACTGAAAGGTAAATCAGAGATGCTATTAAAATATATTAATGCAAGTCATTTTGAACTTAATAGTCATATAATAAGCACGTTTTACTAATAAAATAGTAATACTCACAATATTGCTTAATTTCAAGACTGCCTAAAAACAACTGCAAAAATGTAATATTCATATAGCGTCCAGCAAATGAATAAATAATGGTGATGTAGCTAGTATGGACAATGAGATGCGATCCTCGCTGATCCAGGACCAGTCTGACCCTTCAGAGACAAGCACAAACGTGATTATCTCACTCTATGTGAGAAGATGACAGTACAGCAGACAAGAACCAATCATCATCCATATCACCAGATATACACCAGATATGAAGAGGAGAAAGGAGAAAACTCCCCAGTTCTGTAAATCACACAAATGTCAATCCAGACTGCTACAGAACCAATATCTGAGCTGTCAGTTCAGTGAGGTTTTATCATGTCAGCTTCACGAATGCATGCTCCATCGGTTCCCTCTCTTTTTATCTTCATATCTCCATAGTAACCAGGCTACTTGCTTTACGGAGGACAATAGTGAAGCCTTGAGATGCTGCTAGTTCATTCTTTATTCTGAAAAGACTGTAACATCATAACTAAACTCAAACTGTGAAGGTCAACACATCACACACACACACACTCCGCGCTCAGGCTTTCTATGGCTGCCACAGCGTTCTGAAGAGTGTGCAAGTGTGTGTGTGTGTGTGTGTGTGAGTGAGTGAGTGAGTGTTTGTGCGCATGTGTGTGTGTGTGTGTATGTTTGTGTATGCATATGTGTGTGTGACTGAGTGAGTGAGTGAGTGAGTGTGTGTGGTCTCTGAATGACCTGTTTTCCAGTTTGTCCGTCAGGTCCGAGTCATCAGTCTCACTGACAGCCTGCAAGACGAGGCCTTTCTGTCTTTATCTGCATTTGTTCATTTGGGGCTAAAACACCTGTAATCGCTGCTCTGAATGTCTCAGGACTGCCATAATTGGTGTCTAAAAATTACAGAGCAAATATTTCATCCCTCCAGATGAGGCTCTGAGTGATCACACTGAGCTCAGGTCCACCTTCGTCTCAGATGTTTCTCTGAAATTCCTAAAATAGACTCAGATGGGTCAATAGTTGTCATCCAGTAAGGTTATAAAATGAATGTGGAGCAGTTCAGGTCATCTGAGTTCATATCAGGATGTCAGAGTTTGGATTAAAGACTTTTCTTAATAAATCCGTCGGAGATATTGATAGCTCATCTGATATTCTACAGCAGACACAATGAGAAACATTCTAGCAACCGCATAGGGTCTCACATCACAAACGTAGGAGATGCACTACGGACTGATTCTGGAGACGGCACTGAGGAAGTGTGTGACTGCATCACTGTGTTTGCACAGAGAAAGCATTAAACTTGTCCACCCCCGATTCTCTCCGCTATAAAAAGAAGGTGTTAATGACAGCAAAAGAGGAGGCCGGGCAGATGGCACAGCTCCTCCGTTTGCCAGAGCTGAAAATGATGCCTGTTAAGATACCATCGATGAAGGAGACGATCACAGTAACAAAACACGGACTCATACTGACCTCTGTGACAACCGTTAACCATTAGTGACCAAGTGAGACACACACACACACACACACACACACACACACACACACACACACACACACACACACATATATATATGTATGTGTGTGTGTGTAAAATTGTAATTTATATTCTACCTCAGTGGAAACTAATGCTTTATTAAATCCTAACTCCAGAGTTTGATGGACAGACACAGAATACATTAAAATAAAGTATGAAAGAAAAAAATGCATAAATAAAACACAGAATAAAAAAATCTAATAAAATATAATGGAAAATTAAATATAGTGGGGAAAGAAATAGAGAAATTCTGACATAAAAGGAATATATTTGTGGTTAATTACAATAAATTGCATTCATTAAATAATGTGAAGTACATATAAAATAAAATATGAAAGAAATAATGCCAAAATGATGTCATTGATATTTGTAGTCAATTAAAATTGGATCCATTAACGAATTTGATATACAGGCACAATAAAAAAATAAATAAAAAACATGTCTCTTTTAGACATTTATTCATTTGCTGCTTGTTTTCTTAAAAAAAAAAAACCAACTAACACTAGCTTTCTCCATTTTTTGTTTTCTATCTGTTTTCTTTTCATTTATTATACACTTAACAAAAGCAAAAAGACCTCTAACACTAACTTGCTCTTTTCTTTTCTATTCTATCAGTTTTATTTTGATTTATTATATTATTTAAAAGCCATTGCTATGTGTATTACGTTTAAGCTAACTGAGACTTGTTATAGCACTTGTACAGTATATCATTGCTTTTTGATTGCTTCCACTGTCCTCATTTGTAAGTCGCTTTGGATAAAAGTGTCTGCTAAATGAATAAATGTAAAATAAAATAAAATAAGACTGCAAAAATTATAATAAATAAATAAATAAAGGATAATATTTGTGGTCAATTAAAGATATTTCAATAAAGAAAGTCCCCAAACACCATAACATTAAACATGAATAAAGATTGTTTAAAAACACATAAAATAACACTTAATTTTTACATTTACACTCTTCCACTGCATGCTGGGAACTAGGAATCCATTAATTATTTGCACAATATGCAATAAAAAAGAACCACATTCAGAGTAAAATAAAATAAATGCTGTACTTTTAAAAACAGAACGTTTAACACTTAAATGCACATTATACACTTTAATCAAACTAAAAAGATAGAAATGTATTTAATTTCAGTATTTTTATGTCTGCATCATATTTCAAAATTAAATGCAATTATACTTTGCACAAAAATAAAATGATGGCTATTTTTCTCAACATGCATCAAATTTAAAAACGGGCTTTATTTTATTCGTGCAACTTGTGGATTATCCACTGACAAAGCTCTCGGTAGACTTTGGATCTGACAGAAGAAACGCTTCTGTTAATCATTCAAATGGGCAAAACCAACAATGATAATCTCAAAACAGGCAAATACTGGCCTGGCGATACATCAGTCCATTTTAATGCCAACTGCAGATAAAAGAATCATCTCTCCATTGTTTCTGTCTAAAGCCAGTTTACTTCCAGCTGCAGAAGCAGGTCAGTGAACGGCTCGTGATGGATGCAGCTGCTCTCGTGTAAAGATCCCGCAGATGTCTGCTCGAGAATTCTGCCGGAAACGACAAACACACATTTGCAGTCTGAAAAAGAAAAAAAGCCTGCTGTGTTTCTCTCATTGAGCCTCTCTTCTCTCACCTTCAACATCCAGCTAAAGTATTTAAGAAGCTTCATGAAATTTTCAGTCTCAGCCTGGCTCTTATACAACACTCTCCTTTTAACAGAGAGCAGAACTGAGCTAGACTCTTTTCTTCACCAACCATTACAACATGATGACGTGATCTCTGCTGTGAAACCAACGCACGGTGCACTAAAGATCCAAAACATCCTTATTCTGGGCAAATTTTAAAGCTGAATCGCATGACAATATTTAAAGCCTTATCCAGTCCACACTAACCTGTTTTTGCAGATTCATTCACTAGCTGCGCTGAATGATTCAGTTAGTGATTCATTAGAATGATTCAAATCAAGAACTCTTGAGACTTTCTGAATGATTCCTAAAAGGTTAAAATAACCTTTTGTAAGAATCATTTGTTTATGAAGTTCAGATCCTCGTTTGTTTGTTTGTTGTATTTTTGTCTTCTTTTTACGCTTAATTCAGACTGTAAACGTAACAAATCTAAAATATATACTGCATGTAACAATTTTGGAATAATTGCGATTTTTTTTTAATGTTTTTGAAAGGTCTCTTCTGCTAAAAAAAAATCCAGTAAAAACTGTAAAATTATGCAATATTATTACAATTGTAAATAACTGTTTTCTTTGTGGATATATTTGAACTTGTAATATATTCATGTGATCACAGCTGTATTTTCAGCATCATTACTCCAGACTTGTGTCACATGATCCTTCAGAAATAATTCTAATATGGTGATTTTGTTGAAGAATACAGTAAAACTAAAAATATTTTACAATATTACTGTTTTTACAGCCACAAATCTGTGTTGACTGATTCATAAATAAATTTTTCTTTTGCAGCTTTACTCAATAGCTGCTCTGAAAGATTCCATTCATTTCATGAGAAGTTCTTTTCTGGAATCATTCAAAAAGAGTTTTCAATCAGTGAAATGAATGGAATCTTTCAGAGCAGCTATTGAGTAAAGCTGCAAAAACAGCTAAAATAAAATACATCTTTTTACTGTAGCAGCTGCAATCAACACAGAGCTACGCAAAAGTGTGTTTACAGCATCATATTTAAATATGCATGAATATGAGCATGTCTAATTGTCTTGATTCTCATCTTGATATGCATGAAGCACCTCACAGCAGGGAATATTCAGCAGCATCACGTGTGTTGTTTAAGACACAGCGAGACAGCTGATGTGAAAGTCTTACAGGCAGCACTGGAACATTTCCTCACAGCCAGCGGCCAACATAGGTTTACTGAAAAAGTTTGCATAATTTTTGTATTATTATAATTGTGTGAAGTACATTTTGCTGTACAATAGTAATATGTTTCTGTCACGATTTCTCTAAGTTAAACCACAATTTTAAGAGTTGTCAGTTTGATTTGATGATAGCTTTCTATTGCTTCATATTTACTTTATAATTTCTTAACTCCTTATTAAAATAGCAATTAAGCTGATTAAGTGTGTAGCCCTACTTTTAATTTATTCATCCGAAATTTGCCAAATTCATAGAAATCTTAGGGTCTTAAATGTATTTTGCGTATTTCTGATGTACACAACACAGGGGATGCTCTCAATTGGTACAAAACTATAATATTTACCCAAACTATTACATTCAATGGCTACTGGTTTTCAGATATAATAGAAACAGACTCTCAGTTGCACGCTGCAGGAGATTCTCGCTCTGCTGCTCATCTGGTCGAGCGTCTATTAGCCTGAAGCTGCTATTCAACATCCATCTCTATCTTTCACCGCTCTCGGGTGATTTTGTTCAGATTGGATCTTAAAAGCCACTTAGTGCTGGATTTCCCGTGACTATGATAAAGGGAAATGCTTCCAGAAACTCTCGAGTTACGATTAGACACACTGCTGTTGGCTGGTTAAAGATCCCGCTGTCGCCAGCACTACAAATGATGCAATATCTCCTTTCTGGACCACTGAACACATACAGTACACACAGCAGCTTAAATCAGGCTCAAGAAGGCAGGACACACTGGAGTACATGTGAAGGAAGATAGATGCTACTTACACAGTGTAAACAGTAGATGGTTTGGATACTGTGAATCCAACGTATGCATTTATCTCTGATTTACAGGTATGCTATATTAAAACAAAAATACATAAATCAATGTAAGTTTCGTCAATTATCTAAATTGTCAGTGAGAGTGCATTCTCTTAATCAGTTTCTGAACAAAAACGATTGCGTGAATGATTCAGTGACTTACTCATAAGGCAAGGCACATTTTTAACAAATGAGTGTTTTTGAAGGAAGGAACTGTTTGTGAATGATTCAATGATTCACTCATAAACACAGTCACTTAGTTTCTTCCTGAATGAGTCAGTGTGTTTGAACAAATCATTTGTAAATGATTCAATGATTCCCTCATAAACACAGTCTCTTTCTGAATGAGTCAGTGTGTTTGAACAAACCATTTGTAAATTATTTAATGTTTCATTCATAAAGACAGTGACTTGCTTCATTCCTGAATAAATTAGTGTTTTTGAACAAATTGGTTGAACGAATGATTCAATGACTCACTCATATAGACAGCAACTTACCTCATTCTGAATGAATCAGCATGATTAAACTAAATGTTTGTGAGTGATTCAACGATTCACTAATAAAGAAAGTCACTTGCTTTGTTCCTGAATGAATCAGTGTTTCTGAACGAATCATATGTGAGTGATTCAATGATTCACACTCCTAAAGACGGTCACTTGTCGCCACCTAACAGTGTATTGATGTAACAATTTCACAAAGAAGGAAAATTGACAGTTTTGCCAGACTTTAAATTATCGTTCTTTGAACACATCTCATCCAAACACATTCAAGGAAGTAGTAGGTAGAACTTTTGATACTAACATTTTTCAAATCTATGGTTTGACCCGTGCTGAGACAGAGGTTTAATGGAGCTTTAAAGTGTCCACACATGGGACACCAAACCCTGCACATAAATCAGCCCGAGACACACACCTGCCCGCCTTCATGAGCCGCTTGTCCTCTGATGGGACGGTGAGGTAAATGCAAGTGACAAGGCTGATAAAACTAATGAATCCAGTCCATCAGAGCGGCTAAACGAAGCTAATTAAAGTCATTTACCCAGAAGGCTGAGCAGGCTGGAGAGCTGGATCTTTATAACAGCTCAAGCTTTCACACAACACACAGCACACACATGGAGAGGAGCGACACTGCTCTGAAATCCCTCATCAATGACCCTGAAATGTGTTTGTTAGTCAATAGGTCAGAGTTTTCATTTCAGCTCAATTAGCAGTGAAGATCAGTCAATTCATTCTAGTTCTTTTCTCATTGCTGCTGATTTGCAATCAATAAAAAGTCCATTAATCTCTGTTGAGTGTCAGTAATGTGATGGATAAGACATTATTCACTCTTACTGTCAAGGAAAGACAAAAAATCTTTTCACTTGGTCACCAGTCACTAATGTAATATTAGAATTGGCTTTGTTCAGTTTGATTTATGACCTGATGAAATCAAGTTTGACTTTAGCTTCATGTGTTTGACCATTGCTATGATTCACTTTCATTATTCTGCCAAGGCTTTTATTTTTATTTTATTCTGTATTATTCTATTACCATAACAGTAAAAACAAATTGTGAAATATTTGTACAAAATAAAAAGTCTATTTTAATTTTAATATATTGTAAATTGGAATTTATTTCTGTGATCGAAATAGAATTTTCAGCGTCATTACTTCAGTCTTCAGTGTCACATGATCTTCAGAAATCATTCTAACACTGATTTGTTGTTCAAAAAACATTTCTTGTTATTTATGTTTTATGTTATTCATGTTAAACATGTTTTTTTTTCAGGATTCTTTGAAGAACAGAAAGATTTTGGATCAATTTAATGCTTCCTTGAACAAAATAACTTATAAAAAAACAAAAAAAAAAACATCTTCTGTATGTTTCTTATGCAGTAAACACTTAAATGATGTAAAGGAAGCTAAAACTGGTTTTCTTGTGCTGGGTCTCAGGAGGATACGGGTGGACGGGCCGAGCGATTTGTCATGGACCAGGACGGTTCCTCCCTAAACTAATGGAGCAGGAGGAGAAGCACAGACTAATCGCACAATAAAACATGAAGTGTCACCAGTAAGAGCCGGAGGAGATCCTCTCAGAGCTGGAGTTATTAAACCAACCTTTACTTAACAAGAAAGTGTGTATATCAACAGTAAAAATACCATCATAAGTAACAAAAATGCATATACGCATAAATAAAAAAAAATAAAAATAATAATAAAAAAAAAAAATATATATATATATATAATTATATATATATATATATACACGCATGAAAAAGCTCAAAGCTGTTATTTTAGTACTATTTATACACCAATATACTTTTGTTTAATATTTTGAATTTTTATATTTTCAGTAGTCATTTGAATTTTAGTTCATATTTTTATAATTTGTTATATTTATTTATTAACTGTTATTAATATATATTTTCCATTTCAATTTATTATATTTATTTTAGTACAACAAATACTACTAAAACTGTACAAATAATGTACAAATATATAAAATATTTTAAATATATTTTTAAAAATCTAAATCAAAACTGACACAATCTCAAGTGGATGGTTACTTCAGTCACCGGGCTGCTAAATTGATCTGTGCGTCTGCTCATAACCAGAGAATGTGCGCACAGTTTTCTTTTGTAAAGCTCCCAGAGGACTGATTGCTGGAGGTAAAGTGTATCTGTGTCTGACTCACTCTGTGCATAAAGCGGCTTCTTTCAAAAGAAAAACACACAGAGCAGCACCTCACAGATGAGACGAGAAAACATTCATCTGACAGCACGCCACGCATTACGCTGACTGCAAATATTACTAATATCAGGGAGGCCAAAGTTTACTTCACTTATATATATAATGATTTTGTATATTTAAATATATACACACACACACAATCATATATATATATAAAATACATAATCATATATAATTCATATAATTTTAAATACACTTTTACAGTACAAATTAAAATATCATAAAATATACAATTAAAAATATATATAATTTAAATATTATAAATATATATAAATTTTTATAAATATATTTCTTAAATATATACTTTAATATATATATTCTATATTTAAAAATATTATTAGCAATTATTAAATAAGCAATAATGTATAATTTGCTTTATATAATATAATATTTATATATATTTTAGGTGTTTTGTCTTTCACCTCCTGAATATCATTTCAATTGAGGTTGCAAACAGGATGTGGATTTTCAATTCAGGTTTAAAATGTAAGGAAATAGAATAAAAAAAAGCTAAAATGAAAAGATTTTATAAGATGACTAGCAGTTGTGAAAGTCAAACATGTTGTGCTTCTTCTGGCAGTTTGTTTGGTCTGCGAGCGAGACGAGCTCGTCTGATGGCCTGCTGTTTGCTGCTCTAGATGAAGTGTGAACACGAGCAGACGTCTGGGAAACTGATGACAGGAGCCGGACAAGTCTATCATATGATGAACAGATTCAAGACCTGACGCCTCTTCACGTGGTCACAGACGTCCAGAAAAATCCCAGCTAGTAGAGAACGTTCCCAGAGCTTTGGTTAGTGTCTGGCAAGATCTCCTTAAAGTTATAAACAAATGTTCTTAGTAATTTTTGTTCAAAGTTCTCAAAATATTAGGATTTTTTATTTATTTATTTATACCTCATTCATAAAACATTTATTTCGGAAAAGTTTTAGTTATCAGAGATAAACATTCTTTAATTGTAATAAAAAATAAAAAATAAATAAATAAAAATCACTTCATGGAATTTTTTTTCCGGAAACATTTTAGCTTAGTTATATATGTCTGTTATATAGTCTAACGCTTAGACAAACTAATAATGTTAGCATTAATTTTTAGCATACAACATTTTTTTATTTATACTGTTCATGTATTTTTTCTGAAACATTTCAGTTTGACATTCATCTAATGTTTTTTTTAAGTGTTACTACTTGATTCTAAGTTTCCCGTAATTCTTGCAAAATGATCAAATGGAATGTTCCTTTAAAATTTAAACAGAATGTTCCATTAACGTTTTAAAGATCGAGATGCTTTAAACATTCAGAGAACATTCCGAAATAACCCTTTCATAACTTTTAGAACATTCCTAGCAGTTGAGCTCTGGTTGATGTGAAACATTTTTTATAAAGAGGTCATATAATGCGATTTCAATTCTTCCTTTCTCTTTGGAGTGTTACAAGCTCTTGGTGCATGAAGAAGATCTGTAAAGTAGCAAAGACTTAAAGTCTCAAATCCAAAGAGATATCCTTTATCAAAGTTAAGACTCTGCCACGCCCCCCTAAAACCCCTCGTTTAGACACGCCCCCACATGTCTACATCACTGTGTGGAAATATTTGCGTAATGCTGCCCAAATGTTCACGCAAAGAAAAAAGGCGTGGATTCAGTAACACAGTTAGTGTTGAAGCAGTCGTGTCAGGGAGATGTGTGTGGATCTAGACAAGAGCAAAAGCACTTTATTTGGTCTTCTGAAAGTAGATGCATTTAGGAATCTTTAAGATTACTTACAACAGAACAGCAATGCATTTTATGGACGGCCGTTTCCTAAACCTAGGAGAGGATGTACTTCTGACTTTGCTATGACAATCTTGCGCTTCTGAATCAGCTACTGGAAGTATGTTATTAGTTTAAGTATTTGCTATTGAATGATCAAATGCAGAGTTTGGTGTGTCGTGTGTGTGTGTGTGTGTGTGTGTTTGTGAGAGAGAGGGAGAGAGAGAGACAGGGTCACATCACAGTTGAGTCAGCGGTCTTAACCGTCCGTGGCTTGTGTTCTGCAAACACATACGAGCTTCATCACCGAGTCTGTCACGAGACTCTGTTCCTCTTTCGCGCTTGAATTGATGGTTAAACTAAGGACATTATTAACTGTCTTTCCATTTTGAAAGATGAAGCTCGTGATTATGGAAAAGGGCGCTACATTTCTGACGAGTGCCTGTGGTGTTCGGCCAATCACAATGCACTGGGTCAGTTGGCCAATCAGAGCAGACTAAGCTTGTCAGAAGGAGGGACTTTTAATTACGTCTGCGGAGAGTAATGGGTGTTGAAGCGCGTGATTGTTAATATGAGCCACACTGATCCTCTCAGCAGGATACTGTCATATTTCGGTCATGAAGCACTTACCTGAAGTCTACACTAATGGAGTAATGGCTCTCATGCTGTGATATTACACCACCGTTCATATAACATCACCTCAACATGGCCTCGCTGGCCGTAATCGCTGTTCCTCAAACCCACACATATAGGGGCTTTTCAATCTTTAGATGATACGAACCCCCAATTTAATGTGATCATCTTCATCGTAAAATTCACTTATATTTTTATGTATAAAGACCACATTAACACTGAGAAAAGTCCTCCTATGTTCTTTTACAAACTATAGCACTATAGAACTGTTAGATGTGCTATTTATTTACATATCATTTTATTTAATTTAAATTTTTTTTGATGAAATGTATTGCTTTTTATTTTAATCAAATATAAAATGTATATCAATTTATATTATTTTAATTATTTATTTATTTTAATCATATAGTTTTATATGTACCAATATATTTTTATTTAGAATTTATTTTAATCAACTTAAATGGTATTGTATTTATTTTTCAATAATTTTTTACATTTACTTATAAGTTTATTACTTTTTAATTTTATTCAAACGTATTTAGTTTAATCTTATTTAGATTTCTGACACCAGTTTGAAAACCCCTGTGCTAGACAAGAAACTCACCATCACCAGAAGATCAGTGAAAACCTGAATGATCTGCACAAAAACAAAACAACATTAAAGTGCTAATGTGGAAGATTAATGAAGGGAAAAAAAATGTTTTCCCATACAAATTGCATGGAAATATTTCTACAGAAGCAATTAATTAGCCACGATGACAGGCTGATTTCAACAGCGTTCTCTCAAAGCATCATTCCTCAGACTAAAGCTACTGATCACCTGAATCTGATGTTTAATTTGGTTTTATGACATTAATTCTGTCTCTTTATAGGTCAGACAAGGGCCATTATTTCCTGTTCATTTCATGCAGCACTCGTCGTCACTGTGGATGTGAAGTAACGTTTGCTGACTGAAACCAGAAACCCTTCAAGTGTTTCCAAACATTAGTGAATGTGAGCGAACGTAAGAACAGATCTGTTTCAACGACTGTTTGATTACAGTAATTAAAGTGCCTATAAAAGTGTCATGTTATAAAAGACGGCATGAATCATAGGGAGAAACCTTTCTATACACAGCACTGTATCACATGTTTATGTTTCTAGTTATTCTCTTCACTCTGTTATACTGAAAATGCTTGAGATGCAACATATAAGATTCTGTTTGATAATGTACACATGATGTAATCTAATGCAATCATGCAAACAAGAAATCGCTGCAGTGACAGTATGAATGTGTGTGCTGACCTTGAGAGCGCACACACACACACAGTCTGCCCTCATCACTACATTGCTTCCTCTAATGAAGCAGTCCGTCTCATAGCAACAGATTCACGTTGCCGTTACAGCACATGGATCCAAATGTGGTCGTGGGTGAGAGTTTACAATTTATATCTGTCTCTGTGCTTTATTGCTGTTAAAGGGTTAATTTATGCAAAAAAAAAGCATCTTAAAAAAAAAATTTGACTAAAAATTAGCTCACCCTCAGGCTATGTAGATGAGTTTGTTTCTTCATTGGATTTGGAGAAACGTAGCATTGCATCACTTGTTCATCAATGGATCCTCTACAGTGAATGGGTGCCGTCAGAATGAGTGTCCAAACAGATGATTATAAACATCACAATAATCCACATCACTCCAGTCCATCAGTTAATGTCTCGTGAAACAAATCCATAATTAAGGCTTTGTAACTTTAAACCATTGCTTCTGACTAAAATACCAGTTCATAATCCATAATAATCCTTAATCCAGTGAAAAAGTCCATCTCCTGTTGTCTCTCACGTCAAAATATCTGTGCAGATTTCTCTCCTGATTCAGACTAGATGACTTTTTCACTAGAGAACGTGTTATTATGGATTATGGATTTTAGCTAGAAGCAATTGATTAAAGTTGAAAACATCTTAATGATGGATTTGTTTCTTACAAACACAGCTTTTGTTTTCACAAGACATTAACTGATGGACTGGAGTGCTGTGGATTACTCTGATGTTTTTATCAGCTGTTTGGACTCTCATTCTGACGGCACCCATTCACATCCATTAGTGAGCAAATGATGGAATGCTACATTTATAAGTGCTATTTAAAACATACATTTGACTAGACTCTGTCACACGCCAGACTGAGAAACTTAAACTAGAAGATCAAAAACACTTTTTTTCTGTTTTTTTTTTCTGTTGCCCTGCAGCAAGATTAAAACATTTAGAATCTTCATGTCGCAGAGAAATATTAAAGTGTTCCTCTAGTTATATTAAAGTTTCAGATCCATGTCGCCTGTAGGGAAGCAGCTGTACTTTGAGTCAGGCAAGCGTCTGTGCTTGGGAATAACTGCATCAAATTGACATCCATTGA